>NC_044995.1:29428856-29728856 GCF_008728515.1 Papio anubis
TTTTTGAATTTCCAGCTTTTCTGCCCTGCTTTTTCCCCATCTTTGTGGTTTTATCTGCCTCTGGTCTTTGATGATGGTGATGTACTGATGGGGTTTTGGTGTGGGTGTCCTTCCTGTTTGTTAATTTTCCTTCTAACAGTCAGGACCCTCAGCTGTAGGTCTGTTGGAGATTGCTTGAGGTCCACTCCAGACCCTGTTTGCCTGGGTATCAGCAGCAGAGGCTGCAGAAGATAGAATATTGTTGAATAGCGAGTGTACCTGTCTGATTCTTGCTTTGGAAGCTTCCTCTCAGGGGTGTACTCCACTGTGTGAGGTGTGGGGTGTCAGACTGCCCCTAGTGGGGGATGTCTCCCAGTTAGGCTACTCAGGGGTCAGGGACCCACTTGAGCAGGCAGTCTGTCTGTTCTCAGATCTCAACCTCCGTGTTGGGAGATCCACTGCTCTCTTCAAAGCTGTCAGACAGAGTCGTTTGTGTCTGCAGAGGTTTCAGCTGCTTTTTTGTTGTTGTTGTTGTTGTTTAGCTGTGCCCTGTCCCCAGAGGTGGAGTCTACACAGACAGGCAGGACTCCTTGAGCTGCTGTGAACTCCACCCAGTTCGAGCTTCCCAGTGGCTTTGTTTACCTACTTAAGCCTCAGCAATGGCGGGTGCCCCTCCCCCAGCCTTGCTGCTGCCTTGCCGGTAGATGGCAGACTGCTGTGCTAGCAATGAGGGAGGCTCCGTGGGCATGGGACCCTCCTGGCCAGGTGTGGGATATAATCTCCTGGTGTGCCCGTTTGCTAAGATCCTTGGTAGAGCGCAGTATTGGGCTGGGAGTTACCCGATTTTCCAGGTGTTGTGTGTCTCAGTTCCCCTGGCTAGGAAAAGGGATTCCCTTCCCCCTTGCACTTCCCAGGTGAGGGGGATGCCTCCCGCTGCTTCAGCTCTCACAGGTCGGGCTGCAGCAGCTGACCAGCACTGATTGTCCAGCACTCCCTAGTGAGATGAACCCAGTACCTCAGTTGAAAATGCAGAAATCACCTGTCTTCTCTGTCGCTTGCGCTGGGAGTTGGAGACTGGAGCTGTTCCTATTCGGCCATCTTGCTCTGCCCCCCTATATATTTTATTTCTTAAAGATTCTTGTTTACCTTTATCTTCTCCAGAGTGAGTGTAGCAAATTTCTCATGTCTGCTTTTCCTGGTTGCGTGATTTTAAATAGAACCCCAGGGCTTTGCTTTGGGAATGCTACCAGAGAAGAGAAATAGGAAAAATCTTTTTTTAATTATGGCTATACAAAACGAATACATCATTTCCACAAGCAAATGTGATAGATTAATTGGTGCATTGTAAATATTTCTCAAACCATTAGCTCCTCTTTTTTGCAGAGTCTAGAATTTGTAATGGTGGATATCTCTGTTCTGTAATCTGTTGTCTAGCTGTCCAAGTTTAATGCTAAATTTTATGAGATGGAACTTGACATCTTCTAGAAATGTTCACATATGATTGTTTATTAAATTATCATGGAAATATTTAAATGAGATGTTTATCATCTGAAAAGAACAGATACTTTTTTTTTTTTTTTTTTTTGAGATGGAGTCTTGCTCTGTTGCCCAGGCTGGAGTGCAGTGGTACAGTCTCGGCTCAGTACAACCTCTGCCTCCTGAATTCAAGTGATTCTCCTGCTTCAGCCTCCCTAGTAGCTGGGATTACAGTTGCCCACTGCCATGCCCATCTAAGTTTTGTATTTTTAGTAGAGATGGGTTTCACCGTGTTGGCCAGGCTGGTTTCGAACTCCTGACCTCAGGCAATCCTCCTGCCTTGGCCTTCCAAAGTGCTGGGATTACAGGTGCGAGCCACCATGCCCAGCCGTAGAAAATTTAAGTCTTACAATTTCCTTACACTATTCTATAAACAGTGTGTTCGAGTGATTTTGTACTTTTTAAAACATTGGTCATTTTTTTTTTAGTTTATTTATTTATTTATTTTTGAGACTGAGTCTCACTCAATTGCCCAGGCTGGAGTGCATTGGCACGATCTTGGCTCACTGCAACCTGTGCCTCCTAGGTTTAAGGGAATCTCATGCCTCAGCCTTCCAAAAAGCTGGGATTACAGGCGCGTGCCACCATGCCTGGCTAATTTTTGTATTTTCAGTAGAGATGGGGTTTCACCATATTGGCCAGGCTGGTCTCAAATTCCTGACCTCAAGTGATCCGCCTGCCTCAGCCTTCCAAAGTGCTGGGATTACAGACATGTGCCTTCGCATCTGGCCATACATTGATCATTTTCTTATTTCAAACTAAGTGAATAATCCTGACTGGGAAGTAGAAGCCTGAACTGTTACTGCAAGCTAAGGATAGTTTTGCCTGCAAATGGAGATCATTGAAGAAGCAGTGGTCCTGCCTGAGGAGCCTCCCCTGCAGATGTCCTGGCCTGCACAAAATAACCATGGATAGAGCCTTTATACTTTATACTTAGAGAAGCCACAAAGCCCTGAAAACCTTGAAATCCACAGGCAGATGCAGTTGGGATTGGCACAAAGGTGGGGTTGGGAGGCTCTTTCTGGAAATGGAGTTGTTATTGTTCTGAGGTTGTTTCTAGATTTTGTAAAATATGATGAATCTAGATTTAGTTAAGAAGTTATTTGTTTATTATTTATTTATTTATGAGCCAGGGTCTCATTCTATTACTCAGGTTGTAGTACAGTGGCATGATCTCGGCTCACTGCAACCTCTGTCTCCCAGATTCAAGCAATTCTCCTGCCACAGCCTCCCTAGTAGCTGGGACTACAAGCAGGCACCTCGAGGCCCGCCTATTTTTGTATTTTTAGTCGGAAGGTTTTGCAAAGCCCCAGGGAGAATAGCTGAAGGCATCTGTTCTGTAAGCCTGAGGCAGAGGGCAAGGAGTAGGTACAATAGAGTGTAGGGGAGTTTATCTTAAACTGGCTTGTTTACTTTTATTGACCAGGAACTGACCTTTGATCATCCGTGCAAATGATGTTCCCTGAACTTTTTGGTTTTATTTTTCCTTCCTTCTTATCTTTCTTTCTTCTCTCCTCCCTCCTTTCCTTCTGCTGGGTTCCCGGGGCTGGTGTCAAACTTCTATACTCAAGCAATTCTCCCATTTCAGCTTCTCAAAGTGTTGGGATTACAGGTTGGAGCCACCATGCTCTGTCTTTTATTTTCTTCTTTTTCCTTTTCATTCTTCCTTTTCCTCCCTCCCTCCCTCCATCCCTTCCTTCTCCATCTTCTTTTTTTTTTTTTTTTTTTCCCCGAGATGGAGTCTTGCTCTGTCGCCCAGGGAGTGATGGGAAGCTCCCACACTTAGACGCCAGAGGC
The DNA here is from genome assembly GCF_008728515.1 of Papio anubis. NCBI lineage: Eukaryota > Metazoa > Chordata > Mammalia > Primates > Cercopithecidae > Papio > Papio anubis. Next base: position 29,432,169 of record NC_044995.1, read on the forward strand.
ACATTTTCAGGGGCAAGCGCCACACATGGCCTGCAGGGTGGATCCGGTGGCTTCTCGGGCAGGCCGCCAGGTGACCAGATGTGGGTGGCGAGCTGTGGCCAGTGGTCGTGGCTACTGGCCTCTCGTTTGGGTGGACCAGGGATTCAAAACTTAGGAAGAAAGGTCGGCGGACTTAGAGGCTGACTGTCGAGGTGGGCCGCCTTGGCGGAAATAAGGTTCCAACGGGGACAGCTTCAGGCTGCGAAGAGCCACACGTGGCCTGTAGGGTAGAGCTGGTGGGCTTCTGCTTCTGTCTCCACCACCGGCTGGTTTGTCTTTCTGGCTGCCAGGTCTACAGGATGTTGGCCACGAGCGTAGGACTTGGTCGCCAGCTGGAAATGTTTAAGGTGGACCAGATGGCCCTCCCCGGGGGCAGTACCGCTTAGGTCCAACAGAGGAGTTCAGTGATGGCTCACTGCGCTCTTCACCTTCCTAGGCTCATCCACGTGATCCTCTTATTTTGGCCTCCCAAATAGCTGGGGCTCTCAGGAGCTTTCTGTTTCTTTTTCTTTTTCTTTTTTCTTTTTTTTTTTTTTTTTTTTTTTAGCCTCACTTTGAATTTGTTTTCACAGTACATTGAGTTCTGTCGGTTTTTTCTTTTATCTTCTTGCTCTCTCGTGCGCTCCTTCCTGCACACTGAAGTTGCTGTTGTTTTCGATTTCTTTCACCCAGGCTAAAGTGCGGGTGCATGATCACAGCTCACTGCAGCCTCGACCTCCCTGGGCTCAGGTGATCCTCCTGTCTCAGACACCGCACTTCCCAGTAGCTGCGGCTCAAGGCGTGCACCGCCACACCGGTGCTTTATTTTGTATATTTTACTTTTTATTTTTGTAGAGATAGGGTTCTATCATGTTTTCCAGGCTGATCTCAAACTCCTGCGGTCAAGCGATCTGCTGGCCTCAACCTCTCAAATTACTGAGCTTACAGGTGTGAGCCACCATGACTGGTTCTATCTATATCTATCTATCTGTCTGTCTTTCTATCAATCAATCATCTATCTTTTTTTCTTTTTTTTTTTTTTGTGTGTGTGTGTGTGTTTTTTTGATGGAGACGTATTCTTGCTATATTTTTCAGGTTCTGGATTATATATATATATTTTTATATATATTTTAATATATATTATATATTATATATTTAATATATATATTATATATATTTATATATATATAAATATATATATGTAACTTTATTATTTTTTAATATAGGTGTTGTCTCACCATATGGCCCCCAGGATTGTCTCAAACTCCTGGGTTCCAGATATCCTCCTGCCTTGGCCTCCCAAAGTGCTGGGATTACAGGCGGGAGCCACCATGCACGATCTGGTCATATTTTTGATGAGTTGATTCTTCCCAGTCCAGATGTATAATCTCATCCCTGAACATTTTTGACAGTGTAGTTATGACATATGACTTTACCCAGCATCAGAGTGCGTTGATGCTCCCGCCCAGCTTACAGAAGGGATTGTGACATATCACTGGACCCAGCACCAAAGTGATGTAACTATTCTACTGCCTTGGCACTGCCCACAGGGGACATTGTGACATATTGCTGGGTCTTGTACCCAGGTGGTGTGAATCTTCTCTCCAGCCTTGGCTCTTCCACAGGGGGCATTGTGTCATATCACTGGGCCCCGCACATAGGTTATGTGACTCTCCTGCCTGTGCCCTGTTCATGTAGGCTATTGTGACATATTTGCTGGGTCCAACACCCAGGTGATGTAACTCTACTGCCTGGGTCCTGCCTACAGAGGACATTGTGACATAACCCTGCACCCATCACACAGGTAATGTGACTCTCTTCTCCTGCCTGGCCCTTGCTCACAGAAGGGATTGTGACGTATCACTGGGCTCAGCACCTAACTAACGTGACTTTTCTCCTCTTCCTGTGTTTTGCCTGCAGGGGATACTGTGAAATGTCACTAGGCCTAATAGGTGACATTACTCTTGTCATGGCACTGCCATCAGAAGAAGGCATGGTGATGTATTGCTGGGCCCAGAACAAATGTGATATGAGTCTCCTGTCTGGATCCTGCTTACAAGGTATATTGTAACATATCTGGGGCCTTTGACTATTTTACTTATTTTATGTTATTTATTTTAATTTTATTTTTGAGACGGAGTCTCACTCTGTCACCCAGGCTGGAGTGCAGTGGTGTGATCTCAGCTCACTTCAACCGTTGCCTCCTGGGTTCAAGTGATTTTCCTACCTCAGCCTCCTGAGTAGCTGAGGCTACAGGTGTGCACCACCACGCCTGGCTAATTTTTGTATTTTCAGTAGAGACAAGGTACTACCATGTTGGCCAGGCTGGTCTCAAACCCCTGACCTCAGCCGATCTGCCCAACTCAACCTCCCAATGTGCTGGGATTACAGGGGTAAGCCATTTCACTTGGCCCTTTTTGACTATTTTATGTGGCTCTTCTCTCTTACCTGGACATTGCCCAAAAAGAGATTGTGACATATCTTTGGGCCTAGCACCAAGGTGATTTGACTGTCCTCTCCTGCCTGGGCCTCACCCACAGAAGAGAGAGTAACTTATTGCTGAGTTTAGCATACAGGTGATAGATTCTTCTGCTGGCTCCCAAAAGTCACTGTAAGATATATCTGGGCCAGTTGCTGAGACTGTGTGACTCTTCTCCTGGAACCTGTCCACAGTGGGGATTGTGACATATTGCTTGGCCAAGTACCTACATGATAGGACTCTTTTCTTAGGTCTGGGCCCTGCCCACTGGAGTAATTTTGACACATAGCTGGTCCCAGCTCAAAGGTTATGTGACTGCACACTTCTTACTTAGCCCTACCCATGAGGGCCATAGTGTCTTATCTCTGAGACCCCTTATTAGGTGATGTGACTATATTTTTTGAGATGGAGTCTGGCTCTGTTGCCCATAATTTAGAAGATGTGACTCTCTTGCACCAGAATGGATACTGTGCCATATTGCTGAACCCATTACATAGGTGATGTGACTCTCTTGCATGGGCCCTCCCCATAATGGGGTAGCGTGACATGTTACTGAGCCCAGTACATAGGTGATGCGATTCTTTTCTATGGCTTTGCCCAAGCAGGGACTTGTGATGTGTTGCTGGACTTACCACCTATGTGTTATGACTCTCCTCTTCTGCCTGAGCCCTGCATGCATTGTGTGTTGTGACATATGCCTGGATTCAGCACCTAGGTGATACAACTTTATGGCATGGGAACTGCCCACAGATGTATTAAGACATATCTCCTTTCCATCACCTAGGTGATGTGACCCTTTTATTTTTCTTGTTTCTGACATATTTTGGATATAGTGACATATCACTGAGTTCAACACACATGAGATGGGAGGCTTCTGCCTGAGCCCAGCACATAAGTGGCCTTGTGACATGTCTCTGTATCCATTATCTTGGAGATTTAACCCCCCCTTTTCTGCCTGCACCCTGACCACTGGGAAGATTGTGATGAATCACTATTCTCAGCAATCAGGTGATGTGTTTTTCCTGCCTGGTCCTTGCCCACAGATCATTGTAACATATCACTGGGCCTAGCATCCAGGTGATGTGACTCTGGTGACTGTATTCTGCTTTCAGGAGGAGATTGTAACATATCCCCAATCAAGCACCCAGGTGGTGTGACACTTCTGCCCTGTCCCTGTCCTCAAAGAAGATTGTGACATATCACTGCCCCAAAACACAGGTGATGTGAGTCTACTAGCCAGTCCCTTTTCATTGGTGGGATTGTGATGCATACCTTGCCCAAACTTAAAAGTGCAATAATGATTCTCATCCTTCGAAAAAACCAGTAGCAGATACACTCTCTCTCATAGCCAGGGTCAGGAAAATGAGTAATGTCTCGGATCTCCTCTTTGGATGAAGATCATAAAGAATTAACACTGTCTCACATGCCGTGTAAAGTTGTCAAGAGGTACAGAGACTGTCCTAACAGAACTCAGCACACAGGAGAGGTTGTGACACTCATATGCATAGCTGCCAAAGTAAACACTGTCATCTTTCCACATAAACACAGCTCATTGTTGAGGTTCTGAAGCTCTTATGCAGATGCAGTCAAAAGTTGGAAAATTGAATCTCATATGTTAATTCAGTCCATAGAGATATTAGTGTCTCTGAGACCAAGATTCAACACTGTTGTGAGTCAGTGACTTCAGTAAAATGACACAATTTGCAGGAGGGATTGAGCTTCTCATACACAAATTCAGACCATCATTGAGATTGTCACTCATGTACTTACACCCAACATACAGAGGGTATTATGTCTCATAGCTAGAACTAAAAAAGGTGTGAAATTGTTCATCTCATACCTCCACCTTAATTCAGGTGTGTTTGTGACATACACCTTTTTTTAGCATCTGAATAGTTTTACTTTCCTGCCTGAGCCCAACATACAGATGGGATTGTGCTTCATTGCTGGACCCAGCATTTAGGTAATGTGAGTCTATTCTCATTTCACAGAGGGCAAGGGAGGATTGTGGCCATATCACTGGACCCAGTAACTAGGTAATGCAATTCTCCTGTTTTTCCTCGGTCTCACATATTATGGGTATTGTAAATATTACTAGGCCCACTACTTATGGGATTGTATGCTCCTGCCTGGGCTCTGCCCACAGGGACCTTGTGACATATATCTGCATCCATGACCTAAAAGATGTGACACTTCTTGCCTGCAACCTGCCCTCCACAGGAAAGATTGTGACATATCCCTGGAATGAGACACCAGGTAATATGGCTCTTCTGCCTCTGTCTTACCCCCAGGGAGCATTGTGACATAATGCTGAGCTCAGCACTTAGGTGTTGTGACTGTTGCCTGTACTGTGCTTTCAGGAGAGAATTGTAACATATCCCTGGCTGAGCACCCAGGTGATGTGACACTCCTGCTTGGTTCCTTCCCTCAGGGAAGCTTGTGAGATACCCTTGGTTGAAATCCCAGGTGATGTGACTCTCCTGCTAACTCCCTACCTACAGATTAAATGGAGACGTGTACTATAGTCAGCTTATAAGTGTGATGATGACTCTCATTACCTGTAGTCAGCTATTAGAAGAAATACTGTCTCTCACAGCTCAACTTAGAAAAATGAGTCACATTCTTGGTCTTCTCTTTTTATGAAGGCCATAAAGAATTGCCACACTCCAACATATCATATAATGCCCTCAAGTGTTACAAAGAGTGTTATCCCAGGGCACAGCACAAAGGTGAGATTATTTCTTATATGCACACCTCAGCAGCCATTAGGATGATCACCCTCACACATGAAAATAGCCCATTGCTGAGGTCTTGAATCTCAAATGCAAACACTGTCCAGAGTTGGAATTGTGACTGTCATATGTGAGCCTCTGGCCACAGTTGAGATGATGACACACTTCTAAACTCAGAACATAGCAGATGAGGACTCTACTATATAAACGCTACCAACTGGAGAGATGTTGGCTCTGATACCTGGGCTTACAGCCACAAGTATGGTCATGGGTACTTACAAACATGATTTTAGAGTAAATTGGGACTCTTATTTCTACTGGATAAAGCCTTTGAATAGTATAGAGAGTGTACTAGTGTAACACGCCTGTTATTCCAGCACTTTGGGAGGCTTAGGCAGGTGGATCATGAGTCAGGAGTTTGAGATAAGCCTGGCCAACATGGTAAAAACCTGTCTCTACTAAAAATACAAAATTAGCTGGGCGTGGTGGTGGCCGCCTGCTGGGTCTGTCCTGCAGGCCCTGGCCGATGGATCAAATTAGTACTCAGACACAGGTATGCAGAGTAACAGCAGCTAGATAATGGCCTGGCTCTAGTGACCAGAGAGCTGCCCCAAGAAGCTGGAGCTGCTTGGTTTCGTTCAGTGCAGGCACAATGCCAAAAACCTGGAGCAAACACAACCTGTAGGTAATTAACATTTATTGTTCCCCTTTCAGGGAATGTCACTCCTATGGATGATGAAAGGTCAGTTCAATATAAGTAAACAAGCCTGTTTAAGATAAATTCCCCTGCACTCCGCTGTACCTACTCCTGGCCCTCTGCCTCACGGTTATAGAACAGCTGCCTTGTGGCTATTCTCCCCTGGGGCTTTGCAGAACCTTCTGACCTTTCAGAAGGTTTGTGTCCTTTCCCTATAGTTTTTCTTACTATTCTGACTGATCCCTCGCAAGCGCCTGTAATTTGAGCTACTCAGGGGGCTGAGGCAGGAGAATCACTTGGACCCGGGAAGCAGAGGTTGCAGTGAGCCAAGGTCGCACCACTGCACTCCAGCACAGGCAACAGTATGAAACTATGTCTCAAAAAAAAAAAAAGTGTACTTAACAAGACCCAGCACGCAAGGGAGACTTTTACTGTCATATGAACACCCATCAAACAGTACACATCATCATTGTGAGTTCTGAATCTCACACATAGAGGAAGTCAAAGGTGGAAAAATTGACTCTCATATTTGGATCCAGTCCACAGGTGAGTTGGTGACACTCAGAGCAAGAATCAGCACACCTATGACGCTGTGACTTCACTAATTAGACAAAGTCCACAGCAGGAGTATAGGCTGTCAGGTACAAATTTTGTTCACCATTGAGATTGTAACTCCTGTCCTTAGATACAACATATAGGAAGGGTTAACCTCCTATACCTAAAACCGGAACATGTGTGGGATCGTTAATTTCATCCCTGCACCTTCCCACAGGTTTAATTGTAACATATTTCTCTGCCCAGCACCTGAGTAATCTGACTCTCTTGCCTAAGACCAGCCCACAGATGGAATAGTGACATATTGCCGAACCCAGAACTGAGGGGATGTGATTCTATTTTTCTACATTGGTGCTGCTCACAGGGGGCATTGTGACATATCGCTGGGCTTTGCACTTAGGTGATGAGAGTCTCCGCCCCTGCCTCGGTACTGCCCACAGAATGCATTGTCACATATCTCTGGGCCCCACACCCAGGTTTTGTGACTTTCCTGCCTGTCCCCTGACCACATAAGCAATTGTGACATATTGCTGGATCCAACACCTTGGTAATGCAACTCTACTGCCCACAAGGAGAATTGTGACATGTATTTTCACACCTCACCCTCATGATATGACTGTCTTCTACCTGATCCCTGCTCACAGGGGGAGTTCGTGATATACCATGTGGCTCCGTACCAAACAATGTGATTCTTCTTCCATCATAAGTTCTGCTGGCAAGGGAGACTGAGACGTATTGTGGAGCTCTACACCAATGTGACGTCACTGTTTTGCCTTGGCCTGGACCTGAAAAGGCATTGTGACATATTGCTGGGCCCAGCAACAAGGTGACATGAGTCTTCTGTATGGACCGTAACAACAGAGCATTGTGACATATCTTTAAGAGCATCAACTATTTGATGTGACTCTCCTTTTATGCCAAGACTTTCCTCATATGAGAGATTGTGACTTATCTTCTGGCACAGAAAAGTGATGTGTTTCTCCTGCCTGAGCTTTGCTTACAGGGAACATTGTGATACATCACTGGTCTCAGCACCCAGGTGACGTGACTCTACTGTCTGTGCCCTGGTTTCAGGAGAAAATCTATATGCCTGACTAAGCACCCAGTTTTTAACTCTTCTGCCTTGTGCCTGTTCTCAGAGAAGATTGTGACATATACCTGGCCTATTACGCAGATGATATAAGTCTCCTGCTCTCTCCCTATCCACAGGGGAGATTGTGACATATGTCTTTGTTCAGATCATAGGTGCGATGTTGACTCTCATATTTGAAATCAGTCAATAGGAGACATACTATCTCTCATATTGGGCTTAGGAAAATGGGTAAGATTCTGGCTCTCCCCTTTGTAGGAAGGTCAAAGAAATTTACACTCTCTCACATATTGTATAAAGCCCTCAAGTGGTACACAGACTGTCGTAACAGGGTCCAGAAAACAGATGAGATTGTTTTATATACACACAGTTTCCCAGTTGTTAAGATTGTCGCCCTCATCCATGGACAAAGCCTACTGGTGAGGTCTTAAATCTTGCATGTGGATGCAGTGCAGAGTTGAAATTGTGACTGTCATATGTGAACATCAGGCAACATGAGGTGGTGACTCATTAGTAAGCCTAGCTTATAGGCAGGTGACAACTCTCATATCTGGACCCAGCCATTACAGAGGTGTTAACTTTCATATCTGGGCATAGAGCCACAGGTATGATCATGGGTCCATAGCAGCACAAATGTCTCCCAGTCACCAAAGATTGCAACTGTCATGCATACCTTATAAATTCCTCAATTGGTACAGAGAGTGTTCTAACTAGACTCAGTGTACAGTTGAGGTTTGGCATTCATGTACACCCAGCTGACAGTAAAGATTATCATTTTTTCACAAGAACAGTCCACTGGAGGTTCTGAATCTCATATGCAGAGACAGTCGCAAGTTGGAAAATTTACTCTCGTAAGTGAATCCAGTCCAAAGGCAAGTTGGTGACTTTCAGACCAAGATTGAACACACCTGTTTGTCTGATTCCACTAAGGGGACACAGCCAGTAAGAGGGATTGAGTTTCTCATTCAGTGATTCAATTCATTCTAAAAATTGCGACTTACATACTTAGACCCAACATACAGGAGGTGTTGACTCTCATACAAAGAATTAGGGTATGTATAGGATTGTTAATCTCATCTCTGGTCTTGCCTTCAGGTGTGATTTTGACACACACTTCTGCCCAGCACCTGAGTAATGTAATTCTTCAGAATTGGCCCAGCCTAGAAATAGGATTGTGCCATACTGCTGAACCCAGCACCTAAGTGATATAACTCTTCTTCTGCCTTGGGTGCTTCCCGAAAAAGACATTATAACATATCTCAGAGCCTTGCACCCGGGTATTGTGAGTCTCCTCTCCTGCCTGCTGCTGCACACAGAAGCGGGATGTGTACAGGATTGTTAATCTCATCTTGGTCCTTCCTGCACGTGTGACTGTGACACATGCCTCTGTGTAGAACCTAAGTGAGTTTACTCTCCTGTCTGGATTTAACCCACAGATGGAATCGTGACATATCGCTGGACCAGAAACTAGGTGATGTGACTCTCTTTTCTTGCCTCTGTGTTTTCATATGCGGCATTGTGACATATCACTGGACCTTGCACCCAAGTGATGGGTGTTTTCTCTCCTGCTTTGGTGCTGTCCACAGTGAGAATTGTGAAATACCGCTGCCATCCCCTCTAGGTTATGTTACTCTCCTGCCTCTGCTTTGCCCACATGGGTCATTATAACATACTGCTGGATCTAAAACCCAGGTAATGTAACTCTCTTGTTTGGGTTCTGCCTGCAGGAGTCACATATCTCTGTGTTCATCACCCAGGTGATGTGACTCCCTTTTAATGCCTAGTTCCTTCTCACAAAACATCTTGTGACATATTGCTAATATTGCTAGGCCCAGTACACCTAGCTGGTGTAACTCTTCTTTTCTTTTTCTTTCTTTCTTTTTTTTTTTTTTTTTTTGAGATGGAGTCTCACTCTGTTGCCCAGGCTGGAGTGCACTGGCTTGATTTCAGCTCACTGCAGCCTCTGCCTCCTGGGTTGAAGCAATTGTTCTGCCTCAGCCTCCCAAGTAACTGGGATTACAGGCATGTGCCACCACGCCCGGCTAATTTTTGTATTTATAGTAGAGACGGGGTTTCACCATGTTGGCCATGCTGGTTTCGAACTTCTAACCTCAGGTGATCGGCCGCCTTATCCTTCCAAAGTACTGGGATTACAGGCATGAGCCACTGCACCCGGCCTGACTCTTCTCTTCTTTCTAGGTTTCAACTGCAGCAGAGATTGTAACAAACTGCTGGGCCCAGCAGCATAATGTTACTCTTTTGCCTTGGGCCTGCCCTCAGAAGGCACTGTCACATATTCATGGACCCAATGCCAAGGTAATATGTGTCTCCAGCCTGGACCGTGCCCGCAGGGGGCATTGTAACATATCTCTTGGCCCATCAGATGTTTGATATTATCCCCTCCCCTCTCCTACCGTGCATTTGCCTATAAGAGACATAGTCACATGTTCCTGGGCCCAGCACCTAGGTGATGTCTTCCTGGAACCTGTCCACATGGGGATTGTGATATGTCGCGTGGCCCAGTACTTAACTTGATGTGACTCTCCTCTCATGCCTAGGCCTAGCTCACAGGTGTGATTGTGACACACAGCGTGGCCTAGCTTCCAGGTTATGTTACTCTCCTCTTATTCTTCAGTCATTTTCACAGGGGGCACTGTGACATAATTGCTAGACTGAGAACCTAGGTGATGTGACTCTCTACTGCTTGAAATATACCCAAAAAGAGAGTTTGATATGTTGCTTGGCCAGGATCCTAGGTGATGTTACTCTTTTCTCCTGCCTAAACTCTGCTTACATTATTTATGTTGACAACATTATTTATGTTACTCTTTTCTCCTGCCTAAACCCTGCTTACATTATTTATGTTGGCCGAAACCTAGGTGATGTAACTCTCCTGCATGGGCTTTGGCTACAGGGGTAAGATGATGTATCTTTTCATTCATCATTCAGGTGGTGTGACTCTCCACTTATGCCTGGGCCTTGATGAAAGAGGAATTGTGACATATCCCTCGACCTAGTACTTAGTTGATGTAACTTGCCTTTATTGCCAGAGCATAGAATATTAAGAGTATTGTGACATATCTCTTGGCCCAACACCTAGGTGATGAGAGGCTCCTGCCTAGGCACTGCCCACAGGAGGCTTTGTGGCATGTTTCCCGCCTCATCACCTAGAAAGAGGTGACTCTCCTCTCTGGCCAGGTGAGGTGGCTCACGCCTGTAATTCCAGCGCTTTGAGAGGCCAGGGCAGGTGGATTATGAGGTCAGGAGTTCAAGACCAGCATGGTCAACACGGTGAAGCCTTGTATCTACTAAAAACACAAAAAGTAGGTGGGTATAGTGGCAAGTGGCTGTAATCCCAGCTACTCGGGAGGCTGAGGCAGGAGAATCATTTGAACCTGGGAGGTGGAGTTTGCAAATGAGCCAAGATTGAGCCTTTGTACTCCAGACTGGTGATAGTGCAAGACTACATCTAAGAAAAGAAGAAGAAGAGGAAGAAGAAGTTTTTCTCCTGCCTGAGCCTTGCCCACAGAAACATTGTGATATATCCTTGGGTTCAGCACCCAGCCTCAGCACCTATAGTTGCCTGATGGAACTCTTCCACCTGTGCCCTGTCTAGTTAGGCTATGGTAAAGTATAGCTAATTTCAATACCCAGGTGTTGTAGCTCTCCTGCCTGGCCACTGCCTTCCAGGGATATTTTGACATATGTTTGTGCCAATCACCTAGGTGATGTGAATCTTTTCACCTGCCTGGTCCTTGTTCACTGTGGGATAATGATGTCTATTGCTAGTTTCAGCACAGAGCTGATGTGACTTGTCTCTTTTTCCTAGATTTTGCCCAGAAAAAAAAATGACATATCACTACGCCCATCAGCAAGTTATGTTGCCTGGTCCTGCCCTTAAAAGACATTGTGACATATCGTAGTGATCAGCACCAATGTAATTTGCCTCCTGCCTAAACCCTGCCTCCTGGGGGCATTGTGACATATCTCTTGGCCCATGACCTATTTGATGTGACTCTCCTTTTTTGCCTGGGCTTTACCAATAGTAGAGATTGTGATCTATCTCTGGGCCCAGCACCTAGGTATTATGACTCTCCTCCCCTGCCTGGTCCATGCCCACAGAAAAGAGAGTGACTTATCTCTAGGCTCAACACACAAGTGATTTGATTTTTCTGCATGATCCCAGCTCATACAACTTATTGTGACTTCTCTAGGTCCATCACCTAGATGATGCGATTCTCCTTTTCTTCCTAGGAACTGTCCATAATGAGGAATGTGACACATCACTTGGCCTGGCACTTACGTGATATGACTCTCTTCTCTTGCCTGGGCCTATCAAATTGGGTGATTGTGTCATACCGCTTTACTCAGCACCTAGATAATGTGACTCCCCTGTGTCTTCTGAGTCCTACCCTCAGAGGTCATTGCAACATACCTCTGAGCCCCTCATTTAGGTAATTTGACGCTCCTGTCTGGGCCCTCCCCTCAGTGATTTTTGTGACATATTTTTTGACTCAGCATCTAGGTAATGTGACTTTTCCCCACTGCTTGGACTCTGTCACAGAAGGTATTGTGATGTGTCACTGGGCTTGACACTTAGGTGAAGATACTGTCTTCTCCTGCCTGGGCCCTGCATAAGTTGTATATTTTGACATGTCACTGGGTTCAACACATGTGGGATTCAGCTCTCTCACATGTACCATGAGCCTGGGGTTATTGGGACATTTATTTTTACTCATCATCTCCGTGATATGACTTCTGTCCTCCGTGAACCCTGTGAAAAAGAAAGATTGTGACATATCACTGAAACCAGAACTTAGGTCATGTGACTCTTCTATCTAGCAACCACATATTCTGAATATTGTGATGTTTCACTGGGCAAAACACTTAAAAATTGGGAGGCTCCTGCCTCAGCCCTGTCTATAGGTGTTCTTGTGACATGTATCTGCATCCCTTACATAAAAGATGTGATGCCTTTTCTGCCTGCGCTCTGCCTGCAGGAAAGATTGTGACACACTGCAGGGCCCAGTCACTAGGTGATGTGTCTCTCCTGCATGTGCATAACTTTCAGGAAAAAATTGTAATATGCCACTGGGTGAAAACCCAGACGCTGTGACTCCCCTGCCTTGCCACAGCCCTCAGGGAAAAAATTTACAGATCAGTGGCCCAGCATCCAGGTGATGTGACTCTCCTGGGTGCTTTCTGCCAACAAGTTCGTTGGTAACATATATCTCGGCCCAGCTCATAGGTTTGATGATGGCTCTAATACCTTGTACCAGCCAATAGAAGAGATAGTGTCTCTCACAGCGAGGCTTAGAAAAAGGAGTAAAGGGGACAGGCACGGTGGCTCATGCCTGTAATCCCAGCACTTTGGGAGGCCGAAGTGGGTGAATCACCTGAGGTCAGGAGTTCAAGACTAGACTGACCAACGTGGGGAAACATTTTCTCTACTAAAAATACAAAATTATCAGGGCATGTTGGGGCTTGCCTGTAATCTTAGCTACTTGGGAGGCTGAGGAAGGAAAATCATTTGAAGCCAGGAGGCAGATGTTGTAGTGAGCTGAGATCACACCATTGCACTCCAGCCTGAGCAACAAGAGCAAAACTCTCTCAAAAAAAAAAAAAAAAAAAGGTAGAATCCCGGGTCTCCTCTCTGTATGAAGGTTACAGAGAATTACCACTCTCTCATTCTCTCGTTTATTGTATAAAGCACTTGGATGGTACAGAGCATATCATCACAGGTCCCAGCAAACAGGTTAGATTGTATTTCATGTAAGCACACCCTGCCAATTTTTAAAATTGTCATCCTCACACATGGAAAAAACCCATAATTCTCATGGACAGATGCAGTCCACAGTCGAAATTGTGACTATCACATGTGAACATGGGGCCGCAGCTCTGATGGCAACTCATTTTTAAGCCCAGGTCATAGGTACGTGAAGACTCTCCTGTCTGAACTCAGCCAATTGGAGAGATGTTGACCACATAAGATCATGGGTCCAGAGCAGCACAAAGTTCGCAGAGCAGGTTGCAGCTCTCATGCACACCATTTACCGTCCTCAAAGTGCCCTGATAGGGCCAACCACACAGGTAAGATTGTGAAACTTATATTCACACCCAGTCAATAGCAAAGATTGTCATCCACTTAAACACACTCTACCAGTACTTTGGGAGGCCAGATCAGGAGGTCAGGAGTTCCAGTCCAGCCTGGCCAACATGTTGAAACCCAGTCTATGCTAAAAATACACAAAAACAAACCCAAAAAACCAGGCGTGGTGGTGGGTTCCTGTAATCCCAGTTACTTGCGAGGCTGAGACAGGAGAATCGCTTGAACTCTGGAGGCGTACGTTGCAGTGAGCCAAGATCGCGCCACTGTACTCCAGCCTGGGTGATAGAGTGAGACTCAGTCTCAATAAAAACAAAAACAAATAATAAACCCAAAATAGTTTAGGAGAACAAAAACAAAACTATAAGGTCGAGCACGGTGGCTCACACCTGTAATCCCGCGTCATTGCACTCCAGCCTGGAGGACAAAAGTGAGACTTCATCTCAAAAAAAAAAAAAATTCCCGGCTGCGTGCAGTGGCTCAGGGAGGCCGAGGCTGGGTGGATCACTTGAGGTCAAGAGTTTCAGGCCAGCCTGGCCAGCATGGCAAAACCCCGTCTCTACTAAAACTACAAAAATTAGCCATGCATGGTGGTTTGTGTCCGTAGTAACAGATACTCATGAGGCTGAGGCAGGAAAATCAAACCCAAGAAGTGGAGGTTGAAGTAGGCCAAAATTGTGCTACTGCACTCCAGACTGGGTGACAAAGCAAAACTCAGAAAAAAAAAATTGCCAAAAACAAAAGTTCAGGACAAGATCCATTTACAGCTCAATTCTATCAGACATTCAAAAAGTTGTGGGTGGGCGTGGTGGCTCACGTCTGTAATCCCAGCTCTTTGGGAGGCTGAGGCAGGTGGATCATGAGGTCAGGAGTTCGAGATCTCCTGACCAACATGGTGAAACCCCATCTCTACTAAAAAAATAAAAATTAGCCCTGCATGTTGGCAGGCACCTGTAATCCCAGCTACTCAGGAGGCTGAGGCAGAAGAATTGCTTGAACCTGGGAGGCAGAGGTTGCAGTGAGCTGGGATCATGCCACTGCTCTGTCTTATATATATAAGTCAGTCTTGTAACTTTTTCTTTTGGTTTTGCTGTTGTACTTTTAACTTAAAATAACTTTAAGAAGTAAAAAACGCCTGTCTACATCCATTCCTATCTGCCCTGGAACACTTAATTGGCTGTAAGTCTTTTGACTCTTAAGGCCCTCAGCCATAGGGAATCTTGCCAAGGGAAAACTGACACTAGAATTATATGACTTCTCCTGTGACAAAACCTTTTCTATCCCAGATACCAGTATACTATGCCATACAAAAGTTGGGGGAAAAATATATTTGTCTACTGTTAACAAGTCTATAACAATTTAGACACCAAGGACCAGGCATTGCTTGCATTTAATTTATACCCTCCTCAGGATACTATACCTGTGGAGATAAATTGGCTGGAAAAGAGATTAAATTTATTCACTTCTAATTTAATGTTGCTCCTACAATTCTCAACATTTATCACAAGATCCAAATAACTTGATAAGACGAGTAAATGCACTGTGAGTCTGATCAAAAACTATGAAGATGCATGCAGTGGTTTTTTGGTTGGTTAGGCTGTTTACTGCCCTCTGACTCTACCTATAATCTTGTTTGCCTAATCCTTGCTATCTTTTTATATGTTTCTTGTAAATATTATGCCAGATACAGTAGAAGGAAAGGTAGAATTAAAGACCTGAATCATGATAGCCCAGAAAATAGATTTGATCTGGCATTTTTTTTCTTTTATTTTTGTTTTTGATTATACCCTTGGCCTGACTCCATCTCACCCCTTAAACAATTGGCTGTTACATCAGGTCATACCATGTCCTCCCTGCATTATCCAGATTGCTAATATTTAAAACTATTACCACCGGCCAGACTACTCTAGGATAGAGCCTTCCTAGAGTTGTGGGAGCTCACCTAATGACCAGATCAGACCACTCTAGGAGTAACCCTTCCTGGTGCCATGGGACCTGCTGCTGTTGGCCTGCATATGCATTCTGTGGAATGCTTTTTGGCCAAGAAGAGGGACTGAGGACGAAGCTCCGTTTTTTCATTTTTTTTTTCTTTTTTTTGAGATGGAGTTTCACTCTGTCACCATGCTGGAGTGCAGTGGCACAATCTCGGGTCACTGCAACCTCAGCCTCTGGGTTCAAGTGATTCTCCTGCCTCAGCCTCTTAAGTAGCTGGGATTACAGGTGTGTGCCACCACACTCGGCTAATTTTTGTAATTTTAGTAGAGATGGAGTTTCTCCATGTTGGTCAGGCTGCTCTCGAACTTCTGACCTTGTGATCTTCCTGCGTCAGTCTCCCAAAGTTTTGGGATTATTGGTGTGAGCCACCGTGCCTGCCCTCTAATTTTTTTACTTTGCCCAGATTCCTACATAAGGGGTCTAGGGATTCATGCCCTACAAACCACAAATTCTCATCAGATGGGGTTTATTTGACCTTATGTGTCAGGGCTTACTTTTCAGTCTGACTCTGGCATAACATTATGAGACAAGAAAAAAATATTTAAACTCAAAATATATTTCCTTGTCATACCTTGAAATTGCCTCACAAAGTCTCTTGTGGGAAAAATTAACATTCTATAGAGAATCCCCTTTCCTCTTTATTTTCCTTTTTCTTTTTGCAGATGCAGGAGATAATCAAATAAGAGCCAGGCACCTGTTTAGGTCTGATAAGAAACATTTTACAACCTGCTCTCTCTTTTAAGTCACCTATCTGAGAGATTCCTCTGTACAATAAAACTTGGTTTCCACAATCCTTTACCTTAACCTAAACCTTCCTTTTCATTGATCCCAGATCTTCAGATAAATTCTACCAATTGTCAACCACAAAAATATTTAAATTTACCTGGAAGCCACCCGCTTTGAGTTGTCCCGCCTTTCTGAACCAAGCCAATATATTTCTTTTCTTTTTGCCTTTTTTTTTTTTTTTTGACAGAGTCTTTCTCTGTTGCCCAGGCTAGAGTGCAGTGGTGCAATCTCTGCTAAATGCAAACTCTGGTTCCAGGGTTGAAGTGATTCTCCTGCCTCAGCCTCCCAAGTAGCTGGGATTACAGGCACCCAACACTGCACCTGGCTAATTTTTGTATTTCTAGTAGAGACGGGGTTTCACCATCTTGGCCAGGCTCGTCTCAAACTCCTGACCTCATGATCCACCCGCCTCGGCCACCCAAAGTGCTGGGATTACAGGCATGAACCACCTTGCCCGGCCACCAATGTATTTCTTAAATGTATTTGATTGATGTCTCATGCCAAAATATATAAAAGCAAGCTGTACCCTGACCACATTGGGCACATGTTCTCAGGACCTCCTGAAGGCTGTATCACAGGCCATAGTCACTCATATTTGGCTCAGAATCAATCTCTTCCAAAAAATTTTTTTAAAGTAATCTATGACAAACTCACATCCAACATTACACTGAATGGGAAAAAGTTGAAAACATTTTCTCTGAGAACTGGAACAAGACCATAGTGCCCACTCTCACCACTTCTATTCAACATAGTACTGGAATTCCTATCCAGATCTATTGGAGAAAAGAAAGAAAGAAAGAGCACCCAAGTTGGTAAAGAGGTAGTCAAATTGCCACTGTTCACTGATGTCATAATTACATACTTAGGAAACCCTAAATACTTATCAAAAAGCTCCTAGGTCTGATAAATCAGTAAATTTCAGAATACAAAATCAATGTGCAAATATTAGTGGCATTGGTATACACCTACAGCAACCAAACTGATATTTAAATCGAAAACTCAACCCCTTTTAAAGCAGCAGCACAAAAATAAAATAATTAGGAATATACCTAATAAAGGTGATGAAATATTGCTACAAGAAAACCATAAAACATTGCTGAAAGAGGCCTGGTGTAGTGGCTCACCCCTGTAATCCAAGCACTTTGGGAGTCTGAGGTGGGTGGATCACAAAATCAGGAGTTCGAGATCAGCCTAGCCAACATTGTGAAACCACGTAGCTACTAAAACTACAAAAATTAGCCAGGTGTGGTGGTGCACACCTGTAGTTCAGCTACTCAGGAGGCTGAGGTAGGAGAATCGCTTGAACTCATGAGGCGGGGGTTGCAGTGAGCCAAGATCATGCTACTGCACTTCATCCTGGGCAACAGAGTGAGACTCCGTCTAAAAAAAAAAGAAATTAATGAAAGCACAGATAACACAAACGAAAACACATCCTATTCTTATAGATGTGTACAATTTGTATTGTAAAAATGATTATACTACCAAAAGTAATCTGCAAATTCAATGCAATTCCCATGAAAATAACAGTTCTTCACAGAACTAAAAAACAAAATTCATATGAAACAAAAAATGAGCCTGCATAGCCAAAGCAAGAATAAACAAAACAAAAATCAACTCAAGATGGATCAAAAATGTTAAGACCTGAAACTATAATAATTCTAGAATATTGGAAAAACTCTTCTAGACATTGGCTTTTGCAAAGAGTGCATGAGCAAGAACCCAAAAGCACATGCAACAAAAAACAAAGACAGATGAGGCTTAATTCTCAAAAGAAGGTATGCAAATGGCCAAGAAACATAGATAAATATGCTCAACATTGCCAATGATTAATGATCAGGAAAATGCAAATCAAAACCACAAGGTGATACCACCTAATTCCTGCAAAACCAGCCATAATTAAAACACCAAAAAATAATACATGTTGGCATGGCTGTGGTGAAAAAAGAATACTTTTTCACTGCTGGTGGGTATGTAAACTAGTACAATCACTATGAAAAGCAGTATGGAGATTCATTAAATAAAAGAATTACCATTTGATTAAGCAATCCTACTACTGGGTATCTACATGAAGAAAAAGAAATTATATGAGTAAGACACTTGCACATGCATGTTTATAGCAGCACAATTTGCAATTGCAAAAATATGGAAGCAGCCTAATGCCCATCAGCTAATGAGTGGAAAAAGAAAATGTGGCATATGTATACCAATGCATACTGCTCAGCCATAACAAGGAATAACATAATAGCATTTGCAGCAATCTCAATGTAGTTGGAGACCATTATTCTATGTAACTCAGGAATAAAAAATCAAACATTGTATATTCTCACTTATAAGTGGGAACTAAACTATGAGAATGCAAAGGCACAAGAATTGTATAATGGACTCTGGGTACTCATCAGAAAGGGCAGGAGAGGGGGTGAGGGGTAAAAGACTATTTATTGGGTACAGTGCACACTGCTTGGGGGATGGGTGCACCTAAATCTTAGAAATGATTACAAAAGAACTTATCCATGTAACCAAACATCACCTGTACCTTAAAAACTTTGGAAATATTAATAATTACAAACAAAAACAAAAAAACACAAAACCCCTTAAGTTTAACTTTCTATGTTTTGGCTGTTTGTTTTGTTTAGAAAGGGTCTTTGTCACCAGAATAGAGTGAAGTGACTTAATGAGGGTTCACTGCAGCCTCAACTTCTGGGCTTATGCAATTTTCCTCCCTCAGCCTCCTGAATAACTGGTACTAAATGTGCAGGCTACCATGCTCAGTTAATTAAAAAAAATTTTTTTAGACATGTGTTTTTGGCATGTTGCCCAGGCTCATCTCAAATTCCTGGGCTTAAACAGTCTTCATTTCTTGGTCTCCCAAACTGCTGGGATTATAAGCATGAGCCAACATGCCTGACCAGAATTTTTAAATTTAATTTTATTTTTTTATATTTTTGAGACGGAGTCTCACTCTGTTACCAGGCTGGAGTTCAGTGGTGCGATCTCGGCCCACTGTAACCTCTGCCTTCTGGGTTCAAGTGATTCTCCTGCCTCAGCCTCCTGAGTAGCTGAGACTACAGGTGCACACCACCACGCCTGTCTAATTTTTGTATTTTTTAGTAGAGATGGGGTTTCACCATATTTGCCAGGCTGGTCTCCAATTCCTAACCTTGTGATCCACCCACCTCAGTCTCCCAAAGTGCTGGGATTACAGGCGTGAGCCACTGCACCCAGCTCAGAATCTTTAATATGTTATAAAAAAGCTAACTATATTTAGATTTGTTAGCTAAGAGAAAATTTGAAAAAACATCTTTTATTAAATGTTAGAAGCAAACTTTTGGTGCTGCAAAAGAAATAGTACTTGAATGTAAATTTTCTCAGCAAGGCAATATTTACTTTTATAGAAGGGTGCATCTCACGAATGGAGCAATGGCAAGAGCACACCTGAAGAAGGGAGGGAAAGGGGTTCTCAGCCCTGACACAGGTAGCCCCTACTGCTGTGTCATTCCCCTGTTGACTAGGGTTGGACTGCACAGTCTAAACTAATTCCCATTGGCTGTTTTAAAGAGAGGAGGTGTACAAGCCAGAGTGGTGAGGTGAGCAGTTTGGGCGAGAAATACTTTTATGGAACAGGTGACCAAAGGTGACTCAGGTCAGAGCAGGTGACCAGGGGTACAGATGTAAACTACTGATTAGTACTGGTAAGAAGGTTGTTTACTAAAACTGGAGACATAAACAATGAAGAAGTTAAACTTTAAAATGGAGAATAAAGAACAAGAGAGCTGAATATACTGACATACTGATTCTTTGAAGAGAAATTTAGAACTCACTGTATTTAACATTAAAATACATAAATAAAACAGTTCAAAATTACTTCCTAGGGGATTTCACTAAGAATTAGTTTAAGAGTTAATGTAATTATATATATATATATGAAAAACTAAGACTACTAGATGTAAAAAAACTAATTATTCAAAGAGCGTGTTTAAGGCCAGGTATCATGGCTCATGCCTTGTAATCCCAACACTTTAGGAGGCTGAGATAGGCAGATCATTTTGAGCTTAGGAGTTCGAGACCAGCCAGAGCAACATGGCAAATTCCAGTCACTGGTTAAAATAAGGAAATAAACCGGGCATGATGGTGCACTCCTGTAATCCCAGCTACTCCAGAAGCTGAGGTTGGAGAATCGCTTGAACCTGGGAGGTAGAGGTTGCAGTGAGCCGAAATCATGCCACTGCACTTCAGCCTGGGTGACAGAACAAGCTTCTATTCGGCCTGGGTGACAGAACAAGCTTCTATCTCGGAAATTAAAAGAAAATAGAGAGTGTATAAACAAAAGAAAAATATGGTCTTGATGAAAAAGATTAGAAACATTTGTCTGTTTTGAAATTACTTAAAGGTT
This sequence comes from Papio anubis, assembly GCF_008728515.1. Taxonomy (NCBI): domain Eukaryota; kingdom Metazoa; phylum Chordata; class Mammalia; order Primates; family Cercopithecidae; genus Papio; species Papio anubis. The sequence continues at coordinate 29,453,017 of NC_044995.1, forward strand.
GTTTCAAATTGAAAAAGTAAAAATAATGTAGATTAAAATAAAATATAAAATGTTAAAAAATGGACCGGCATCGTGGCTTGCCCATGTAATCCCAGTACTTTGGGAGGCTAAGGCAGGTGGATCACCTGAGACCAGGAGTTCGAGACCAGCCTGGCCAACATGGTGAAACCGCATCTCTACCCTCTACTAAAAATACAAAAAATTAGTCGGATATGGTGGTGCACGCCTGTAATCCCAGCTACTCGAGAGGCTGAAGAGGAGAATCCCTTGGACCTGAAAGGCAGAGGTTGCAGAGAGCTGAGATCACGCCACTGGACTTCAGCCTGGGCCACAGAGCAAGACTCTGTCAAAAAAAAAAAAAAAAAGAAAAAAATTAAAAAATTATAAGAAATTATAAAATATGTATAAAAATCTAGAGAGGTCAAAAAGACCAATGTACTTTATTTTATTTTTCTTTTCTTTTTTTTTTTTTTCTGGGGTGCAGTGGCATGATCTCAACTCACTGCAACCTCTGCCTCCCAGGTTCAAGCGATTCCCCTTCCTCAGCCTCCCGAGTAGCTCAGCTATTTTTTATTTTTTATTTTTCGTTTTTTTTGAGGCAAAATTTCACTCTTACTGTTCAGACTTGAGTGTATTGGCACGATCTAGGGTTACTGCAACCTCGGCCTCCCGGGTTCAAGCAATTCTCCTGCCGCAGCCTCCCGAGTAGTTGGGATTACAGGCACGTGTCACCACGCTCAGCTAATTTTGTATTTTTGGTAGAGATGGGGTTTCACCATGTTAGCCAGACTGGTCTTGGACTCCTGACCTCAAGAGATCCACCTGCCTCGGCCTCCCAAAGTGTTGGGATTACAGGTGTGAGCCACGGTGCCCGGTTGAGGGACTTACAACGTTTTATCAAATTGGCTTTATTATTGATAATACACTATTAACAAAGTAAAAGTTGATTTTCTCTGGAAAAAAAATTTTATGTATTATTAATATACATAAAATATTTTTGTTCACACTTTGAGTGCATTGAAAAAGAGAGCAAAGAAGAGACAGGATTTTCCCATGCTCTGAGGTGGGCCTGGCTGAGCTCAGGGAGGAAGCCCTGCCTGAAAAGGCTGCAGCCTACGCTGGCACTCTTGCTTCATTCAGTCCAGTGTCTGATCACATCTTCTGTCACTCAGGGCCCGAGAAGGCGGGGTCTTAAACGTTATCTAATCAGGGAAGTTGGACTGGGAACTGTCCAATCAGGCACAAAGCTGGAGCAGACAGGGCGGCTTCCGGGATGTGGCGGGGCCTTTGTCTCTCGCTGCCGCTGGAGCTCTAGGTCCCCTCTTCACTGCTCTGTATCCTGTGCTCCAGGAAGCCCAGCCTATGTGGCCCTGTGACCTGCAGGTATTGGAGATCCACAGCGAAGACGCCAGGAACCCCTGGAAACCTAGAAATGGTGAGAGTGCTAGGTGCGACGTCCCGAGAGAGGGAACGGGGCTGGTTGAAACCGGTGGGAAGCGGCTGTGGCGGGACTCAGGCCTCTCGGTATTCAGCTCCAAGATCTGTGCCCCGAGTTCTCCTTGCCCAGCTCGGCCTCAGTCCCCTTCAACGATAAGATGGCGGCTGCGCTGACAGCTGGGCTCCGGGCGTCCTGTCTCTTCCCTGCTCAGTGACTGTGCCCTGGCCTGGAGCCCTCTCTGGGCAGCTCTGCACCGGCAGCGCCACGTCTCTTCCAGATTGTGCAGGGACAACGGGAGGGTTGTCAGGGGAGAATCCTGACTCGGGGTGCTGGTTCATGAATAGGAAGAATTTTAGTCCGTGGGCTTCCCAGGGCCTGTTTTTTTCCTATTAAAAATTTATGGACGTCACCTCGAAAATATTAAATAATTTAATTAAAGAGTGATTCAAAAATTTTAGAGCACCCAGCTATGGTTTGTAATCTGTGGTCTATGAAAGGACTTGAAGGAAATATTTTTATAAGGTTCATGATAAAGAACCAAATTCAGTAATTTGTTAGGTACAGTTATGTAGGGTTTTTTTTTGTTTTGTATTGTATTTTTTTTTTTAGGAGAGACGGGGTTTCACCTTGTTGGCCAGACTGGTCTCGAACTCCTGACCTCTGGTGATCCACCCACTTTTGCTTCTGAAAGTGCTGGAATTAGAGGCGTGAACCACCTCTCCCGGCCTCGTTTCTTAGTTTTTACAATCAAGGTAGAAATATCCTGGTTATGTAATCAGAGCTTAATTGGCATTTTATACTTGGTTAAGCCTAAATTTTGTTTCTGCCAATGTAGTAATTTACCAAAAAGTGCTCTTGAGTTTAGATTTTTTTTTTCAGAAGTAGAAATCCAGGGACTAGAGACACCTCAATCTAATTGCCTGCCACTTAATGATTTTCACACTCCACAGGGGACTGATTTTTCCCTGAATTTTTTACATGTGTCCCAAGCAGGGCCTCAAGTCCACCCCTCATCCCCTATTCCTCCAGCCTAACTCTGGCTTGCAGTAAAATACTAAATTTCCAGTTTCATCTGACATCCCCAAATGCCAATTTCTCCTCCCTAATTCACTTTATCAACTATTTGTCCTGTAGTGTACATTTTGATACCTATTTTAATCATTTTTATTTTTAAATGTTGAGACATTTAAAATGTCTCACTACAACCTCTGCCTACTGGGCTCAAATGATCTTCCTGTCTCAATCTCCCAAGCAGCTGGAATTACAGGCGCCTACGACCCTGTCTGGCTAATTTTTGTATTTTTAGTACAGACAGCATTTCACTATGTTGGCCAGGCTGGTCTCAAACTCCTGACCTCAAGTGGTCCACCCGCCTCGGCCTCCCAAAGAGCTGGGATTACAGACGTGAGCCACCGCATCTGGCCAATTAATTATTTTTTTGACAAAGCATTTGATGGCACATTTAAAAAGATTTGTTTTCTTTTTGTAAATATTTCCTATGAGAAGAAAGCAAATAATAATCTCCTGACACTGTATGGTAAAATATCTCTGTGCATTTTTTTCTTCTATTTTCCATAGACACAGATATCTTATCAGAATGTTTTTGGGTCAGGGTTTCCTTTTGGAAACCTTCTAGGGTGATGTGTCTTCAGTCACCCTTCAGTTTTTGCTTGAACCTGGGTTTCAGTACCGAATGGGGATAAACCAAGACACCCACCATGGCTATGTCTGCTAGAGTGTCTAGTGAATATCAGCTTCTGGGTCATATTCTCTCCTAGGACAACCTGAGGTATTGAGTGTAGCTTCTCAAGTGTGCGCGTGGATGCCCAGAGGCTAAGAGGCATTTCCTGGTGCACCTTTTTTTAAAGTTAATTCCTTGAGACATTAATATTGCCTTCACCCAATTCAGCTTTCATTTCTTGGAGACACATTGCTGGTCAGCCAATCAGATACTAGTATTGAGGAGAAAACAAGTAATTTCTGCCTCCTGGATTCCTTTAGGGGGCAGAAAAATAGTACAAGAAAAAAAGTAAAAAAATTTCTAGAAAAAAGATACCCACCACTCCAAAAGACAAAAAAAAAAAGAAAAGAAAAAAAAAAAAACCAACCCAAAAAACTGACCCCAGTGAGATGGTGTAAGAACTTGCAGAGTAAAATGCTCCTGAGGCACTCACTGGAGACATAGTTCAGAGTCTCCTGAGAGGAGGTTATTGAGCACTTAAGTGAGCATGATGGGGTGGGACAGTCTCTCAAGTAATTGAATGGCCTGACTTGACACATGAGGAAGACATCTGTACCTTGAAAAGCTTTGTTCACTTCTTTTGACCTAAGGGTTTTTTTTTTTTTTTCTGTCTTATTTATTTATTTATTTATTTATTTTTGAGTCGAAGTCTTGCTGTGTGGCCCAGGCTGGAGTGCAGTGGTGTGATCTCAGCTCATTGCAACCTCTGCCTCCTGGGTTCAAACATTCAAGGAATTCTCCTGTCTCAGCCTCCCCAGTAGCTGGGATTACAGAGGTGCACCACCACGCGCAGCTAATTTTTGTATTTTAAGTAGAGATGGGGTTTCACCATGTGGCCCAGGATGCTCTCGAATTCCTGCCCTCATGATCCTTCCACCTTGGCCTCCCAAAGTACTGGAATTACAGATGTGAGCCACCGTGCCTGGTTCTATATCCTGGTATTTTGATTTTTGAGTTTAATGCTAAATTTTATGTGATGAAACTTAGTACCTCCTAGAAGTGTTCCCGTGTGACTATTTTATTTATTTATTTATTTTTTATTTTTTGAAATGGAGTTTCACTCTTGTCACCCAGGCTGGAGTTCAGTGGTACAATCTCAACTCACTGCAACCTCTGCCTTTTGGGTTCAAGTGATTCTCCTGCCTTAGCCTCCTGAGTAGCTGGGATTACAGGCGCTTGCCATCACACCCGGCTAATTTGTGTATTTTTAGTAGAGATGGGGTTTCACCATTTTGGCCAGTCTGGTCTCCAACTCCTGCCCTCAGGTGATCCACCCACTTTGGCCTCCCAATGTGCTGGAATTACAGGCATGAGCCACTGTGCCCAGCTAATTGTTTACTACATGATTTTTGATACAAATAATAACATAATACATTTATTGTCTGGAAGGAATAAATACATTTGCTTTTCTTACTGAGGTGTAAGATGTAAGCACCTTAAAATTTTCTTCCCTTGTATGAACACTGTTTGCGTAATTTTGCTGAATTATTCTACCACCTAGTTATAGTTTCAAAAACCAAGTTAATAATTCTGACATAGAAATTAAAGCTTAAGCCCAGTGACTCCAAGCTAAGCCTAATTTTAAAGGCCCAGTTAGTTCCTTTTGGGGAGCCTCCCCTGCAGGTGTCCTAGCCTGCTCACCCCAGCTATGGAAGAAGCCTCTTTACTGAGAGAATCTACAGAGCCCTGGAAAGCTGGCAACCCACACGCAGATGCAGTTAAGGTTAATGTAAAAGGGTATTAGGAGGGTCTTGCTGAAGATGAAGTTATTGTTTTGAGGCAGTTTCTAGACTTTTTCAAATAAAAGTTAGATACATGTAAAAAATTGAATTTCAAAGGAATATTGCAACAGGAGGAAGTAGCAACTATAAGATTTTCAAAGATTGAAAAGATTAGGCAGACAATGACTTTTATTTTTCCTAGGGAAAAGCAAACAGGATTAGTAATGAGGTAGGAGGGGAATGTTTACATGGAGGGTAATAAAATCAGATTTTAGATAGAGAACGTTTTACCCTGAGGTCAGCATGTTCTTAGGATAAACATAAAATGGGGTTGTATGGTAGCTCAGACTGAGGTTAGCTCAAAGTTCAGGAGCCTGTGGGAAGAAAATATACTTAAGTTCAGTTTGATTAAGAAGTATTTTATGTTTACCACTGGAGACAAAGTCAACTGATTTTTAATGAGAAAAAGGAGAAAATGCGCAAAGCATTTTTCTGGCTGTGTGATAGGTAAGAAAAGAGAGCAAAAAAATAGTTGCTGTCAGGGTTTCAGAGAAAAGGGCATACTTTATACACTGTCAACAGTTTACATTAATTCAACCATTGTAAAAAGCACTGTGGCAATTTCTCACAGAACTAAAAACAGAATTACCATTTCACCAAGCAACCTCATAATTGGGTGTATACCCAAAGAAATATAAATTATTCTGTCATAAAGACACATGCACAAGAGTCTTCACTGCAGCACTATTCACAATAGCAAAGACATGGAATCCACTTGAATGGCTATCAATGGTAGACTGGATAAAGAAAATATGGCTCATGCCTGTAATCCCAGCACTTTGAGAGGCCAAGACAGGTGGATTGCCTGAGCTCAGGAGTTTGAGACCACCCTGAGCAATATGGAAAAATCCCATCTACAAAAATGCATCTCTAAAAAAAGTACAATAAGAAAAATTAGTTAGGCATTGTGGCACACGCCTGTGGTCCCAGCTACTTGGAAGGCTGAGGAATGAGAGTAGTGCTTGGCCCACCACGATGGCTTATGCCTGTAATCCCAGAACTTTGGGAGGCCAAGGTGGGTGGATCACCCGAAGTCAGGAGTTCAAAACCAGCCTGGCCAACATGGTGAAATCCCATCTCTACTAAAAGTACAAAAATTAGGCATGGTGGTTTTGGGCATCATAATGAAAAGCGTTTTTTGTTTGTTTATTTGTTTTGTTTTTTTCCCCATAAAGTGTTTTTGGAGAATACAAAAGATAGAGAATTTTATTAATCATAGCTCTTTATCATCTATGTACTTCATCTTTTTCCACCTTTATTCTTGGTCTCATATTTTTTTCACTTGATTTTGTTGGGGTTGTACCTTTTTTTTTTTTTTTTGAGATGGAGTTTTACTCTTGTTGCCCAGGCTGGAGTGTAATGGCACAATCACAGCTCACCGCAACCTCCATCTCCCAGGTTCAAACGATTCTCCTGCCTCCATCTCCCGAGTAGCTGGGATTACAGGCATGTTCCACCACGCCCGGCTAATTTTGTATTTTTACTAGAGACAGGGTTTCTCCATGTTGGTCAGGCTGGTCTTGAACTCCTGATCTCAGGTGATTCACCTATCTCAGCCTCCCAAAGTGGTGGAATTAGAGAAGTGAGCTGCCACACCTGTCCTGGGTTGTATCTTTTATGTGAAAATGGTAAATATAACTACAGTGTTCTGCTGAGTTCTGTGAGTAGCTCTATCAAATCAGTACGTTTCAGTAACATTATGGGAGTCCCCAGTTTTTAAACAGTATCTCAGAAGCATAGATGAGCTTACAGAGTTTGTGACTGGCATCTGCAGTGAGGACAGTGTTGTGAGACTGAGCCCTAATCAAGGTCTGTGCTGACTCTTGGTGGTGTCAGAATTCAAGTGTTAGACAATAAATTGGTGTTGGAGAATTGCTTGGTGTTCACAAACTCTACAGATTGGGTGCTAGAAGAAAGATATCACAGACTCCTGGATTAGAATAAACCTCTGGGTGTCCAGGAATGAGAGGCTGTGCTCTCCTCTACACAGTCTGTCACACTGTCCCTTGTTCAGTGATTCCAGCTCCCCTTCCATAGTGACAGAGAACCTAAAACTTAGAGGAAGGGAGCTGTAATGGCAGATCCCCTTTTGCCACAGCTGCCACCACAAGATTTTTACCCACTAACTAACATACTCACTAGACATTAATGTGTCCACACCTCTCCCAGGACAGTGAACCACACTCAGGAATTTTACTACAGCATTTTTGATCCTAGTGTTTTTTTGCCAAAAACTTATATAGAAGTGTCTCCAAGTCTCCTGGCATATTCCCACCTCCAGACACTGAATCTGCAGCAGCAATCTGTTCTGTCAACCAACCTAGGGTTCTGGACCACCTGTTCATAAACTCATCTGCCTGCATGGACCCAGAAATAAATCAAGTGCCACTATCTGTAGCACAAACTGGTCCTTCTACCTGGACTGCACTCTTCCCCACCCAGGGAGGTTTTTTTTTTTAACTTCTGCTTTTGGTTTAGGGGTACACGTGCAGGTTTGTTATACAGCTAAAATTGTGTCATGGGGGTTTTGTGTATAGATTATTTTGTAATTAAGGTACTACGTATAGCACCAAAGAGGTATTTTTTTCTGACCCTGTTTCTCCTGCCACCTTCCACCCTCAACTTCTAGGCCTCAGTGTCTGTTGTTTGTCTCTGTGTTCATGTTTTTATTATTTAGCTCTTACTTATAAATAACCTGCATTTGGTTTTCCATTTCCGCATTAGTTTTCTTTCTTTCTTTCTGGTTTTCTTTTTTTTTAGACAGTTTCACTCTTGTCACCCACGCTGGAGTGCAATGGCGCGATATTTGGTTACTGCAACCTCCGCCTCCTGGATTCAAGCAAGCAATTCTTCAGCCTCAGCCTGCTAAGTAGCTGGGATTACAGGTGCCCGCCACCATGCCTGGCTATTTTTTATATTTTTTAGTAGAGACGGGGTTTCACCGTAATGGCCAGACTGGTCTCCAACTCATGACCTCAGGTGATTTGCCCGCCTCGGCCTCCCAAAGTGTTAGGATTACAGGCGTGAGCCACTGCGTCTGGCCTCTGCATTAGTTTTCCAAGAATAATGGTCTCCAGCTTCATGTTGCTGTAAAGGGCATAATCTTGTTTTTGGTTATTGTTTTCTGTTTGTTTGTTTTTTATGACCACACAGTATTCCATGATGTTTATGTATCATATTTTTTTATTATTTTTTTTTATTTTAGAGACAGGGTCTCACTGTTGCCCAGGCTGAAATGCAGTGGCATGATCGTGGCTCACTGCAACCTCCACCTCTCGGGTTCAAGCAATTCTCCTGCCTCGGCCTCCTGAGTTGCTGGGATTACAGGTGCCTGCCACCACGTCTGGCTGATTTTTGTAGTTTTAGTAGAGATGGGATTTCACCATGTTGGCCAGGCTGGTCTCGAACTCCTGACCTTAAGTGATCTACTCACCTCCAACTCCCAAGGTGCTGGGATTACAGGAGTAAGCCATTGTGCCCGTCCCTTTTTTTTTTTTTTTTTTTTTGAGACAGTCTCACTCTTGTTGCCCAGACTGAAGTACAATGGTGCCATCTCAGCTCACTGCAACCTCCACCTCCCGGGTTTAAGCAAATATCCTGTCTCAGCCTCCCGAGTAGCTGGGAGTACAGACACCCACCACTACCGCGCCGACTAATTTTCGTATTTTTAGTAGAGATGGGGTTTCACCATGTTGGCCAGGCTGGTCTTGAACTCCCGACCTCAGGTGATCCACCCACCTTGGCCTCCCAAAGTTCTGGGATTACAGGCATAAGCCATCGTGGTGGGCCAAGCAATACTCTCATTCCTCAGCCTTCCCAGTAGCTGGGACCACGAGTGTGTGCCACCATGCCTAACTAATTTTTCTTATTGTATTTTTTTTAGAGATGGGATTTTTCCATGTTGCTCAGGCTGGTCTCAAACTCCTGAGCTTAGGCAATCCACCTGCTTTGGCCTCTCAAAGTGCTGGGATTACAGGCATGAGCCATTGTGTCTGATCATACCATATTTTCTTTATCCAGTCTACCACTGATAGACATTCAAGTTGATTCCATGTCTTTGCTAGTGTGAATAGTGCTGCAGTGAACATGCTTGTGCATGTGTCTTTATGACAGAATAATTTATATTTCTTCAGGTATATACCCAATTATGAGGTTGCTTGGTGAAATGGTAATTCTTTTTTTAGTTCTGTGAGAAATTGCCACAGTGCTTCTTACAATGGTTGAATTAATGTACACTCTTAACAGCAGAGTATAAGTATTCCCTTTTCTCTGAAACCTTGACAGCATCTACTTTTTGACATTTTAATAGCCATTCTCACTGGTGTGAATGGTATCTCATGGTTTTTCTTTGCATTTCTCTAATGATTATTGATGAGCATTTTATTACATGCTTGTTAGTCAAATGTTTGTCTTCTTTCGAAAAGCATCTTTTTCATGTCTTTTGTTTACTTTTTAATTATTTTTTTCTTGTAAGCTGTTTAAGTTTCTAATGGATTCTGGATATTAGACCTTTGTCAGAAGCATAGTTTGCAAATATTTTCCATTATTCTGTAGGTTGTCTGTTTACTGTGTTGATAGTTTCCTTTTCTGTGAAGGAGCTTTTTAGTTTAGGTCCAATTTGTCAATTTTTGCTTTTGTTGTAATTGCTTTTGGTATTTTCATCATGAAATTGCTGCCAGTTTCTATGTCTAGAATGGTATTTCTTCAGTTATCTGCCAGGTTTTTTATAATTTTAAAATTAGCATTTCAGTCTTTAATTAATCTTGAGTTGATTTTTGTGTATGGTGTAATAAAGGGGTCTAGTTTTAGTCTTCTGCATAGTGCTAGCTGGTTATTCCACAACCATTTATTAAATAGGGAATTCTTTCCACAGTTATATTGTTACTTTTGTTGAAGATCAGGTGGTTGTAGGTGTGTGGCATTATTTCTGGGCTCCCTATTCTGTTACATTCATCTATGAGTTTGTTTCTGTACCAGTTCCATGTTGCTTTGTTTACTGTAGCTCTGTAGTATAATTTGAAAACAGGTAATGTAAAGCCTTCAGCTTTGTTGTTTTGCTTATGTTTACTTTGGCTATTCAGACTCTTTTTTGGTTTTATATGAATTTTACAGTAGTTTTTTTTTTAGTTCTGTTAAAAATATTTTGGTCATTTGATATTAAATAGCATTAAATCTGTAAATTTTGGAGGACAGTCTGATCACTTTTAGGATATTGATTTTTTCTATTTATGAGCAAAAAGTTTTCCATTTATGCCATTTCTGACTTCTTTAAGCATTGTTTTGTAATTCTTATCATAGAGATCTTTCACCTTCCTGGTTAGCTGTATTCTTAGATATTTTATTCTTTTTGCAGCAGTTGTGAATGGGGTTATGTTTATGATTCATATTTGGCTTGAATGTTGTTGATTCGCCGGGATGCTACTAATTTTTTTCCATTTATTTTGCATCCTAAAATTTTTTTTTTTTGCCAAAGGCATGTAAAAATGTATTTTTACTTTAAAAAATAACTTAGTTATAGTAATATTTTGCCTGTATCTTACCAACATGTAGCTGACAGTTAAAATTTTGCAATATAGATATAAAAAGAGGGATATATAAGAACTACAAGAAAATCTCCAAAACCCATAAAGTTCAAATGTGAAAACAGAAAAGTTTTAACACTAGAGAATTCGCTATGGTGAGCCCAAGCAATATATAGAAGAGTCTAGAAAAAAGGCTGAGGTGTTAAATACATTTTTACTTCCTCTTGCTCAGAAAATGTTGGAGAGCTGTAAAGTTCTTTTTGTAAAGTTTCTTAAGGTGACTCGCCCAGCCCTTCATAGCTAGTGCCAATCCTGGCCAACCCAGATTTCTTGTGTGTCTGCAAACAATGTGTGAGCCAAACAGCACCAGTGCCTGCTGAAAATGGGTTCTGACTGACGGATTTCCTCGTTTTGCCAAGACAGGATTTTTTTTTTTTTTTCCTAAATTGTTTTTGCAAACAACGCATAACAGGCTAAAAAGAAATACTTTATAAGAATATTATTTTAGAAAACCCATCACAAAACTGCAAATACAGCTTCGGAAGCCCTTCTGTTCAACTGTGGTTAGTTTAGTTTGTTTTTGTACCTTCCACTCCAAAGGAGGTAAGTTGGCATCCTGTTACTTACCTTTTTTCCATGACATTCAGCACCTCATCCAAAAGTGAGGGCCCCATATCAAGCTGCAGGGAGAGGAGGGAACCTGTAAGGTCAGAGAGGGACTCCTCTGACGTACTCTTTCCCTTGATGAGCTCGCTTGGCGTGGGATGGGGAAACACGTCTTCGACTGGCCAGTCAGGGTACTATTCGGACAGGCTGGAGGAGTGGCTGTCCCTGCCCTGTCTGGACTGAGATGCAGAACCGCTGGAGCCCCATGAGGTGTCTCCTTGGTGGACTTTTCCTTTCTCCAACAGACTGCTTTTCACCTAAGCTTTTTCCTCCATGATGGGCTTGCAGCTAAGCCTTGGCAGCTTTATTGGTCCAAAGGACTCCTATTTGGAATTAAATTTCACCGGTGACAATAAGAGCATTATGAGAGCTTGGGACCCTCCAGTGATCGTGAGGGAGATGGCATTTTTGACCACTGAGGAGGGTGTTTCTGTGAACACAGAGTCTGAGGTGCCGTTTTACCAGAAGAAGGTATTATGCCCAGGGAACTGATCCAGATGTGCTTTCTCCTAGTTTCCAAGTAAAAGCTCATAGTTCCCTTGAAGAAAGGAAATATCCCCAAAGACGTCGTGCTTGGCCCTCTTTGCCGATTTGGATGGTGTGGCAAAAGTCTCCAAGAGGGGGACTGATAATATCGGGAGACAGAATGTCTCTCAGTTTAAATTTCTTTCCTTTCTTGTCATTAGCTGCTTTCAGGTAAATTGGGGCCTTGGCTGGCATTTTGGAATTTGAGAATGTCTGTTTTGCAGTCGGAAAAAAAGGGCCACTTTTTTCACAGATGGTATGTTTCTGAAGAATACTTTTCGATAGGAACTGTCACATCATTTTTCTCAAGTGGCTTCAGAAGTGGCTCTAGCTGTGTGTGGTTCCAGCGTGTTGAGCGGTTACCCATGGGGAAGGGAGGCCACCTGAGTGCACTACCCTGGCCAGGTCGCAGCTCCCCAGGTGCCTCGCAGCCCAGGATTGGTTGGGTATGGAGGGCTGTGTTCTGAAATTATACTGAAGTTATTTGTAAGTTTAAAGAGCTTTTCTGCCAAGACTCTATGGTTTTCCTGATGTAGAATCCTGTTGCCTGCAAACAGGGATAGTTTGACTTCCTCTTTTCCTGTTTAAATGCCTTTTATTTTTATTGAGGTGGAGTTTTGCTTTGTCGCCCAGGCTGGAGGGCAGTGGCACAATCTTGGCTAACTGCAACCTCCGACTCCCAGATTCAAGCGATTCTCCTGCCTCAGCCTCCTGAGTAGCTGAAATTACAGGCACGTGACACCACGCCCGGCTAATTTTTGTATTTTTAATACTGACAGGGTTTCACCATGTTGGTCAGGCTGGTCTGGAATTCCTCACCTCGTGATTCACCCGTGTTGGCCTCCCAAAGTGCTGGGATTACAAACATGAGCCGCTGCATCCAGCCAAATGCCTTTTATTTTTGTCTTTTGCCTGATTGCCCTGACCAGGACTTTCAATTTTATGTTGAATAGTAGTGTTAAGAGAAGGCATCTTTGCCTTATGCCAGTTTTCAATGAGGAATGCTTCAAGCTTTTTTTTTTTTTTTTCCTTTTTGAGATAGAGTCTCCCTTTGCCTCTCACGCACAATCTCGGCCCACTGCAGCCTCCACCTTCTGGGTTCAAGCGATTCTCCTTCCTCAGCCTCTTGAATAGCTGGGATTACAGACATCTGCCACCATACCTGGCTATTTTTTGCATTTTTAGTAGAGACGGGGTTTTGCTATGTCAGTCAGGTTGATCTCAAACTCTTGACCTTGGGCGATCCACCTACCTTGGCCTCCCAAGTTGCTGAAATTAAAGGAATGAACCACTGTACCCATCTGCTTCCAGGTTTTGTTCATTCAGTATGTTGGGGCTGAGGGTTTGTCATAGATAACTTATTTTGAAGCATATACCTTCAATGCCTAGGTTGTTGAGGATTTTTAACATGAAAGATGTTAAAGTTTACCCAAAAGCTTTTTCTGCATCTGTTGAGGTAATCTTGTGGTTTCTGTCTTTAGTAATTCTGTTTATGTGATGAATCACATTTACTGGTTTGTGTATGTTGAACCAACCTTGCATTCCCAAAATAAATTCTACTTGCTCATAGTGGGTTTGCTTTTGGATATGCTGCTGGATTTTGTCAGTATGTTGTTGAAGATTTTTGTATCATTGTTCAAAGATATTGGCCTGAATTTTTTTGGTTTGTTTTATCTCTGCCAGGTTTTGGTATCATAATAATGCTGTTCTTATATAATGAGTTGGTGAGAAGTTACTTTTTCTTAATTTATTAAAATAGTTTTAGTAGAAATAATACCAGCACTTTTTTGTACATCTGGTAGAATCCAGTTTATTTGGTTCGTAGGCTATTTATTACTAATTCAATTTTTGAGCTTCTTATTCATCTATTTAGGGCTTTGATTTCTTTTTTGTTCATTCTTGGAAGGATGTATTCCTTAATAATTTTTCATTTTTTTCTAGATTTTCTCATTTGTGTGCACAGAGGTGTTCATGGTAGACTTCAAGATATTTTTGTGGGGTCAGTGCTAATATCTCTGTGTGTGTAGTTTGTATAATTTTGAGATTTTTGAATTTCCTGAGGATTTTTTTATTTCTGAGTATGTGGTCAGTTTTAGAGTGGTGATAAGAAGAATGTATGTTATGTTATTTTTAGATGAAGAGTTCTGTAGATACCAGTTAGGACTATTTGGTCAAGTGTTGAGTTTAGGTTATAATATTTTGTTAATTTTCTTCTTCAATTATCTTTTAGTGCCTGTGGGATGTTGTTGTCTCCCACTATTATTGTGTCAGAATCTAAATCTCTTCATAGGTCTCTAAGAACATGCTTTATTCATCTGAACCTATGAGTTTTATATAACACCTTTCTCTCTTCTGTTTCGTCTTCCATAAACATTCTTTTGTGCTCTCCCAGTGTGCAAAATTTAGATGTCCAAGAGTTCGAGAACATGTTTAGAGACGTGGCTGTTGTAAAAGTAAATATAAATTAGAAATAAGAGACTACAAGTAAGAGAAAATATCTTACTAAAATCTCTTTTCTTATAACATTTAGATTATGTGTAGATTTTTATCTCCCTTTTTTTGAAATATATGTAAATCATATTAACAGCTAAATAAACCTTTTGTCTTTTTTTTATTTCCTCAGGATTATCTTTATCTGGGACCTGAGATTTAATTGCTTCATTTTTGCTTTGGCAAAAGATTGTTCTTATGATTTTTAGTCTTTTAAAGTTGACACAAATCTGTTCAGAGTAACACTCATTTCAACAGCACACAAAAATTGAGCGTAAAAATAGGATTAAATTTTGCAATATAGGAAAGATACTGAGTAAGTTGACAGAAACCTGATTATCTATGATAATTATTTGCCGGCTAAAGTATTTATACTACAAAAGCAAAAAGAGTTCAGTTTATGGCTGGGCGCGGTGGCTCATGCTGGTAATCCTAGCACCTTGGGAGGCCGAGGCGGGCAGATCACCTGAAGTCGGGAGTTATAGACCATTCTGACCAACATGGAGTAATCCCGTCTTTACTAAAAATACAAAATTAGCTGGGTATGGTGGCGCATGTCTGTAATCCCAGCTACTCGAGAGACTGAGGCAGGAGAATCACTTGAACCTGGGAGGTGGAGTTTGAGGTGAGCCAAGATCATGCCATTGCACTCCAACCTGGGCAACAAGAGCAAAACTCCCTCTCAAAAAAAAAAAAAGAGTTCAGGTTTTAAACTAAAGTGTGGAGTGCATTTTCATACCTTTGTTTCTGTTTATTCAGTGCAATTAGCATAGTTATGTGTAATGTTTGTAGACAACCTGCATTCATATACATTCAACTGTATTTTCTACAAGAGTATAAAGCCATAATATTTACTTTGAATGAATTCCTTAGTTGTTTTAACATTGTGATTCATACTTTTGAAATGTAGTTTTTCAACTGAATTATAGTTACAGAAAATTTTTAAAAATTCTACATACATTATGAGTATATTAAAATTATTCATAATTACATATTTATATCTAATATCCAAAGAAAATTTACTACCAAATTGTTGCAGTAGATATTAGTCTGATATGATTATTAATTTAACCAATAGGGATAGTTATAGGTAAGTATAATTTTAGTGTGTTTAATTTCAGAAATTGGAATGCTGCTATTACAGGACAAATAAAGGCAGGTGATTCGGCCACCCAAAAACTGTAATAACTCTTTAATTAGCTATGTTGCAGGCTCACGTATATTCCATTATATTAACACAGTCAGATTTTAATTTTTTAATCAAAAAGTGCTGGTGGTAGTTGTCAGATATATTTCTATATAGATGCCACATTTAATGGGCAGCAGATTAGAGAGCAGCAGAGATGGAAAAAAAGTCTTTTAAAATTCTGCTAATAATATGCCCCCTGTCTTCATAACACTCATGTTTCTCATGCTATGAGTAGCTATGCACTTTGGATACTTAGAGAGAGATTCTTTTTAGAGGAATATTTTCTGGCTGACTTGATCAATCTTATATGTAATCTCAGTTTTTTCTTAAGATGCTTTTAACTTCTTTTTTTCTCTCAATATCATCTTTCTTGGAATGAGAGCTGTTTTTGTTTCGAATGCTTTGTGTATCTGTTTTAGAAGCCCTATTAGTATCCCATAATGTCTGTGAAAGTTGTGGGCTGTCACAGTGAGAACTCTTAGAGCTATCTCTATCTGGATGCATGCTGGAAATCCAGCAGTATATTTTCCGTGTCACCATTGTAAATAGAAACTGTGGCTTACATAATGCTCATATTCCCATTATTGTGAAGGCTCAGTTCTACCCAGGAGGCCTGCAGGCTCTCCTTCTGCAAGTCAGGCTTCACTTTTTTTTTGAAATGGATTCTTCCCCGTTGTCCAGGCTGGAGTGCAATGGTGCAATCTCGGCTTACTGCAACCTCCCCCTTCCAGGTTCAAAGGAGTCTCCTGCCTCAGCCTCTTGAGTAGCTTGGATTACAGGTGCCCGCCCACCATGCCCAGCATATATATATATATGTGTGTGTGTGTGTGTGTATATATATATATTTTTTTTTCACCATGTTAACCGGCTGCTCTTGAACTCCTGACCTCGTGATCTGCCCACCTCGGCCTGCCAAAGTGTTGGGATTATAGGCATGAGCCACCACACCCAGCCAGGCTTCACTCTTTGATGTGACACTGAAGTGCTCCTGCGGCAATTGTCATTCACCTGAGTTGAGCTGCCAGCCGTGAGCACTGTGCTGTGGGCTGCAGTGGCAGATGGTAGGAAACAAAAGAGGACACTGGCCACCAGAAGAATGGAAGCAGGAGTGTACTAGCCCAGTCCTCAGGGAGTAGAGAGCCACTGCTTTAAAATACAAGTAGCCAAAAAGATTAGCACCCTATTCTTTTTTTTTTTTTTTTTTTTTTTGAGACGGAGTCTGGCTCTGTCGCCCAGGCTGGAGTGCAGTGGCGCGATCTCGGCTCACTGCAAGCTCCGCCTCCCGGGTTTACGCCATTCTCCTGCCTCAGCCTCCCAAGTAGCTGGGACTACAGGCGCCGCCACCACGCCCGGCTAGTTTTTTTTTTTTTGTATTTTAGTAGAGACGGTGTTTCTCCGTGGTAGCCAGGATGGTCTCGATCTCCTGACCCCGTGATCTGCCCGTCTCGGCCTCCCAAAGTGCTGGGATTACAGGCGTGAGCCACCGAGCCGGGCAGATAGCACCCTATTCAACCACTTGTAGAAGAGTGAAAGTCTACATTCAGCAGGCAGCTGGCTTCAAGTTGCAAAACTACCTTCTGCCATGAAGATGTGAAAAGCTTATTTTGTCATTGAATATGATCAATTAGCATACAGAGATGGCCTCCCCAGTGACCAGGTGAATTTAGGATGAACTACCTATGACATGGCACTGTACATTCTTCTACTTGTGAACTAATTATGGTAACCGTCTTTATTTCTTTTCAATCCTTAAGCAGATGGATTGTAATACATGTGACATTCAGATTTAATTGTGTAATGAAACAGTTTTCTTTCTGTTCCATTACTGCAGTTTCTGTGGTGCTGAAGAGAATTAATAAAAATTATATTTCCCAAACACTGTAGAATTACCAGACATAATATAAACACATAAGGTGCCAACCAAGCTTTACTCTAGAGGGGACTTTCCCTCTCAGGCTTCCAGTCAACTCACAGTTATGCTGTAAAATGCATGCTGTCAACTAAATATGCATGCGGAATTATGTCTCTGCCTATTTGGTAGTTTCATTTTCTATTTAGAATCAGCCTGAGTCTCTCTTGCTGGTTTATTATTGGACCATCAGCCCAGGGTCACTGGAAATGCTCTCACAATCACCAAGGTGTCTTTGAGACATTTGAAAATCTCTCCAGAACAGAATTGTGTCAGACTGACTAGAGTGGTTAATTTTGCTTCTGTCTTAGTGTAAAAGAAATGAGTCATCATCTGTTTGCTCCCCGCCTCATACAAGAGATGTCTTTGGTTGGTACCCAGATGAGAGTTTCTCTAATTCCCTGGTACTTGAGTGAAAAATGATGAGGAGGTCTGGAGACTCAAACGAATTAACTAATTGCTTCCAATTCATATATTCATTAGAAAAATAGATGAAGCAGTCATGGTCCCTACCATGCAAGAAATTTTAGTGTAGACTAGCAACTGGATAAGTGGTTTAATTATGCATCATATGGTGGGTACAATAAATAGATGTGTGCAAAAAGACGGGCTTTATTTGGGCCATTTTCTTTATATTTTTGTGACTTCTGATGTCTATACCTGAACATATATTAATAAACAAGAGTTATTATTGTATTTTTTATGCCCTGCTAAGAATACTTATTTATTGTTTAAAAAATTATTCTAGAAAACCTTAAGGGATTTGTTTAAATTGCTTATTAGTATGTGATAAAAAATTGAAAGGGCAGCGGGGCTAAAAAAGATTACAGTTACATAAACTCTGAGATTTAAGGTTTTTTGTTTTTTTAAGCTGAGCTTAAAAAATGAAACGGAACTAAAAATACTCCCCAGTGGCATAAAGAACAGAATTTTACATCAGCTCTACACCCCGCTTCAGCCCTATTTAGATTCACCCTTTTGAAAGCCTTATTTAGGTTTTGCCCTACCCTGGAGTCTTGCCTCACAGAACTAATTAGAAGAGATCAGAGTTTTGGCTGATGAATCCTGTTGCCTTTTTAGAATTGGTTCTCACAATTTTCTGAAAACCAAAAGCAGATAAATGGAAAATATAAAATATGTATTATAGGGTCTTAATTTTTAAATTTTTTGTTAAAACTAGTGTTTGCAGAGACATTCCATTTAGCAACCTGTTTTCTGTTCCTACAGATGCAGTAGTTGATTCACAAGTCACAAAATGGTAAATATAAACATAATAATTCATCTAAATTACCTTACAGTCTATCTATATCCCTCTCATCTGTCTATATTTAGATTGTATTCTATGCATTTTTTAAAAAATTAGTGACAGAAAAACAGAAGAAGAAATAAAAATGCTGGGTCCTTATTCTAAATCCTTAGAATTATTGAACACTTAGTATCAACTGACAGGCTGTTATTAGAATTAAATCAAATAATGAGTTATCACAGTGCTCTATAACATCCTATTGATTACATAATACCTGCTTAATAAACATTGCATTAGTACATATGCACATGTTGTTTTCCAAATGCAGACTTACTCAGAAATTGCTGCTTTCTGTTTTCTCTATAAACTTTAAAGAGCCAGCAAGTAATATACTTTAAGATAGAGAATGGTTGTCTTCATTTGTATCAGAAGTTTTTGTGTTGTGACAAGAGTGCTGAGTATAAGGGAATCTGTGCTGTGCCTCATTTTTGTAACGAATGCTAATAATGAGCCCAGGGAGAGTGACATCAGCACTGACAGGGGACTTGTTTAGAACACCCATTTATGGATCATCTCCAAACCTGCAGAATCACATTACATAGAGTGGGACCAAGTTTACCTAATGATTTATAAGCTAATTAAAGCTTGAGTGACAATGCTTAGGTAAGCGGTTATAAGCTCAGGCTTCTACTTAGAGTCACATGACCAATTTACAGGAATCTCTTTACTTGTGCCCTTTTTACAGTTTCTGTTTAATGTTCTGAAGAAAACATCTATTTGTTTTACTTAAGTGCCTCATATGACTCTAAGGTGCCAGAATCAAGTATGAGAAGTTCAAGATACATTCATGAGCATTAAGTTCTACCTTTGCACTAAAGGGTGGTCCAGGAACCTGTTCTATTTAGATTTGTAAGGACAGGACAGTGTGGCCAATATTTATATTCCTGTAGCAGAAATTGCCAGTGTCTGTAGCAGGGGAGGGCACCTGAGGACAAAAAAAAAAAGAGAAACTTGTATTTTTATCTCTGTGGAGCAGCTGATTGTTCCTGAATATTTTCTGTTATATAGGACAGAAATGGGTAGAGGTTTTGTGTCTTGGGCCTTCTGCCTTTGGGTGTGTTGGTAACAGGTAAACATGTGGTGCTCAAATTATTAAAGGCAAATTCTCAAGATGCAGATGTAATTCAGAAAATCTCATCTGAGGAAGAATTCGAGAGGAGGAGGAGAAAGAGAAAAAATGGCTTTTTTTTCAGCTAAACATGTCTCAGATCAAGAGCTATGTCCTCTCTGCCTCATGGAATGCCACAGGTTTAGTACTTGCAAATTTTTACTTCTATACCTGTGTTTTTTCTCCCTATTGAGTTTGTCTTAACTACTTTTTAAAATGCTTATGATAGGCCAGGCGCGGTGGCTCACGTCTGTAATCCCAGCACTTTGGGAGGCCGAGCAGGTGGATCACCTGAGGTCGGGAGTTCGAGACCAGCCTGACCAACATGGAGAAACCCTGTCTCTATAAAAATATAAAATTAGCTGGGCATGGTGGTGCATGCCTGTAATCCCAGCTACTCGGGAGGCTGAGGCAGGGGAATCACTTGAACCCGGGAGGCAGAGGTTGTGTTTTGGTGAGCCAAGGTCATGCCATTTGCACTCCAGCCTGGGCAACAACAAGAACAAAACTCGGTTAAAAAAAAAAATGCTTATGATAGTCAAGGGTCCTCTAAAAATATTTCTTTTCTATCTACCACAGCCTTCTCTGCATCACGGCTTCTTATATGCCATGCAGAATTCTCACCATGAATTTGTGATCTGCAATATTAAAAATGTTCTCTTTATGACTGTTGAACATGGAAAGGTGTGGATAATCTCTTTCTATGGAGAAAACCTGAGATTATTAGTAAAGATGGATAACATACAATGTTGAGGTTCTTTTTTGTTTATTATCTCTATGCATTACAGGATTAAGAAAATGCTCCTATAAAGAGGGATGGCATTTGTTACCCAGAAAGTTGGGAAAAAATTATCCGGAGATACCTGCTTATTGGGTGTTAAAGAAAGTACTTAAAATCATTATTAAAAATTGTAGAACATGGAAGATACCTGTATCTTGAACTTTGCATACAACTGATGTTTTCGTATGGATAAATTCAGACTGTAATTTACTTCCGTGGGGGCAATATCTCAGTAGTGATGCTATGTCCTTCTGGATGCATGAGCACACTACAGAAACTTGTTCTAGTGCAACTGACATTAATAACTCACTTGCTTAATAAGCTCTCTTACAGATTTTTTCACTATAGAGTTATTTTTCTCTTCATCATTAAGTATCTTTATGCAGGTGATGTGTATAAACTATCACATTTATTCTGGCAACTGCCCTTTTGTTTTAGGTTTTCTTTGCATTGTTTTTTTTGGTAAATGAAAGCTCTCATCTTTGTTTACAGACCAGAAAAACTGAAGAAAACACAGGGTCTTCCACTTACTGGATGTTTGACAAAATAGTCTTTTGGGGTCAAAACATTGGCATTACTAGTGAGCTTTTTAGAAATTCAGTAACCCAGACTTTATTTCAGATCTCCTGAAAAAAATAGTCTGCATTAACAAGATGTCTAGTTTATTGTACACATTAAAATTTGAGGGGTACCTTCTAACTCAACATGTCTATTTTGTCGGAAATATATAAACAACTATGCCTTTTTCATCTAAAAAATATATACAACTCATTCTATATTATGTAAATACAGCACTCAAAAATGTACTTGTTAGTGTTTGTGCCCTCAATTTTACACTTTATCATCTAGACAAGTATCATATATACACTGATGTTGTGGATATTATGCCACTGTCTTTTCTCAGAGTTAGACAATATGTTACAAAATGTTTGTGTGTTGACAATTATTTTACTGGATAATTTCAGCCACTCTTATAAGTCCAAACCAGTTCTAGTCACTTTCTGATTTTACCTTGAGTCAAATGAAAATTCTGCCCATAGCCATTTTGTAAATCTGTGCGCTTGTGTGTTTTCCGTGGATCACTGATTTAGGATGTACCAGAATCTCTGGAGGAGTGGCAACGCCTGATGCCACAGCAGAATTTATATAGGAATGTGATGTTAGAGAACCACGGAACCTGGCCTTCCTGGGTAAGGAAAATTTTAATACTAAATTTCTAATATAGACTAATGGTGGTTGTTGCTTTTTTTTTTCTTTTAAGATGGCTCCAGACTGGGAGTGCAGTGGTGCCATCTGGGCTCATTGTACTTCCACCTCCTGATTCACACCATTCTCCTGACTCCAGCCTCCCCTGAGTAGCTGGGACCAGCAAAGCTCACCGCCTCACACCTGGCTAATTTTTCAGGTAGAGATGGGTTTCAATTGTGTTAGCCAGGATGGTCTCAATCTGACTTCAGGATCCACCTCACTGCCTCCCAAAGTTTTGGGATTACAGGCTTCATTTCTTTTTGTAGAATGTCTTCTAGAAATTTGTTTCTCAGACTTTCTTTCAAGAAAAACTGGGAGACTTTTTCGTTGGTTTAGAAAAGAATTTCTTCAAGAAGTTTCATCTTGACCTGAACTTTCCACATGCCTGAGCTGATCTGTGTCCTTCACTTTAGATTAGTGGTAATTTCAGAAGTTTTGTGGCATAAAATACTGTTACACCTTAAAATCTAATTGCCATCACCAGTTTTTGATTCAGTAGTACCAAGCAGTAAAATTAAGAACCTGCAAAATCAAAATGCTTTCTAAATATGTAGACATTTCTGTTACAAATTAGTATATTGGGATAAATTTATTAGAATATTCTATTATATCCTGTTTACTGAGCACATTACTAAGTTGGCAATTGGAGAATATGAGCAAGATTCATGTTAGTTATTTTTAATAAAACAGGTATTGCTGTCTCTAAGCCAGACCTGATCACCTGTCTGGAGCAAGGAAAAGAGCCCTGGAATATGAAGCGACATGAGATGGTGGATAAACCCCCAGGTAGGTGAGAGTGAATACAACAGACAACATGGATGAGAGGTCCAAAGTCAAGAAGAAAGCAAGTCTTTAAAGTGATCTGAGAAGCTATGTTCCAAAGGAAATAGTTTCTGGGAAGCCTGAATTTTTTATTTGATTATACTCTCACTTCTGCTAGTGCTTATAAATTCTCTAAGAATTCTACTTTCCCTACAATTATCTTTCTTCAAGTTTACAGTGACAGCCAAAGTACTGTTCATGGCATACATGAGTGCACAATCTGACTTCTTTTTTCTTGTTTTTGTGGACAGACAGATACCTGCATAATTTTGCGACACTCTATTTTAAACTGTTTTTTAAGTTCTCTTTTTGCATTATGTCTGAAATGCGTGAGAGTAGTGGTTTCTGTTCCATTGGGTTTTTTTTGTTGTTGTTCTTTATTTTTCTGCACATTTCATCCTGTTTTCATTACTATGGTCTTGAAATATTGTTTGAAATTATAAATTTGATGTCTTTCTGCTTTGTTCTTTTTCTTCAAGATTGCTTTGGCTATTCAAAGTTTATTGTAGTTTCATGTACATTTTAGGATTGTATTTTTCATTACTGTGCATAAAAAACAATGGAATTCTGATAGGGAGTTTATCGAATCTATAGATCACTTTGGATAACATGACAGTTTCACAATACTTTTTCTTTCAATAAAAGTAAAATATTTTTAAGTTTATTTGGGTCCTCTAATTTTTTTCATTGCTATATCTTTCACTTAAAAGATTTATGAGCTCCTTGGTTAAATTCATTCTAAAATTATTTCATTGCTATTGTAATTAACATTTTTTCCCTCTATTTTATCAAATAGTTTGTTTTAAGTGTATGGAACCATAACTTACACTTGTATGTTAATTTTATATTTTGCTAATTGAGTGTATTCATTAGTTTAAACAGGTTTTAAAGTACTGTTTATATATATATATAATTACATGATCTACAAAAAGCAACATTTTACTTATTGGTCTTTAATTTCAATGACTTTAAATTTTTCTTTTGACTATTTCGTTTTCCACATAGTTTCAGTGCTATGTTAAAATAGAAGCATTGACAATAAGAAACAATAGTTTTGCATTGGTGACTGTAAACTTGAAGGAGCAAACACCAGTTCAAGTATTTAAAAACTGGTTTTAGAAAGTAAAAGTCTATTTTTGTTGGGCCCCCATAGTGATAGAATACCCTCTGGGTTTGTAGTGAAGAGGGGTTGTAGCTTGGTCTTAAGTCTGCTGGGCTTGCACAAGGGTCCATCTTTAGATGTGTTGTTAAAAGGGGCTTGGATAGTTGTAATTCTCATTTAATTTTTGGACAGAATGAATATCCTTCAGGACTTTGCTGTGCAGGGCAGTCCCAAAGGCAGGTTTCTGCAGTCAGGCCTGCATATGGTGGGCCTTATATCAGAATGTGGGTGAGCATGGCTTTCACTGAGTACAAGAAAGGATTTTCCCAGGTCACTATGGGTTTCTACATAGGCAGAATAGGCCATGAACTGTGGCTCAGGGAGCTGGAACTGAATCATGGAACTGCTTCAGGGACCACAGTAAAGACCAAGGTCTGCAGGCCTGCCATCATGGCTATAAATGGGTGTCTTTCTTCAGGCCTCTGGAAGGGCAGGACCTCCCCCAGACTGTGGCTGGGAAGGATTTGGGATGGTTACAGAGTAAAGTTCAAAATTCTCAGTGGAACCAAGTTAGGTGGAACATTTTCTCATCTGTAGCCAAAAACAGTAGTCCTGTAGTTTGCCACCTGAATGAGGGCCTGCCTTCTAAAAAGGATTACCTTCAATCTTGCGCTTCAGCAGAGTTTCATAACTCCCTTCCTGGATCTCAGCTCTCTTAAAGACACTTATTTTTCAGATAGGGTCTTGCACCATAACCCCGGCAGGTCTTAATATTTTGACCAGAAGCAATTCTCCAACTTTAATGTACCGTGTAGCTGTCATTACAGGGGTGAACCATAATGCCTGGTTCTCTCACAAACACATTTTTGTCAAGAATGGCTGACAAATTTCCTTGCTGTCAGGAGATAAGCAAATAGGGCACCTTTTTTTTTTTTTTAATCTTATTAATGTCACTGTCCATATAAATTTTTGTTTTTATTTTCTACTTCAAATTTGTCTGTAGTTTTGGATTTAGACATTTAGGACAATATACTAGAATGTACATGTTGTGCCTGAATTAGATGCAGGCAGGCTAATAGGAATTACAGAATTTTCAGCCACTTTTTGTCAGCAAATAATTTATTCCTCAAATATTTGTTTTATATATGAGGCTCTAACCATATTCTGCTAAATATATACATAATTTAGCAATTTAAGGCTATATTTGGTTCTAAACTTGAATTACAGTAGTTTTATTTTGTGTAAAAATAGCACATATTTAAAACATAAAAATTGACACTAGTTTCTTTTATATGCTTATTCTGTTAAGTTTCTCATTAGCATCTCCTATTTATGATTGTACTGCATTCTGTCTGGGATTTTATTGCCGTACAATAGATACCATAGTTTAAAATGCCTGCCTTCCATGACTGCACAGTTACAGTCAAACATTGCAGTTTTCTAGACAAATTATTTGTTAACGTACATTAATGTTGCCAACTAGATTTTATGAGTAAACCTTTCTTTCATTATTTTCTTGCAGTTCTACATTAGTGTATTTTTTTGTGTAAGTTTCTTAATATCAGTTTATTGTGTTTTTGGTTTTACTTATGTGTTATAATTTTAGACAATTTGCAATTCTGTTTGTATACTTTAAGTCAATGTG
This sequence comes from Papio anubis, assembly GCF_008728515.1. Classification (NCBI taxonomy): domain Eukaryota; kingdom Metazoa; phylum Chordata; class Mammalia; order Primates; family Cercopithecidae; genus Papio; species Papio anubis. The sequence continues at coordinate 29,478,290 of NC_044995.1, forward strand.
GGATTTAATTAAAAGATAAATTAGCCATATGTGTATCACACTCAGATTATATATATGTATGTGTTTTTAGGTCTATAAATATGACCCCAATTTTGGTTATAGCTTATCTTGTATATATTCTTTCTTATCTCATTTTTTTTTTTTTTCCTTTTTTGAGATGGAGTGTTGCTCTTGTTGCTGAAGCTGGAGTGCAATGCATGATCTTGGCTCACTGCAACCTCCACCTCCCAGGTTCAAGCGATTCTCTTGCGTCAGCCTCTCATGTACCTGGGATATCAGGCATGCACCACCATGCCCGGCTAATTTTGTATTTTTCTTTTAGTAGAGACAGGGTTTCTCTCATGTTGGTCAGGCTGGTCTTGAACTCCTGACCTCAGGTGATCTGCCTGCCTTGGCCTCCCAAAGTGCTGGGATTACAGGTATGAGCCACCTTGCCCAGCCTCTTAGTTCATTTTCAGTGTTGGCTTTATCTTGTCTTAGTGAGTAGTCCTTGAAATAGCATTATTTTCACCATGTGTTTAATGATGAATACGTATTTCCTTTGTGTGAAAAAACCCTTTTGTGATTTGAAGGTAATTTTCAAGCAAATTTACAGTTCTTTATTTTTTCTAGTTTTTTCAAAAATAATTGTTGTAAAAACACATAACGTATAATTTAACTTCTTAAATCTATTTCAATGTACATGTCAGGGCCAGGCATGGTGGTGGCTCTCTTCTGTAAGACCAGGATTTTGAGAGGCTAGGAGGATTTCTTGAGCCCAGAAATTTAAGACCAGCCTGGGCAAAATATGGAGACACCCTCTCTACAAACATTTTTATCTAAGAAATAGCCAGGTATGATGGTGTGTACCTGTGGTCCCAGCTACTTGAGAGATTGAAGGGCAGGATTATTTGAGCCTGAGAGTGTAAGGCTGCAGTGAGCCATAATGTGCCACTGCACTGAAGCTTGGGTGACAGATTGAGAGCCTGTCTCAAAAAAACAAAACAAAACAAAACTGTGTATTTCAGGCATGTTAACTGTATTAACATAGTTATGCAAAGGACTTCTAGAAATTTTACATCTTGCAAAATTAAAATGCGGTGTCCATTAAATAACATTTACCCACCATTTTATGCTCTCTCTAGCCCTTGACAAACACCCTTCCACTTTCTGTTTTTACAAGTTTGACTATTTTATATATCTAAGTGAAATCTTAACATTCATCATTTCGTTACTAGCTTATTTCAGTTGACATAATCTCAAAGTGTATCTTTAAATGTGACAAGACTTTTTTTTTTTTAAGGTTGAATAATATTCCATTGTATCAAATATGTCTTCAGGGTCCTATGATGCATATTTTAGATATAGATTCATAAATGGAATTGCTGTATTTGATAATTTTATTTAAAGTATATTTATAACATTATAAAATAATGGGTGTATCCTGCTTTCCACCAACAATCAATAAGTTTCTTTTTTTTTTTTTTTTAGACGAATTATTGTTCTGTCGCCCAGGGTGGAGTGCAATGGCACGATACTGTCACACTCCAACCTCCACCTCCTGAGTTCAAATGATTCTCCTGCCTCAGCCTCCTGACTAGCTGGGATTACAGGCACATGTCACCACACCTGGGTAATTTTTGTATTTTTAGTAAAGACGGGGTTTCACCGTGTTAAGCAGTCTGATCTCGAACTCCTGACCTCGTGATCTGCCTGCTTCGGCCTCCCAAAGTGCTGGGATTAAGGTGTGAGCCACTGTGCCCAGCCCAGGGTTTCATTTTTATTGCATTATCAACAGATTTGGTGTTTTTAAAAAATTGATAGTGACCATTTAAGTGAGTGTGAGGGGATTTTGTTTTTCATTGTGATTTTAATGTATTTCTCTACAAATTAGTAATGTTGTGTGTCCTTTCAAATTTTTCATTTGATTTTTTAATGAAATTTTATTTTAATTATTTGTCTATTTCTAAATAAAGTTATTCGACTTTATTGTTCCGTTTTACAAGTTGTTTATATTTTTTGGATATTCACTCTTATCACATGTAATTTGTAAATATTTTCACCCATTTTATAGTAGGCGTTATTTCTCTATTAAATGTTTACTTAAATATGCAGAAATTTCTAAGTGTAGTGTAGTAAAATTATTCTGTTTTTTTTCTTTGTTGCTCATGCATTTAATTATCTAAGAATTTGGCACCAAGACTAATGTCATGTGTTTCATATATGTATGTGTATATATATATATATAGAGAGAGAGAGAGGCAGAGAGAGAGAGAGGCAGAGATGGAGTTTCACTCTGTCACCCAGGCTGGAGTGTAATGGTGCGATATCGGCTCACTGCAACCCCCACCTCCCGGGTTCAATGGATGCTTCTGCCTCAGCCTCCTGAGTAGCTGAGACTACAGGTGTGCGCCGCCCCACCCGGCTATTTTTTGTATCTTTAGTAGAGACGGGTTTTCACCATCTTGGTCAGACTGGTCTGGTCTTGAACTCCTGACCTCGTGATCCACCCATCTTGGCCTCCCAAAGTGCTGGGATTACAGGCATGAGCCACAGTGCCCCGCCTCCCCTACATGTGTTTAATAGATTAAAAATTTATGCCGCTGGGCCCGGTGGCTCACGCGAGTAATCCCAGCACTTTGAGAGACCGAGGCGGTCGGATCACGAGGTCAAGATTTCGAGACCAGCCAGGCCAACAAGGTGAAACCCCGTCTCTACTAAAAATGCAAAAAATTAGCCGGGCGTGGTGGCGGGCGCCTGTAGTCCCAGCTACTTGGGAGGCTGAGGCAGGAGAATGGCGTGAACCCGGGAGACGAAGCTTGCAGTGAGCTGAGATCGTGCTACTGCAGTCCAGCCTGGGCGACTGAGCAAGACTCCGTCTCAAAAAAATAAATAAATAAATACATAAATAAGCCAGGCGCTGTGCCCGGTGCCTGTAATCTCAGCTACTTGGGTGGCTGAAGCAGGATAATTGTTTGAACCCGGGGGCGGAGGTTGCAGTGATCTGAGACTGTGCCACTGCACTCCAGCCTGGGCAACAGAGTGAGATTCAATCTCAAAACAACAACAATAACAACAACAAACAACGACAACAAAAAAGTTATCTTCTTGTGTCTAATTAAAAGATTTTCACATATGGTTTAAGGAAATAATTGATCTTTATTTTATCAGTATGGATATTCAGTTTTTAACACAATTTTTTGAAAAGATTATCTTCTGTTGTGTGCTCATGTCAATTTTGTGGGAGATTATTTGGCCATGTACAGAAGGGTTCATTTCTGGGCTCTACTCTCTTCTTTCATCTGTTTATCTGTCTTTGTGTGAGTACCACATTGTTTTTGTTATTATTGCTTTTAATATGTTTCAAAATCAGAAGTTATAATGCCTCTTTGTATTTTTCGGTGGGTGGTTGGCTATAGTTCATAATAAAATTTTAACATCTCAAACAATATTTCTTTTAAAAACTACTATTGGGAGTTTTATAAAGATTATATTGAATTTGTCTACCACTGTAGGTTGTATTGACATTTTTGAAACATTAAATTTTTTTATTCCTGAGCAAAAATATGTTGAAGAGTGTTTTATTTTAATGTATTTTTGGATTTTTCAGTTTTAATCTCCAGTTTAATATAGTTTTCATCAGAAAACACAAAGTGGATAATACTGATCTTCTTAAATTTATTTGTTTTTGTGTGTGTGTTTGTTGTTTTTGTTTGATGACAGGATCTTACTCTGTCACCCAGGCTGGAGTGTATTGGCATAATCTTGACTCACAGCAGCCTCAACCTACTGGGCTCAAGTTATCTTTCCACCTAAGCCTCTCAAGTAGTTGGGACTACAAAGTACCACGTCTAAATAATTATTTGATTATTTTGTAGGGATAGGGTCTCACTGTGTTGCCCACGCTGGCCAGAAACTTTTAGCTCTTAAGTGGTCCTCACACATTGGTCTCTCTAAGTGTTGGGATTGTGGGCATAAGCTACACCACCCACCTGGCATTCTTAAATTTAATAAAACTTAGTGTGTATCATAACAGAATACACCAGGTGCAAATAAGAATATTGTGTATTCCCTTGCTTTTGACTGAAAAGTTTTGTACGTGTTTGTTAAACCTAGTTGGTCTACAATATGGTTTTGATGTTGATGTTACCCAAACCTTATGCTACAATTAATTCTAAATGTTAGATGTCGGACCTGGTAGGAGGTGTTTGGGTCATGGGGCAAAGTCTTTATGAATAGTTTGGCACCATCCTCTTGGTAATCAAAATGTGTATGCTTTATTAATTCAAATGAAAGCTGGTTTATTAGAAGAACCTGGCTCCTTCACCTCATACTTGCTCTGTCTGTTATCATGTGGTACGTACAATTAATCTTCACCTTCCACCATGATTGTAAGCTTGCTGACACTCTCACCAGAAGCAGATGCTGGCACACACTTTTTATACAATCTGCTGAATTGTGAGCCAAATAAACTTGCTTTTTTATAAATTATCCACTCTCAGGTATTCCTCTATATGCAGAATAATAAATACAGTGTATAGTGTTGTCTAGGTTTTCTGTTTTCTTATTCCTTTTTATATGAATCTTCTATTTATTATTGAAAATGGGATCTTGGTGTCTACAATTACCATTTTTATTCTGTTTTAAATATTCTATGGAAGGTCTTTCAGGGTTTTAAGCATCATCATTATGATAGTAAAGATTTCTGTATTTGTATATTTACATTTAATAGAGAGTTTTATTTTATATATGATTTTATGATACTGTCCAGTAGTTTTTTTTTAAACAAAACTGACTCATGTTAGCATTTCTTATTGTTATATGCAGAGCCTCACGTTACTCAGGCTGATCTGAAACTCCTGGTTTCTAGTGTTCTAACAGACTTGCCTCCTAAAACTGTAGGATTACAGGCATGAGCCCACGGAGCCTGGACACCATGTAGCACTTTTTTGTAGAACTGTGCTAGTGGTGATGAACATTCTCACTTTTTATTTTGGAAATTTTTTATGTTCATCTTCTTTTTAAAGTGAAATAAATTTAAATCAAGTATTATTGGTTAGAGTTTTTTTTTTCTTTTGTTACATCAAAATTTGGGAAGTTCTCACCCTTTTTTATTTTCAAGTAACCTCTGTATTATTTTTTTCCATATTCTTCTAAGATTTTCTTAATATGTTAATCTAGTTGATGGTATCTAATAAGGTTCACATTCCATGTTTTAATTTGGTTTTGCAATTTTGTATTTTTGTGTTTTATATTTTAGGGTATGCCACCACACATCTATATATGCTTTGATATTTTAGTATAATAATTGTGCATGCCAATATGTAACTTATGCAATTTAAGACAGTCTGGAGCAAAATCAAATATGATTGAGCCATATGTCTTTTTCCAATAGAATTATCTCTATATTTGTTTGCCAGTATAAATGTTATCTTTGTATTTTTTATAACTTGTATATTTGTTGTGTAGGTTTGTTGTGAATGATTTTCTAATCCTGTGTAGCTCAGTAGTCATAAAATTCTTACAATTTCAACATCCAATTTATTTATGAATCTATATTTTTTTTGTGGGAGAAACACTTTTAAATGTGAATATAATTTAAAACTATCATAACTCTATACATCTTTTAGTTATTATTATTTTTACTTGTCAAAAACAAAATTTACCACAAAATATATTTAAATATGTAGTCTTATTAATCATCTTGAAATTTTCATGCAACATTTTGCTTAAATGTTTTTATCTTGAAAGCTAAATGTTAATACATATTAACTACCAAATTTTTTTTTTTTTTTTTTTTTTTCTTGAGACAGAATTTTGCTCTTTTTGCCCAGGCTGGAGTGCAATGACACGATCTTGGCTCACCGCAACCTCCGCCTCCCGGGTTCAAGCGATTCTCCTGCCTCAGCCTTTTGAGTAGCTGGGATTACAGGCATATGCCACCACACACAGCTAATTTTGTATTTTTAGTAGAGACGAGTTTTCTCCATGTTGGTCAGGCTGGTCTCGAACTCCTGACCTCATGATCTGCCTCAGCCTCCCAAGTAGCTGGGAGTACAGGCACACGCCACCACACCTGGCTAATTTTTGTAGTTTTAGTAGAGACGGGGTTTCGCAATGTTGGCCAGGCTTGTCTCAAACTCCTGACCTTAGGTGATCTGTCCGCCTTGGCCTCCCAAAGTGCCTAAAATACAGGTGTGAGCCACCATGCCTGGCCTGGCACATCAGTTTTATTTTGCAGCTTCAAAGATTTTTTTTTTTGTCTGTGACTTTTGAAATCGTGCTTATATATGTGTTTATTATAAATATCTTTCTGTGATCCTAGTTTGTTGAGCTTCTTTATATTTACATCATTTTTTCTTACTTTTAGGATCAGTTTTTATATTTTTACCTCCACAATTTCTGTTTTTTTGAAATCTTAAATATTTTTGTTCTCATCCTCATTTTCCTGACTCTCTGTAGTTGTCTCTGTTCCTATTTTAATCAGTATTATTCAATTTATTATCAATTCTTAAAATTAATGTATTTTTTTATGGTTTCTTTCTGAAAATTTTATATTTTTGGTGGAATCATATTGCCCTATTTTGTATATATTATAATCTTTGATTGAGATGTGGACATCAAAAAAAGCTACCTGTCAAAGTCTTTATAATGTAGTTTTGTCCTGGCATAGTCTGAAAACAACTATCTTGTCTAATGATTAGGGGAATTCTCCAATATGTTCTTAGGGTATGTGTTGTCTGAAATTTTGTGTTTATTTTTAATTAAGAGGGTTTACTCATGTTACTTTGTAGGAGTCAGTAATCACTTGCTATGCCTGTTTCCTTTCTGTGGTACTGTGGTCTCTCTGCTGCTGTAACATTTTTCTTTGGTTTCAGCACTCAAACTGTCATTCCAAATTATGCCATGGTTTCTCTCAACACTTTATGTCATAAGAGACAGAAACCAGTGTCAGGAAAAGCCCCTAAAAGCTAGAAATAAAAATGAATGGGCTAGTATTTTACCTTTCTTTTAAAACAGAAACCAAGAGTTGGCAATTTACCTCTAAAGGCACTCTATTATAATGGGAAGCAGGAAAAGCTGTGTCGGGTAAATTTAACAGATTTCTTTTTTTTCTGTGTGGTTTTTTGCATTGTGCTCACCCAAGACACTGCACACACTTATTAATATAGACGTAATTTGATCTGTATGTTTTTGTTACATATATATGCCTATGAAAGAATTAGGGCCTGTGCAAGAGAATGGCATGAACCCTGGAGGCGGGGCTTGCAGTGAGGCGAGATCACACCACTGCACTTCAGCCTGGGCGACAGAGTGAGACTCATCTCAAAAAAATAAATAAATAAATAAAAAGACTTAGGGCCTATGGTATTTTGCAGTGCTATTTTGTTTATGTAGTTTGTGTAATTTTATAGGTAAGATTTTTAAACTATATTCATTTGAGTCTGGTCAGTGGAGTAATTTATTATTTTTAATTTTTTTTCAGCTATATGTCCTCATTTTGCTCAAGACTTTTGGCCAGAGCAGGGCATGGAAGATTCTTTTCAAAAAGTATTACTGAGAAAATATGAAAAATGTGGACATGAGAATTTACAGTTAAGAAAAAGTTGTAAAAGTGTGGATGAGTGTAAGGTGCACAGAGAAGGTTATAGTAAACTTAACCAGTGTTTCACAACTACCCGGAGCAAAGTATTTCAATGTGGTAAATATTTGAAAGTCTTTCATAAATTTTTAAATTCAAACAGACATACGATAAGTATTACAGAGAAGTCCTACAAATGTAAAGAATGTGAAAAAACCTTTCATTGGTCCTCAACCCTTACTAATCATAAGAAAATTCATACTGAAGATAAACCCTACAAATGTGAAGAATGTGGCAAAGCTTTTAAGCAACTCTCAACCCTTATTACGCATAAAATAACCTGTGCTGAAGAGAAAATCTACGAGTGTGAAGAGTGTGGCAAAACTTTTAATCAGTCCTCAAATCTGACTACACATATGATAATTCATTCTGGACAGAAACCTTACAAGTGTGAACAACGTGGCAAAGCAAAAGCATTTATTTGCTCCCCAACCCTAACTAGACGTAAGAGGATACACACTGAAGAGAAACTCTACAAATGTGAAGAATGTGGCAAAGCATTTCTATGGTCCTCAACCCTAACTAGACATAAGAGGATACACACTGGAGAGAAACCCTACAAATGTGAAGAATGTGGCAAAGCTTTTAGGCAATCCTCAACCCTTACTAAACATAAGAGGATACACACTGGAGAGAAACCCTACAAATGTGAAGAATGTGGCAAAGCTTTTAGGCAGTCCTTAACCCTTACTAAACATAAGATAATTCATAGTGGAGAGAAACACTACAAATGTAAAGAATGTGGCAAAACTTTTAAGCAATTCTCAACCCTTACTACACATAAAATAATTCATGCTGGAAAGAAATGCTACAAATGTGAAGAATGTGGCAAAGCTTTTAATCAATCCTCAAGTCTTTCTACACATAAGATAATTCATACTGGGGAGAAGTCTTACAAGTGTGAAGAATGTGGCAAAGCATTTATATGGTCCTCAACCCTAACTAGACATAAGAGGATACATACTGGAGAGAAGCCCTGCAAATGTGAAGAATGTGGCAAAGCTTTTAGCCATTCCTCAACCCTTGCTAAACATAAGAGAATTCATACTGGAGAGAAACCCTACAAATGTAAAGAATGTGGTAAAGCTTTTAGCAATTCCTCAACCCTTACTAATCATAAGATAACTCATACTGAAGAGAAACCCTACAAATGTAAAGAATGTGGCAAAGCTTTTAAGCGACTCTCAACCCTTACTAAACATAAAATAATACATGCTGGAGAGAAACTCTACAAATGTGAAGAATGTGGCAAAGCTTTTAATCGATCTTCAAATCTTACTGCACATAAGATAATTCATACTGGAGAGAAACCTTATAGGTGTGAAGAATGTGGCAAAGCATTTATCTGGTCCTCAAGCCTTACTAAACATAAAAGAATTCATACTAGAGAGAAACTCTTCAAATGTAAAGAATGTGACAAAGCATTTATATGGTCTTCAACCCTAACTAGACATAAAAGGATACACACTGGAGAGAAGCCCTACAAATGTGAAGAATGTGGCAAAGCTTTTAACCATTCCTCAACCCTTACTAAACATAAGACAATTCATACTGGAGAGAAACCCTACAAATGTAAAGAATGTGGCAAAGCTTTTAAGATTCCCTCAACCCTTGCTAAACATAAAATAATATATGCTGGAGAGAAACTCTACAAATGTGAAGAATGTGGCAAAGCTTTAAATCAATCTTCTAATCTTACTACACATAAGGTAATTAACACTAAAGAGAAACCTTACAAGAGTGAAGAATGTGGCAAAGCATTTGTCTGGTCCTCAACCCTTACTGAACATAAGAGAATTCATACCAGAGAGAAACCCTACAAATGCGAAGAATGTGGCAAAGCATTTAGCCAACCCTCACACCTCACTACACATAAGAGGATGCACACTGGAGAGAAACCCTACAAATGTGAAGAATGTGGCAAAGCTTTTAGCCAATCCTCAACCCTTACTACACATAAGATAATTCATACTGGAGAGAAACCCTACAAATGTGAAGAATGTGGCAAAGCTTTTAGGAAATCTTCAACTCTTACTGAACATAAGATAATTCATACTGGAGAGAAGCCCTACAAATGTGAAGAATGTGGCAAAGCCTTTAGCCAATCCTCAACCCTAACTAGACATAAAAGGATGCACACTGGGGAGAAACCCTACAAATGTGAAGAATGTGGCAAAGCTTTTAATCGATCCTCAAAGCTTACTACACATAAGATAATTCATACTGGAGAGAAACCTTACAAGTGTGAAGAATGTGGCAAAGCATTTATATCATCCTCAACCCTTACTGGACATAAGAGAATTCATACTAGAGAGAAACCCTACAAATGTGAAGAATGTGGCAAAGCATTTAGCCAATCCTCAACCCTAACTAGACATAAAAGGATGCACACTGGAGAGAAACCCTACAAATGTGAAGAATGTGGCAAAGCCTTTAAAGAGTCCTCAGCTCTTACTAAACATAAGATAATTCACACTGGAGAGAAACCCTACAAATGTGAAAAATGTGGCAAAGCCTTTAACCAGTCTTCAATCCTTACTAACCATAAGAAAATTCATACTAGAGAGAAACCCTACACATGTAAAGAATGTGGGAAATCTTTTAACCGGTCCTCAACCTTTACTAAACATAAGGTAATTCATACTGGAGTAAAACTCTACAAATGTGAAGAATGTGGCAAATCCTTTTTCTGGTCCTCAGCCCTAATCAGACATAAGAAAATTCATACTGGACAGCAACCCTACAAACAGGAAAAATTTGGCAAAACCTTTAACCAGTTTTCACACCTTACTACAGATAAGATAACTCGGAGAGAAATCTTACAAGTGTGAATAATGTGGTAAAAAGTCTATAAAAAGTCCTGAATTCTTAACAGACGTAAGATTATTCATACTGGAGAGAAACTCTACAAACCTGAAAGATGTGCCAGTGCTTTTGACAACTCAAACTTTCCTAAACATCAAGAAAATCATACTGCTGAGAAATCCTAGAAATGTGAAGAATACGACAAAGCATCTAAATGATTGTCACACTTGATTGTAGGTAAGATAATTCATACTGGAGAAAACTACCAGTGTGAACAATGTGGCCAAACTTTGAACCAATGCTCACACCTTAATGAACAGGAAAGCTTTTATATTTGAGAAAAAGTGTACAAATATAGACAAAGTAAAAATGCCATTAATACCTGCTCACATCTTATTCAAAATCAGAGCGTTCATACTAAATAAAAACATTAGAAGTGTAATTACTGTCAAAAGATCGATCAGAAAATATGTCTTTAAAGTAAGAAGAGTATTCTGAAAAAGCATTACAAATATGAAGAGGCATTATTTGTGACCTTTTCTATGGAAAGGTAAGGACATTAAAATGTAAGATGCATGATGAAAACTTAAGTAGAGAGGATCTTTGTGGTTAACTTGTAATATTGAGTGACGCATGAGGTAGGTGTTCAGATTAGTATTCTTCTGCATTATTATGAAAGGAAAACATTCTTAATTTTAGTTAAAATTTAGTATGATTGTATTTTTATGAAATATTGCAGTATATTTTAAAATTATAAATTACATGTGAACTTAACTTTTCAACTCAACATTTTTAACATGTTAAATACTATAGTGAATTCAATGAAGTGTTATTATGCCTCTAACTTTAACCTATTCCACCTTACTCAAGGGTGTAAGTAAAAGATGGTAAAAATATACTGTTTGGTAAGATAAATGGATTGACATCTCTTGTAATCTTTTTTGCCAGTGACTTAATTGCCATTAAGTTAAAGAATATTGTTCCTTTAGGTTAAATTTTTATTTTTATTTTCACATTTAAATGTATTCTTAATTTTTGTGGATACCTAATATGTGTACATATTTATGCCCTATATGGTATATTTTGATACAGGCATACAATATATAACCATTACATTAGACTAAATGCAGTCTCCATTACCTCTAGCATTTATTCTTTGTATTACAAACAATTCAATTCTACAGTTTTAGTTATTTTTAAATGTACAATTAAATTATTATTGACTACAGGATTATTTTTATGGTCATAATAAAAATTATATACAAACATAAGTAAAATACATACATTTCTGAGTCCCGAATAAATCTTTAAAAAGTTTTTAATATATTTTTCTTTGAACATGTGGCCTCTACCTGCAAGAACATATGGACTGTTAGTATTGATTTACATTGAGTTAAAAATACACATCTATTAGTCTAAAGATAAATCTTAGGTGTAAATAAATTCTGGAGTGTGTTTGAGTATAAGTTTGAAACTATAGGAGAAAAAAAGCAATACTGGAACAAAATAAATCATTTTAAGAAGGTGTCTAATTTACTAGAAAACAAAAATTCTCAAAAATGCTGAAAGCAAATTTATGCTGTCTGCTTTGTATTGAATTTATTACTGTACAATCTTTTGGTTCAGAATCTCCCCATGCAAATTCTCTGTTTTAACTTGACCGGCACTTATGATGAACCCTAATTTTCTTTTTTGTTTAATAGGTTTTTTTTGTTTGTTTGTTTGTTTTTGTTGTTTGTTTGTTTTTGAGACAGAGTCTTAATCCATCTCCCAGGCTAGAGTGCAATGGTGCAGTCTGGGCTCACTGCAACCTCTGCCTTTCAGGTTCAAGCAATTCCCCTGCCTCAGCCTCCTGAGTAGCTGAGATTACAGGCACGTGCCACCATGCCCGGCTAATTTTTGTATTTTTAGTACAAACGGGGTTTCACCATTTTGGTCAGGCTGGTCTCAAATTCCTGACCTCATGATCAACCCGTCTCAGCCTCCCAAAGTGCTGGGATTACAGGCGTGAGCCACCTCGCCTGGGCTAATTTTTGTATTTTTAGTAGAGACAAGGTTTCACCATGTTGGTTAAACTGGTCTCCAAAGCGTGACCTCAGGTGATCACTCACTTTGGCCTCCCAAAGTGCTGGGATTACAGGCATGAGGTACCAGGCCTGGCCTGTGTAATAGTTTATGAAGAATTCATTATGTGAGCCTGTCTGTAATTATAAGAATAATTTTTTTTAAATTTTATTGTTCCATAAGTTACTTATGTACAGGTGGTATTTGGTTAGTTGAGTAAGTTCTTTAGTGGTGATTTGTGAGATCCTGGTGCACCCAAGCAGTATACACTGCACCATATATGTTGTATTTTATCCCTTCCCCTTTCACTCTTCCCCCCAATACCCAAAGTCCATTGCATTATTCTTATGCCTTTGCATCCTCATAGCATACCTCCCACATATCAGTGAGAACATATGATATTTGTTTTACCATTAGAATAATAGTCTCCAGTCTTATCCACAACATTGCAAATGCTGTTAATTCATTCCTTTTTATTGTTGAGTAGTATTCCAACATATATATGTGTGTACATGTGTGTATATATATATACACACATTATACCTACTATATATATGTATATATATGTACACACACATACACATACACAGACACATATGTATGTATCTCACAGATTCTTTACCCACCCGTTAATTCATGGGCATTTCAGTTGGTTCCATGATTTTACAGTTGTGAATTGTGCTGCTAGAAACACGCATGTGCAAGTACCTTTTTCAAATAATGACTTCTTTTTCTCTGGGTAGATACTCAGTAGTGGGATTGCTGGATCAAATGGTAGTTCTACTTTTAGTTGTTTACAGAATCTCCACACTGTTTTCCATATGTATTTATATGTTTTCTATAGTGGCTGTACTAGTTTACATTCCCACCAGCAGCATGGATGTGTTCTCTGATTGCCACATCCACGCCAACATCTACAGTTGTTTGATCTTTTGACTGTGACTATTCTTGCAGGAATAAGGTGGTATCGCATTGTGGATTTGATTTGCATTTCTTTGATCATTAGTGATGTTAACCACTTTTTATATGTTTGTTGGCCATCTTCTTTTGAGGATTTTCTATTCATGTCCTTACCCCACTTTTTGATGGGGTTGTTTTTATTCTCTTTTTTCCTTACTGATTTGTTTGAGTTTGTTTTAGATTCTGGATATTAATCCTTTGTCAGAGATATAATTGAGTTTGTTGTAGATTCTGGATATTAATCCATTGTCAGGTGTATAGATTGTGCAGATTTTCTCCCACTGTGTGAGTTGTCTGTTTACTCTGCTGACTGTTCCTTTTGCCATGCAAAAAGCTCTTTAGTTTAATTAGATCCCAGCTATTTATCTTTGTTTTTATTGCATTTGCTCTTTGGTTTTTGGTAATGAAATTTTTGCCTAGCCAATGCCTAGAAAGGTTTTTCCGATTTTATCTTCCAGAATTTTTATAGTTTCTGGTCTTAGGTTTAAGTCCTTAATCCATCTTGAGTTTATTCTTTTATTAGGTGAGAGATGAGGATCCAGTTTCATTCTCCTACATGTGGCTAGCCAGTTATCCCAGAACCATTTGTTGAAAGGGTGTACTTTCCCCACTTTTATGTTTTTGTTTGCTTTTTTGAAAATCACTTGGCTGTAATTATTTGGGTTTATTTCTGGGTTCTCTGTTCCATTGGTCTATGTGCCAATTTTTATACCAGTACCATGCTTTTTTGGTTACTATGGCCTATATAGTTTGTAATCAGGTAGTGTGGTGCCTCCAGATTTGTTCTTTTTGCTTAGTCTTGCTTTGGCTATGCAGGCTCTTTTTTGGTTCTATATGAATTTTAGTATTGTTTTTTCTAACTCTGTCAAGAATTATGGTGGTATTTTGACAGGGATTGTGTTGAATTTATAGATTGCTTTTGGCAGTATGGTCATTTTCACAAATTATTCTACCCATGCTTGAGCATGGAGTGTGTTTCCATTTGTTCGTGTTGTCTATGGTTTCTTTCAGCAGTGTTTTGTAATTTTCCTTTTACAGGTCTTTTGACTTCTTCATCAGGTATATTCATTTAATTTTTTTATGCTATTGTAAAAGAGGTTGAGTTCTTGATTTAATTCTCTGTTTGGTTGCTGTTGGTGAATAGAAGAGCTACTGAGTTGTGTACATTAATCTTGTATCCAGAAACTTTGCTGAATTGTTTTATCAGTTCTAGGAGCTTTCTGGAAGAGTCCTTACGGTTTTCAAGGTAAATGATCATATCATCAGCAAATGGACAGTTTGACTTCCTGTTTACTGATTTGGATGCCCTTTATTTCTTTCTCTTGTCTGATGGCTCTGACTAGGACTTCCATGGCTCTGTTGAAGAAGAGTGGTGAGAGTGGACATCCTTGTCTTGTTCCCATTGTGAAAGGAAATGGTTTCAACTTTTTTCTATTCAGTATTATGTTGGCTGTGGGTTTGTCATAGATAGCTTTTATTTTTACATTAAGCTGTGTCCCTGGTATGCCAACTTTACTGAGAGGTTTAATCATAAAGTGATGCTAAATTTTGTCAAATTTTTTTTCTGCGTCTATTCAGATGAGCATGTGGTTTTTGTTTTCAATTCTATTTATGTGGTATATCACATTTGTTGACTTGTGTGTGTTAAACCATCCCTGCATACCTGGTATGAAATCAGCATGATCATGATGGATTATCTTTTTGACATGTTGTTGGATATGGTTAGCTAGTGTTTTGTTAAGAATATTAGCATCAATATTTATCAAGGATATTGGTCTGTAGTGTTCTTTTTTGGTTGTATCTTTTCCTGGTTTTGGTATTAGGGTGATGCTGACCTCATAGAATGAGTTAGGGAGGGGTCCTCCTTTCTCTATCTTGTGGAATAGTGTCAAGAGGATTGGTACTAATTTGAATATCTGGTAGAATTCTGCTGTGAATCCATCTGGTCCTGGACTTTTTTTGTTGGTAATTTTTAAATTAACCACTTTAATCTCACTGCTTGTTATTGGTCTGTTCAGGGTGTCTAATGCTTCCTGATTTAAGCTAGCAGGGTTGTATTTTTCCAGGAATTTTTTCATCTCTTCTAGGTTTTCTAGTTTATGTGTGTAAACGTGTTCATAGTAGCCTTGAATGATTTTTTTGTATTTCAGTGGTGTCAGTTATAATGTCTCCTGTTTCATTTCTCAATGAGGTTATTTGGATTTTCTCTCTTTTCTTGGTTAATCTTGCTAATGGTCTATCAATTTTATTGATCTTTTCAAATAAGCAGCTTTTTGTTTCATTTACCTTTTGTATTTTTTGTTTCAATTTTATTTTGTTCTGTTCTGATCTTGGTTATTTTCTTTTTTTCTGTTGGGTTTGGGTTTGGTTTGTTCTTGTTTCTCTAGTTCCTTGAGGTGTGACCTTAGATGGTCCGTTTTTGCTTTCAGACTTTTTTATGTAGGCATTTAGGGCTATGAATTTTCGTCTTAGCATCACCTTAGCTGTATCCCAGAGGTTTTGATAGATTGTGTCATTATTGTCACTCAGTTTGAAGAATTTTTTAATTTCTATATTGATTTTGTTTTTTGCCCCAGTGCTCATTCAGGAGCAGGTTATTTAATTTCCATGAATTTGCGTGGTTTTGAAGATTCCTGTGGGAGTTGATTTCCAATTTTATTCCACTGTGGTCTGAGAGAGTGCTTGACATAATTTCAATTTTCTTAAATTTGTTGAGGACCATTTTATGGCCTATCATATGATCTATCTTGGAGAAAGTTCCATGCACTGTTGAGTAGAATGTGTGTTCTGCAGTTGTTGGATAAAATGTTTTGTACGTATCTGTTAAGTCCATTTGTTCCTGGGTATAGTTTATATCCATTGTTTCTTTGTTGACTTTATGTCTTGATGACCTGTCTAGTGCTGTCAGTAGAGTATCAAAGTTTGCCACTATTATGGTGTTGCCGTCTATCTCGTTTCTTAGGTCTGTTAGTAATTGTTTTATAAATTTGGGTGTTCCAGTGTTAGATGAATACATGTTTAGGATTGTGATGTTTTTCTGTTGGACCAGGCCATTTACCATTACATAATGTCCCTCTTTGTCTCTTTTAATCACTATTACTTTAAAGTTTGTTTTGTCTGGTATAAGAGTAGATACCCCTGCTTGCTTTTGGTATCCATTTGCATGAAATGCCTTTTTCCACCCCTTTAAGTTTATTTGGGTCCTTATGTGTTATGTTAGCTGAGTCTCCTGAAGAAAGCAGATAGTTGATTGGTGAGTTCTTATTCATTCTGCAGTTCTGTGTCTTTCAAGTGGAGCATTTAGCCCATTTACATTCAACATTAATATTGAAATGTGCAGTAGCATTGCATTCATCATGCTCTTTATTGCCTGCATAGTTTGGTGTTTTGTGGGGGTTTTTTATTTTTATTTTATTTTATTTTTTTAATTTTTATTTTTCTTGAGACAGAGTCTTGCTCTGTCTTCAAGACTGCAGTGCAAGATTATGTTCTTTGTCTACCACCACCAGGTTGGGTAGGGAAGAATAATTGGGTGCGAGAGGTGCTAGATGTGTCTAGTTCAGACTCTTATTGGACGGGTCTTGCTGCGGCTGCTGTGAGGGGTGCGGGTGAGATTCCAAGGTCACTAAAGTTTTGTACCTAGGAGGATTATGGATGTCTCTGCTCAGTCATACAGGATGTCAGGGAAGTGGGGAAAGCCGGCACTCACAAGCCCGACTTAGCTCCCATGCAAACCAAAGAGTGGGTCTCAATTTCACTTTGCCCCCACAACAGCCCCGAGTCTGTTTCCAGGTGGAGGGCAAGTTGGGCTTGAAAATTGCGTAAGGCTTCCTGCCTCCCAGCTGGGAAAGAACAGTGCTTTAGTTTTTCCCTGCCTGTGAAGTCTGCAAGCCAGATTCTTGCCTCCCCCTGAGTTCTGGCCAGGAGACTTCTTGCCTTGTTCAAATTCTTGCAAAGTTCAGCTAGGAAAGTCTTTCTCCCTTTGGTGTTTTACCTCCTGCTCCTCTGTCTTCCCTCCTGATGGATTCCTGTGGTGCCAGGCAGGAATGGGCTGCTTGGGGATTCAGCAAGCTCCTAGGGCCTCCCTGCTGCCTCCTGCACCCTGTATGGGGGTGTGTGTTCAGAAGAGGAGGGTCTCTTGTTCCCACTTCTGCAGTTGGGACACTCACAGTATTTGGGGTGTCTCCCGGGTCCTGTAGGAGCAGTCTACCTCCTTCAGAGGGTCTGTTCCTAATGCCTTTAAAGGTACATTCTCAAGCTGAAGGTGGTGATTTGTTCAGATAATCTCACCTGAGAAAGAATTACAGAAGAGAGAAAACATGGTTGATTCTTAGATAAGTGTCCCAGGTCAAAACTGTGTTCACAGTTTCTTCTAGAATTTCATGTATTTAGAATTGCAATCATTTACATTTCTACTTCTGATGCTTTTGCCTAACAAGATTGTTTCAACTACCTTTTCCCTTTTCTTCTCATGACAGTGAAAGGATCTCTTTAAAATAATTCTTCCCAATTTATCAGAGCCTTTATTCTCTCCATCCAGCCTTCTTATATATCACAAATAATACTCATCTTGAATTTATACCCTGAAATATTGAAAACATTTTCTTTTCTTTCTTTTTTTTTCCTTTTTTTGAGGTGGAGTTTTGCTCTGTCACCCGTGCTGGAGTGCAATGGTGCGATCTTGGCTCACTGCAACCTCCACCTCTCGGATTCAAGCAATTCTCTTGCCTCAGCCTCCCGAGTAGCTGGGATTACAGGCGTGTACCATTGTGCCCAGCTAATTTTTGTGTTTTTGTAGAGATGGGGTTTCGCCATGTTGGCCAGGCTGGTCTCAAAACTCTTGACCTCAGGGGATCCATCCACATCAGCCTCCCAAAGGACTGGGATTACAGGCTTGAGCCACTGCCCGGCGTGAAAGTATTTTCTTTGTTGACAGATCAGCTTGGGCAGGTGGGGATTGCAAGGCTCTTGTATTGGTTCAAACCTTGAGAGCACGCCAACAGACAAGATGAGGCAATGTGGAGAACAGACTGTTTTAATGAGGACCTGGGTGCAGGCGGGCTGAGACCTAAAATGGCCTCAGCCCCAAGTAAGGACAGGGCCGGGGTTTTATAGTCCTCTGTAAACAGGAAGTGTCCCAGTCTGACGCGACTGCTACATAGTACCAGACAACCTCCCTCTCCATCTTAAGGGGGAATGTGTCTCCTGGCCAGATCTCTTCCTGCTTCTACTCTCTTGCTGATGCATGCTGCTGGCACAAGTGGCCTTGCACCTTGGAACTGGGCCTGAGGAGGGAGAAGTTATTCATTCCCTTAAGCTTTCAGACCCCAGGGAGAATCTTTCATTCGTGTCTACTTGGTCATAGAAAAAAGGGACAACTTTCTCGGTAACTACTTCAGGCATGACATAGGAGTGGAATGGGTACCTTCAAAAAATAAAAACTTAATTTTTGGGGTATTTTTGAGAGACAGGTTGATACCCATTGTGTCGTTGTAGCAGGAGCATTGTCTGGATTGTCTGGTGGCTAACTAGTTTCAACAGGAGTTTTAGTGGCTTTTATCATTAGTGGGATTACACAGGAGAGCAACAGGAGGAATGCGGTGATGAAGATTACTGGTCCTACCTGCGTTTTAAATTCTCCTAAATTAGAGAACCACCTTCCTAAAAGGTTTGTTGGGCCCCACCCCTTCTAGGTTCGGACTGGTACATGGGTACTTTTCTGATTTTTGAAGTGATTCCCAGTACTGCTTTTCTGTTATCGTCTATGTTAAGACAACAATTAGCGATATTAAACTTACTACAGACTCCACCTTCTTCTGCTAATAAGTAGTCTAGTGCTAGCCTGTTTTGATAAATAGACACATGCATTTGGTTTTGTTGTTCTGTGAACATTTCCAGAGCTGAGGCGGTTTGGTTAGTGATTATCTCTAAAACTGCCTGTAGTCTTAATTATTCTAGTTAACATATATATGGGAGTGCAATAACCCCATGAACTATCCTCAGCTCAAGTGGCAGGACCGTAATATTTGATGATCCATTGTGGAGGCCATTCATCCTGTTGCCATCTTTGGCTTCCTCCTGCCTTTAAGGGTCGTGGTTGTTTTTTGTTTGTTTGTTTTAAATTATTATTACATGCAGGGACTCCAAGAGTGTTTCCCACTGTTAATGTTTTGGAGGAGGGAGTAGCCTTGGGGGTGAGCTTGACCCTGGTGCGATGAATCCAGTTGGGGAGTCCTTGGATTCTCACTGCAGTCAACGTGCTGAGTATCACAGTGCAGGGGCCTGCCAACTTCAGTTGTAGGTTTTTGTGAGGGTTGGGTTGGCAGATAAACACATCTGTGCCTGCAAGACAGTTATGTTGAAAGGACAAGGAGTTGTTGACAGGGAGGGGCATGGCCTCATTTGCTGCTTCATGAAAGAAAGAGTGTGTCTGGATTAAGGAGGGGAGGTAATTCCCTAGTGGCTCAGAATCTGGGAAGGGTGGAGGCCTCAAGACAAAATTTGGCTATCGGGAGAACCAGCCCCCAATATTTCAACGTAGGTTCTTTTCTATTTTCCTTAAGTGTCGGCCGGTCTGAGAAATAAAGAGAAAGAGTACAAAGAGAGAAATTTTACAGCTGGGCCTCCGGGGATGCCATCACATATTGGTAGGACCATCATGGCAACCCCGAGCCACAAAACCAGCAAGTTTTTATTAGGGATTTCAAAAGGGGAGGGGTACGAATAGGGAGTGGGTCACAGAGATCACATGCTTCAAAGGGCAGTAAAAGATCACAAGGCAAAAGGGGAGAGCAGGATCACAAGGCAAGGGCAAAATTGGAATTACTGATGAGGGTCCATGTCCCATTGGGCATGCATTGTCTTGATAAACATTTTAACAGGAAACAGAGTTCACAAGCAGATAACCAGTCTGACTAGAATTCACCAGGCTGGAATTTCCCAATCCAAGCAAGTCTGAGGGCACTGCAGGAGAGCAGGGCATATTTCTTCCCTTCTCTCGACCACATAAGACAGACACTCCCAGAGCGGTCGTCTATAGGCCTACCCCTGGGAATACATTCCTTCCCCAGGGTTATCAATTATTAATATTCCTTGCTGGGAAAAGAAATCAGTGATATTTCCCCTATTCACATGTCCTTCCATTGGCTCACTGTGAGAAGGAAACTATGACTGTATTCTGCCCAACCCCGCAGGCAGTCAGACCTTATGGTTATCTTTCCTTGTTCCCTGAAAATTGCCGTTATTCTGTTCTTTCTCAGGGTGCCCTGATTTCATATTGTTCAACCACCCATGTTTTACAATCAGATCTCATTTGTAAAACACACGTTTTACAAACAATTGTACAGTTAATGCAATAATCATAGGGTCTTGAGGCAACATACATCCTCAGCTTATGAAGATGATAGGATTAAGAGATTAAAGACAGGCATAGGAAATTATAAGAGTATTGATTGGGGAAGTGATAAATGTTCATGAAATCTTCACAATTTATATTCAGAGATTGCAATAAAGACAGGCATAAGAAATTATAAAAGTATTAATTTTGGGAACTAGTAATTGTCCATGAAATCTTCACAATTTATGTTCTTCTGCCACAGCTTCAGCCAGTCCCTGACTTCCTGCAACATTCAGCCAAACATAATTTCAAAGGGACTATAAAGACTGGGCCTTTGGTGTTGTGCAGAATCTCATGAAGGCAAAAGGGAGATTTTTTTGTCCACCACTGGAGGGTTTCTAGAGCCAGCTTGGTGAGTTGGGCTTTAACAACAGAGATAATTTTTTTCAACTTTGCCTGAAGATTGAGAACTGTAGGGTGTGTGGAGAACTCATTTTATAAGTAAGGATATAGAGACACCTTGGGTACTTTGTCTGAGGAAGGCAGGCCCATTATCAGACTGGATGGATGTTGGTAGTCCAAAATGGAGAATTATGTGCATGTTGAGAGTTTGTGTGATGACATTTGCATCTTCTGAAGTTGTTGGGAAAGCTACTCACCTGGAGAAAGTACAGACAAAGGCTAGAAGATTGCAGAGCTGTTTATCGGGCAGCATGTGAGTAAAGTCTACTTGTCAGTCTTGCCTGGGTACCTGGCCCTGGGCTTAGTGAGTGGGAAAAGGTGGTGGCCACAGGCAGCTGTGGGGTGATACTGATTGGCAGATAGAGCAGGACTGGGTAATCTCTCAAACATGGCTAGAAAGGTGAAGACAAGTGAGGATAGGGTGGAGAAGTTGCAGGAGAGGTTTGTAATTGACATGGAAAGAGTTGTGGAGGCTTTGGATCATAGAGATTGTGAAGAAGAATGAAGCGCCTTTCCTTGACATACAATGTTCCTTGGTTTTGAAGGTTTTGGGCTTGGTAGTCCCCCTTTTCTTCTGGGGAGTAAAGAGGAGAGAACGAAGACAGGCACAGAAAGTGGCCTTGCACAGGTTGTAGGGCTACTTGTTTGGCTTCTCTATCTGCTAGATTTCTGGCTGATATAGGATTGTCTGGCATTTAGTGGCCCCTGCAATAAATGATGGCAGCTTTCTACAGGAGTCTAGTGGCTTGAAGGAGCTTGCTGATGAGAGTCATTTATGACAGGAGTGTTTTTTGTTGTTGTTGTTTGTTGTTGTTATTGTTTTTTTTTTTTTTTTTTTTTTTTGCAGTTAGGAAACCCTGTTCTTTCCAGATGGATAAATGTGAGTGCACTATGTGGAAAGCATAATGAAAATTTGAATATATGTTGATCTGTTGTCTGACTGCTAGAGTGAGAGCTCGAATGAGGGTGATGAGTTCAGCTTTTTGGGAGGTGGTACCTAGGAAGAGTGGATTAGTTTGAATAGTGTGTGTGTGGGGGGGTGACAATATAGCATAGCCAGCATGCCGGCGTCCTTGATGTAGGAAGGAGCTGCCATCTACAAACCAAGTAAAGAAGGCATCTGGAAGGGGTTGCTCTGTTAGGTTTGGAAAAGCTATAAGAAAGGTTTGAACATGTTGACACAGAAGTGTATAGGATCTTGGACAGTGGTAGCTTCAGGTAAGAGCGTGGCCAAGTTTAGACGCGAGCTGGTTAGCATGGTGATGTGTGGAGTTTCTATGAATAGAGCATACAGTTAGAGGAGCCATGGGGGAGAGATGAAACCTAGTACACTGTGGTGAGCTAGCATGTCTTTGACATTATGGGTTGAATAAACTGTTAAGTTGGCTTGGAGAGATAGTTTTAGGCTTTCAAGGGTGAGGACAGCAGCTGCTGCCAATGTTCAGAGGCAGGCAGGCCATCCTAGAACTGTGGCTTCAAGCCATTTAGAGAGGTAGGCAACAACCTGGAGGGTGGGTCTCTTAGACTAGGTTAGAACACCTACTGCAACTCCACACCATTCATCGGTATATAGAGAGAAAGGTTTAGTGGTTCCTTCTGGGCTAGCTGGGTCTAGGTTGGTATACTTTTTCGTGGTGTCAGTTAAACAAGAGAGAAAAAGGGCTGGGTTTTCGTTATGATCTGGGGTGATTTCTGAAAGTTTTTCATAGTTTACCACTTTATGGGCACCCTTTTTGAGTCCTGCAAGGAGACACACAATCATGTTGTCTCAATGGTGGCATCCAGGGACCACGTCTTGATAATCCCAGTGGGGGTCCTCGTTGGGAACCGCCTCTGCACCAGTAGGCTGTGCAGGAGCCTGGTTATGGATTGTATTGGCATGCACCTGAACTAGGGTCCATATACGGTCCTGGTCTTCTGCGGAGAGGGTGGCAGAGAGGATAATGTAGAGGTCATGCCAAGTTAGTTCATAACACTGGGTGAGATACTGAAGCTCTCCAATATAAGAGGTAGGGTCTTCTGAAAATGAACTGAGTCTTTTTGTTAATTTGAAGACAGATCAGTGAGGGAGAAGGGAACATGAACTCTAACAGTATGTTCAGTTTCTGCTACTTCCTGAAGGGGGCACTGTAGCACCAGCACTGAAGTAAGGATGGGGCATGGGCCAAAGATGGTGCCTGAACAAGTATGGATGGGAGAGAAGGAGGAACATGGAAGTGGTTCCTGCTGAGGGTTTGAATGGGGAAGGGGGGTTGAGTTAACAGGCAGGGGAGGATAGGTAGGAGTATAAGGTGGTGGGAGGGGTTTACAAGCCTCAGGAGAGGGTGGTGGGGGAGGTTAATGGGTACAGGCAATACTGGAATTGTCATGAGGAGGGGACGATGTAGGAAAAGAAGTGGATACTGCTGACTAGGAATATGGTGGCTGGGAATATGGCCACTGAGAAGATGGGGACTGAGAAGATCGTGGCTGAGAAGATAAAGAGGCTTGGAGGTGAAAGAAGATGGTTGAGAGGGAGAGGTAGGGGCTGAGACGGGTGGATGGCAGTCTGCTGGATCCAAAGAAGAGGTAGGGTCGGGAGGAGGAAGGCGATCAGGGCGGTGAGAATAGAGGAGGAGGATTTGAACAGGTGAGCAAGAACTGCAGAGATTGGGTTGTGATCTGAGTGCAAAAAACGCCTGGATATAAGGAATTTCTCCTCATTTTTCCAGCCATCAGCAATAATTGATTAAGTCAGTTAAAATTGTAAAGTCCAGTGTTCCATTTGCGGGCCATTTGGACCCATTATCCAATTCGTATTGTGTCCAGATTGAATTGCAAAACAAGACAATGCACGGATATCTTGCCTGAGGCCTAAGGTTTGTAGGTTTTTTATGAGGCAGCCTTCAAGGCTGTACTTTGGAATGGAAAACTTGGAATTTCGCATAACAGGGTTAGGCTAGAGAGAACAGGGAAAAGGGTACTGTCCTGGGCAGCTGGAGGGAGACGATAAAAGGAGCGATTGTCACTACTACCTTTTTTGTTCCCAGGACAGGATGGAATGGCTTAGAGGCATCCCCCTAAGACCAGATGATCAGCAAATGCCTGGCACATGCCAGAGCCTTCTTGGACCAACGTTGGATTTTTGGACCGGAGAAACCAAGAGAGGCTGTGTCGATTTTTCCCTGTTAACTGGGCTCGCGGGACACTTACTGGTAGGTGAGATCAGTGACCAAGGAGCATGCACAGAGAGGCGACTGGAGGCTGAGGAGCTTCCTTTGTCCAGCTGCCATACCCAGATGGCCTCCCTCTCCATCTTCGGGGGTATGTGTCTTCCCGCCAATTCTTCCTGCTTCTGCTGTCTTGCTGACTCAATCTGCTGGTGCAGGTGGCTTTGTGCCTTGGGATTAAGCCTGTGGAAGGTGGAGTTATTCATTCCCTTAAGCTTTCGAGAGAATCTTTCAGGGATATAAAACATTCTTATTAGAATTATTGCTGCTGGGTCCTCAGATATCAGTGAGGGAGAAAAGTGCACCGTTTAGGTTCCATCTGAATGCTTCATCAGCTCTCTGAAGAACATAATTTTAAAATTCCAACTGGAAAAGAATGGAATTAATAGCCTGGAATAATTTAGAAAGATATGTATGTAAAGGAATTAATTCAAAGAAATGTGCCTTCTAGAATGCTGAAGAGATATTATTTAAATAGACTACTAGAAATTACAAAACTTGGGCATCATATGTGGCTTGAACTTTGCATAAAACATGTTTTTCAAGATTAGATTCAGATTATAATTTATGTTTTTTGTCGGGCGTGGTGACTCACGTCTGTAATCCCAGCACTTTGGGAGGCCCAGGCGGGTGGATCACGAGGTCAGGAGATTGAGACCATCCTGGCCAATATGGTGAAACCTCGTCTCTACTAAAAATACAAAAAATTAGTCAGGCATGTTGGCGGGCATCAGTAGTCCCAGCTACTCAGGAGGCTGAGGTAGAAGAATGATGTGAACCTGGGAGGCAGAGCTTGCAGTGAGCCAGGATCACGCCACTGCACTCCAGCCTGGGTGACAGAGTGAGAGACTCCATCTTAAAATAAATAAATAAATAAATAAATAAATAAATAAAATAATAATTTATGTTTTTTGGCCAGTAATCTCATAGAAGTCATGTTGCATCCTCCTATATGTATCAGCACCCGTTGCCAATCTGTCCAATTCATTTTATTCACTTGGTTAACGTGTTTTCTGAAGGAATTCGTCACTTTAAGATTACTTTCTAAAAACTGTATTATTAACAGGTATTTTGGAGAGATTTTCTGACTAATGTGCATAAACAATCACATTTAATCTGAAAGCTCCCCAGTCATGCCAAGTGTCAGGTTCCAGCCCAAGCTGAGGTCTGACATAAGTCAGTGGGCGAGTGGTGGGTTGCTGGAAAAACACTCAAGGAATTGTAGGCAGTTTTGATACGGCTTTATTATCTCTCTGGGCAGAAGCCTGGACATGAGCCATATGTACAGGATCAGCAGTTTTACTCTCTCTCTTCCCCTCCTATCCACCTGTCTGTGTACTCCTTACACAGAGTAGCGGCTCAGAGCCAAGTATGAGCTTATGTAACTAGGTTACATAACGAGAATTGTGCACCTGCACTCAAACTCACTGAGTCATACTGAGCCAGATGTTTACCTCAGCTTATTCTTGACCACAGCACATCCATTTTTCTTACATCTCTTTTCTTAATAGTTTCTCTTGTCTATATCTTGCTTTGGAAAATGAAGGCTGTCATCTTCGTTCACTGCTCATATACATGGGGATAAAACCCAGGTTCTATCACTAGATGTTTTACAAAGTATTTTCCTTAAGTTAGAATCATTTATGTCATTTGTGAGTTTGTTAGCAAATCAGTAACTGAGATCTCGTCCCAGACCTCTTGAATTAGAATCCATATTTTAACAAAATCTGCAGTTCATTGATGTATGCATTAAAATTTGAGAGGTACCTTCTAACTTACTGTGACTTCTCCATATGAGAACTAGACAGAACTTACTGTGTATAATGTAAATATGGCACTCAAAACTGTATATGTTTGTGTTTATGCCATAAATTTTATGCTGTATTATTTAGAAAACTATAGTACCTACATTGGTTTGTGGATCTTTTTTCATTTTATTTCCTCAGAATACAAAACTACATTAGAGAATCTTTCTCTATTTAACAATATTTTATGGGATAATTCCAATCTCTCATGTAAAACAGAGGCAGCTCTCGTAACTCTCAAACACCTAGAGTAAAATTAACAATACTACCCATGGCCATTTGCTAAATATGTGTGGGTGTTTTGGTTTTCTTAGGAAATGTTAACATTCAAGGCTTTGGCCATAGAATTCTCTCAGGAGGAGTGGGTATGTCTGAATCCTGCTCAGTGAAATTTGTATAGAGATGCAAAGTTAGAGAACTACAGAAACCTGGTCTCTTGGTGAGAATAAATATCCCCCAGATTTTCTAATATACCATAAGGCTTCTATTTTCTCCTTCTGTGGAATGATTTTGGGAGGTTTTGCTCTGCATAAATTATTTTTAGATTAATACTTTTAAGAAAAACTTGAAGGTTTATTGGAATAGATAAGAAAATTTTCAAGATGTTTTATATTAACAGGAACCTTCCCCTTTCTTGAGCTAATATGTATCCTTCACTATAGATTAATGATAATTCTAGAAATTCAGTGGCATTAAACATTGTTGTACAAATGTTAAAATCCAATATCCAGCACTAATTTTAAATTCAATAGTATTGGATAGTACAGCTAAGGACCCAGAAATGTCACATATGTTTTAAATATTCAAAGGTTTCTGTCAGAAAACAGTATTTTGGAATTAAATTTCTAGAATCTTTCATTATATTCTCTCCTTTCTACTGAACATAGTACTAGGTTGGTAACTGGAGAATCCCAGAAAGTCATGCTAATTTTTCTAACAAAACAGACCTTGTTGTCTGTAACTCTGATCTGATCTACTGCTTTGAGCAAATAAAAGCCCTGGAATGTGAAGAGACATGAGACAGTAGTCAAATACTCAGGTAGGTAAGCATGAATGAAGCAGATAACAGAGATGAGGGGTACAACGGTCAAAAAGAATTCCAGACCTTAAAATGTGGTATTGAATGCTTTGCTTCAATAGAAAGGTTTCCTAAAAAGCCATTTTTATTTCTCTAGCTCTCAAATAGGAGCATCTTTTGTCCCATACCCTTAAATTCTCTAAGGACTCTACTTCCTATTTAGTGATTTTCCTTAGAGGGTACTGTGACAGCTAAAGTCCTCTTTATGGCTTATAAGGTACTGTATGATATGCCTGCTCTTCCATTGTTTCAGGGGAATATAAGAATATTTCTGAGTATTTTTGAGGAACTGCATGTTAGATCATTTCTTAAGTGTTCTTTTCCCATCATGTCTGAAATGTGTGAGAGCAGTGGTGATATTAAGATTTGTTTCAGAAATCTCAGGAACATGAATGACAGATGTTACTTCTCTACTTTTTCTTTTTGATATTAACAATCCTAACAGATTTGAAGTGATAACTCATCATTGTTTTCATTTGCAGTTTCCTGTTGGTAGGTGATATTGAGCACTTTTTTATATATCTGTTGGTCATTGTATATAAATCTATACAAATATTTTCAAATATACAAATATATACAAATAAGCATTTCTAGTGATCTTTTGTATTACTGTTGTATCCATTGTAATGTCTGTTCTTTCATTTCTGATTTTGTTTATTTAGATTTCTATTCTGTTTGTGGTTAAATCTAGCTAACAGTTTACCAATTTTGTCTTTTTGAAAAACCAACTATTTATTCTGTTGATTATTTTTATTGTTTTTGGACTTAATGTCATTTGGTTCTGTTCTGATTTTTATTTATTTCTTCTTCTAACTTGGAATTTGATTTGTTATTAATTTTCTGGTTATTTTTGGGAAATATTTTTGGCAAAATATTTTTTCAGTCTTTTGACTGTTTTTTAGTTGGATTATCATTGTTATCATTATACTTGCCTTTGCTTTGAATTTTCTATATATTTTGAATATTAAGCTTTTCTGGTATATACAGTTTGTTATTGTGAGCATGCTGCAATAAATGTGCAAGTATAGGTATCATTTTCATATAATAAACTATTTTTCTTTGGGTAGATACCTAGTGATGAGATTTCTGAATCAAATGATAGTTCTGACCAGGCATGGTAGCTCACACCTGTAATCCCAGCACTTTGGGAGGTGGAGGCAGGCAGATCACGAGGTCAGGAGTTCAACACCAGCCTGACCGATATGGTGAAACCACGTCTCTACTAAAAATACAAAAGTTAGCCAGGTGTGGTGGCTCTCACCTGCAGCCCCAACTCCTCAGGAGGCTGACACAGAAGAAGTACTTGAACCTGGGAGTCAGTGGTTGCAGTGAACTGAGATCATACCACTGCACTTCAGCCTGGGCAACTAAGACTCCGTCTCAGAAAATAAAACAAAAATGGTAGTTTTATTTTTAGTTGAGATTGAGCATTTTTTTCATATGCATGTTGGCTATTTGTATGTCTTTATTGAAAAATGGTTAGTAATGTTATTTGCTCAATTTTCAATAGAATTCTTTGTTTATTATTATTATAATATTTTTGAGTTGAGTTATTTGTAAATTCTGAATATTAGTTCCATGTTGGTACATAGTTTGCAAATATTTTCTTTTATTCTGTAGATTGCCTATTTATCCTGTTGATTTTTTTCTGCGCCAAAACTTTTAGTTTGATTTCCATTTGTCTATTTTATATAATAATAATATAATAAATAATATAATAATAGTTTTCTTTGTTGTGTACTTGGCTAGTTTTGGTATCAGGGTGATACTGACCTCTGAGTGACTTAGGAAGAATTTTATTATCCTCAATTTTTGGTAAGAGTTTCAGGAGGATTATTATTCTTTGTACACTTGGTAGAATTTTGCTGTGCATTTATCTAGTCCTGAGCTTTTCTTTGTCAAGACATTTTTTTATTGCCGACTCAATCATGATACTCATTATTGGTTTGTTCAGGTACTCTATTTCTTCCTGACTCTATCTTGGGAGGTTGTTTCCATGAATTTATTCATTCTTTCTAGGTTTTCAGGTTTGTGAGTGTCTGTCTAGTTGTTTAAAATCGTTTCTAGTGATCTTTTATATTACTGTTGTATCCACTGTAATGTTTGTTCTTTCATTTCTGATTTTGTTTATTTAGATTTCTATTCTGTTTGTGGTTAATCTAGCTAGCAATTTACCAATTTTGTCTTTTTGAGAAACCAACTCTTTATTCTGTTGATCATTTTTATTGTTTTTGGACTTCATGTCATTTGGTTCTGTTCTGATTTTTGTTATTTCTTCTTCTAACTTAGAATTTGATTTGTTACTAATTTTCTAGTTACTTGAAGTGTGATGTCAGGTCCTTAATATGTAAGCTTTCTATTTTTTTGATGCAGGTATTTAGGCTATGAACTTCCCTCTTAGTACTATATTTGATGTATCTCACAGGTTTTATTATATTGTGTTTCTATTTCCATCTTTTTTCCCACAAATTTTTAACTTTCATCTTAAAATTTTTTTTGTTTGTTTTGAGATGGGGTTTACTCTGTCACCCAGGCTGGAGTGTAGTGGCACAGTCTTGGCTCGCTGCAACTTCCGCCTTCCAGGCTGAAACGATCATTTTATATTAGCCTCCTGAGTAGCTAGGACAATAGGTGTACACCACCACACCTAGCTATTTTTTCATATTTCTTTTTTTTTGTAGAGATGGGGTTTTGCCATGTTGCTCAGGCGAGTCTCAAACTTCTTACCTCAGGTGGTCCACCTATCTCAGCCTCCCAGAGTGCTGGGATTACAGGTGTGAGCCACCACCCCTGGTCAGCCATCTTAATTACTTCATTTACACAGTCACTGTTGAGTAGTATTTTGTTTAAATTCTTTGTAAATTTATACTTTCTGAAATTTTTCTTGATATTGATTTGTAGTTTTATTCTATTGTGGTCTAAGTAGGTAGTTGATATAACTTTGATTTTTGGGGATACTTTGTTGATTTGCCAAATTTCCTCTCAATGGTCTCTCAAATGTGAGTAGAATGTTTAATTTCTCCACTATTATTGTATTACTGTCTATCTCTTTGTATAGATTTATTAATATTTCTTTTTAAAATCTGGGTGCCATGATGTTTGGTGCGTATACATTTAGAATTATTATATCTTTTGGCTGAAATGATTTATTTATTATTGGATGATGATCTTCTTTATCCTTTGTGTTACAGCTTTTTATTTAAAGCCTGTTTTATTTGATGTAAGTATAGATATTTCTGTTTACTTTTGGTTTCTGTTTGTGTTAATATATTTCCCCCCATTCGCCTTTAATCTGTATGTTTCTTACAAGTAAGCTGAGATTTTTGTAGGCAACATAGAGTTGGATTATTTTTTTCTTACTCATTTCATAAATCTATTTTTTTTTTTTTTGAGATGCAGTCTTGCTGCATTGCCAAGCTGGAGTGCAGTAGCACGATCTCATCCCACTGCTCACTGCAACCTCCACCTCCCCTATTCAAGTGATCTCCTTTCTCAGCCTCCTGAGTAGCTGGGACTACAGGCGCACAGCACCATGCCCAGCTAATTTTTGTATTTTCAGTAGAGATGAGGTTTCACCATATTCGCCAGGCTGGTCTTTATCTCTTGACCTCATAATCCACCCACCTTGCCCTCCCAAAGTGCTGGGACTATAGGCATGAGCCACCGCACGCAACCAAATCTATACATTTCAATGAAGTATTTATTTATATTCAAGGTAAATATTAATATGTAAGGTTTTGTTAGTATCATAATGTTAATTATTTTCTTGTTTTATTTTTTATTTTTATCTTTGTAGTTTAATAAAATTCTGTCATGTTGTGATTTGATTTATTTCCCTTTCTGTTTTTTGTAAGACCTGTTAGTTTTATACTTTTATATGTTTTAATAATAGTGAATATCAATCTTTTGTTTTTATATTAGAATTTTTTTTAACATCTTTCATAGGCCCAGTCTAGTGGTAATTAGTTTCCTCAGCATTTATTTCTCAGGGTAAGCCTTTATGTTCTTCACTTGTGACGGTTGTTCTAGCTTGATGTAAAGTTTTTGGTTGGCAGTTTTTTTTTTCAACACTCTAAAAGTGCCATCCCATTTTCTTCTGGCCAGTAGAGTTTCTGCTGAGAAGTCTGCTTTTAATCTAATGTGATTTTCTTTATAAATGACTAGATGCTTTTTTTTTTTTTTTTTTTTGCTTATTTTAGAATTACTTCCTTCACTTTGACTTTAGATATTCTGATTATCATGTGCCATGATGATGTCTGTTTTGCAGTATATTGTGTTTGTATTTTGTTGTATTTTGTTTGCTGAGTTTCCTGTATGTGTATGTCTAATTCAGTTGCTAGAGTTGGGAAGTTTTCATCAGTTGTTTTCTTAAATAGGTTTTCTTTTTTTTTCTTTTTTTATTTTTACTTTTTTTTTATTATTATACTTTAAGTTCTAGGGTACATGTGCATAACGTGCAAGTTTGTTACATATGTATACTTGTGCCATGTTGGTGTGCTGCACCCATCAACTCGTCAGCAACCATCAACTCCTCAGGGTTTTCTAAACTTTTTGATGTTTTCTCTTTCTCAGAAAAACTGATAATTTTGAAGTTTAGTCACTTTATGTGGTCAGAAACATCTCAAAGTCTTTGTTCATTCTTTTTTATTCTTTTCTCCTTATTTTTGTCTGACTATATTATTTTAAAAGACCTGTTTAAAGGTTTGAAAATTCTTTTTATGTTTGTTTCAGTCTGTTATTGAATCTTTCAGTGTATTTTCTTTTTCCTTCAATAAATCAGTTCCATGATTTTTGTTTCAGTTTCTATTAAAAGATACCTATCTCCTTGGAACATTTCCCATTCATACTCTACATTTATTTATTTATTGTTGTATTGGTTTTCAGATTTCTCTTGTGTCTCTTTGAACTTCTTTAAAATCTATGCTTTGAAGTCTTTTAAAACTATTTTAAAGTCATTTAAATGAAATTTTTTTTCTTCTTAGAGTACTGGAGAATTATTATGCTCCTTTGAAAGTGTCATAAACCTTGGTTTTCTGTGTTTCCTGTGTCTTTACATGTCTTTATATTGATTTCTGCACATCTGAAGAAACAGTTGTTTCATTTTATTTTTGAATTTACATTCATTGGAGGAATTTTTTTTTGAAGTTATTACCATAATGTTTATTATGTAGAGCCATTTGGCTTTACTTTTGGGTTTGTGCAATGGGAAAGATTCTGTATAAGTTTCTTCAGTATAAAGAAATATATATATACACACACACACGTCTGTTTGTGTGTGTGTGTGTGTGTGTGTGTGTGTGTGTGTGTATATATAAAACAAATGTTTTATTGACTTAGGGGTCATCTTTTCTGTTTGGTTGATTTTTAATTCTAAGTCTCAGAAAACAATACATTTACCTTTGGTGTATTGGTCATTGAGGACCAGCACACCTGACATGAAAGGGTGAGAAGGCAGGGTGGGGGTGGATGCTGAGAAATTACTTAATAGCTATAATGAACATTATTCGAATGATGGATACCATAAACGCCCTGACTTCACCACTATGCCATCTATGCATGTAACTAAATTATGCTTGTACCCAACACATTTGTATAAATAAATTAAAATCAACCACTAGTTAGAGCTTGCTATCTTGCTTATTCATACATACAAATACGTTATAAATGTTTCCCATGACATTAACTATTATTGATACAGGAGTTTAAAATAATTATTTAGGCCAATAGTGAGTGAGGGCAAAAAAAAGTCCTTGGTAAAGTTTTCCTTTTAATAAAAAGCCCACAAATTTTATAAATAAAAAGCCCACAAAAAAAGCTGCTCTTCTGTTTAACAAAGAGCAGCCTGTAAGATTGAGCTGCAGACATAGAAAAGCAAGCTGTAAGCTTGCATGAATAAATGCCGGCACCTTTGCCAATAGGAAAAGGAGCTACCTGGAAACTACACATGTTCAAAATGGTGGCTCCATCTTCCCTTTTCTTTGTAAACCACATGTAGAGTAAGAAGCAGGCAACATAGTGCTGGCAAACGCTCCGTTTGCATAATCAAAGATTAGGGTGGGGAAGCCAGCTTCCTTGTGAGCTGTGTAAACATCCATAACTGATCCAGCCAATCTTTGGCCCTATGTAAATCAGACACTGCCTCTTGAAGGCAGTCTGTAAAATCCAATGCACTTCTCTGCAAGCTGGAAGTCCCACTCTTTCTCAGGAGAGAGAGCTATTCTCCTTTCTCTTTCTTTTGCCTATTAAACGTCTGCTCCTAAACCAAGTTTTTGTGTGTCCATGCACTTGATTTCCTTGGTATGAGATGGTGAACCTCAGGTATTTACCCCAGACAAGTGATTCTACTTCATTATGTCAAAATTAATATATTAGTTAAAATTGCTATATTAAGAAATGTAGCACATTTTAAAGGCTGCTGATGCACAGTGCAAAATCTGCCAGGAGTTCAGTGGAACATGTTATTTTAAAAAATATTTTCTGGGGTTTCAAGATGGCTGAATAGGAACAGCTCCAGTCTATAGCTCCCAGCATGAGTGATGCAGAAGACAGGCGATGTCTGCATTTCCAACTGAGGTACTGGGTTCATCTCACTGGGACTTTTTGAACAGTGGGTGCAGTCCATGGAGTGTGAGCTGAAGCAGGGTGGGGCATCACCTCACCCGAGAAGCACAAGGGGTTGGGAAATTCCCTTTCCTAGGCAAGGGAAGCCCTGACAGATGGTACCTGGAAAATCAGGACACCCCCACCCTAATGCTGTACTTTTCCGACAATCTTAGCAAATGGCACACCAGGAGATTATATCATGTGCCTGGTCCTGAGGGTCTCATGCCCATGGAGCTTTGCTCACTGCTAGCACAGCAGTATGAGATCGAACTGAAAGGTGGCAGCGAGGCTGCAGGAGGGGCATGCACTATTACTGAGGCTTGACTAGATAAACAAAGTGACTGGGAAGCTTGAAATGGGTGGAGCCCACTGTAGCTCAAGGAGGACTGCCTGCCTCTGTAGACTCCACCTCTGGGGGCAGGGCATAGCTGAACAAAAGGCAGCAGAAACTTCTGCAGACTTAAACATCCCTGTCTGACAGCTTTGAAGAGAGTAGTGGTTCTCTCAGCACAGAGTTGAGATCTGAAAATGGACAGACTGCCTCTTCAAGTGGCTCCCTGACCCACAAGTAGCCTAACTGGGAGACAACTCCCAGTAGGGGCAACTGACACCTCATACAGCCTGGTACCCCTCTGAGACGAAGCTTCCAGAGGAAGGATCAGGTAGCAACATTTGCTGTTCTGCAATATTTGCTGTTCTGCAGCCTCCACTGGTGATACCCAGACAAACAGGGTCTGGAGTGGACCCCCAGCAAACCCCAACAGACCTGCAGCTGAGGGTCCTGACTATTAGAAGGAAAACTAACAAACAGAAAGGAATAGCATCAACATCAACAAAAAGGACATCCACACCAAAACCCCATCTGTAGGTCGCCATCATCAAAGACCAAAGGTAGATAAAACCACAAAGATGGGGAGAAACCAGAGCAGAAAAGCTGAAAATTCTAACAATCAGAGTGCCTCTTCTCCAAAGGAATGCAGCTCCTTGCCAGCAACAGAACACAGCTGGACGGAGAATGACTTTGACAAGTTGACAGAAGTAGGCTTCAGAAGATCGGTAATAACAAACTTCTCCGAGCTAAAGGAGGATGTGCAAATCCATTGCAAAGAAGCTAAAAACCTTGAAAAAAGATTAGATGAATGGCTAACTAGAATAAACAGCATAAAGAAGACCTTAAATGACCTGATGGAGCTGAAAACCATGGCATGAGAACTACGTGATGCACACACAAGCTTCAGTAGCCAATTCGATCAAGTGGAAAAAAGGGTATCAGTGATTGAAGATCAAATGAATGAAATGAAGCAAGAAGAGAAATTTAGAGAAAAAAGAGTAAAAAGAAATGAACAAAGCCTCCAAGAAATATGGGGCTATGTGAAAAGACCAAATCTACATCAGATTGATGTACCTGAAAGTGAGGGGGTGAATGGAACCAAGTTGGAAAACACTCTTCAGGATACTCTCTGGGAGAATTTCCCCAACCTAGCAAGTCAGGCCAACATTCGATTTCAGGAAATACAGAGAACACCACAAAGATACTGCTCAAGAAGAGCAAGAGCAACCCCAAGACACATAATTGTCAGATGCACCAAGGTTGAAATGATGGAAAAAATGTTAAGGGCAGCCAGAGAGAAAGGTTGGGTTACCCACAAAGGGAAGCCCATCAGACTAACAGCGGATCTCTCAGCAGAAACTCTACAAACCAGAAGAGAGTGAGGGCCAATATTCAACATTCTTAAAGGAAAAAACTTTCAACCCAGAATTTCATATCCAGCCAAACTAAGCTTTCTAAGAGAAGGAGAAATAATGTCCTTTACAGACAAGCAAATGCTGAGAGATTTTGTCACCACTAGACCTGCCTTACAAGAGCTCCTGAAGGAAGCACTAAACATGGAAAGGAACAACAGGTACCAACCACTGCAAAAACATGCCAAATCATAAAGATGATCAATGCTAGGAAGAAACTGCATGAACTAACAAGCAAAATAACCAGCTAACATCATAATGGCAGGATCAAATTCACACTTAAGAATATTAACCTTAAATGTAAATGGGCTAAATGCCCCAATTAAAAGACACAGACTGGCAAATTGGATAACGAGTCAAGACCCATCAGTGTGCTGTATTCAGGAGATGCATCTCACGTGCAGAGACATACATAGGCTCACAATAAAGGGATGGAGGAAGATCTACCAAGCAAATGGAAAACAAAAAAAGCAGGGGTTGCAATCCTACTCTCGGATAAAACAGACTTTAAACCAACAAAGATCAAAAGAGTCAAAGAAGGCCATTACATAATGGTAAAGGGATCAATTCAACAAGAAGAGCTAACTATCCTAAATATATATGCACCCAATACAGGAGCACCCAGATTCATAAAGCAAGTTTTAGAGACCTACAAATAGATGTAGACTCTCACAGAATGATAAGGGGAGACTTTAACACACCACTGTCAACATCAGATAACAAGACAGAAAGTTAACAAGGATATCCAGGACTTGAACTCAGCTCTGCACCAAGTGGACCTAACAGACATCTACAGAACTCTTCACCCCAAATAAACAGAATATACATTCTTCTCAGCACCACATCACACTTATTCCAAAATTGACCACATAGTTGGAAGTAAAGCACTCCTCAGCAAATGTAAAAGAACAGAAATTATAACAAACCACAGACCACAGTGCAATCAAATTAAAACTCAGGATTAAGAAACTTACTCAGAACCTCACAACTACATGGAAACTGAACAACCTGCTCCTGAATGCTACTGGGTAAACAGTGAAATGAAGGCAGCAATAAAGATGCTGTTTGAAACCAATGAGAACAAAGACACAACATACCAGAATCTCTGGGACACATTTAAAGTAGGGTGTAGATGGAAATTTATAGCATTAAATGCCCACAAGAGAAAGCAGGAAAGATCTGAAATTGACACCCTAACGTCACAATTAAAAGAACTAGAGAAGCAAGAGCAAACACATTCAAAAGCTAGCAGAAGGCTAGAAATAACTAAGATCAGAGCAGAACTGAAGGAGATAGAGACACAAAAAACCCTTCAAAAAATCAATGAATCCAGGAGCTGGTTTTTTGAAAAGATCAACAAAATTGATAGACTGCTAGCAAGTCTAATAAAGAAGAAAAGAGAAAAATCAAATAGATGCAATAAAAAATGATAAAGGGGATATCACCACAGATCCCACAGAAATACAAACTATCATCACAGAATACTATAAACACCTCTATGCAAATAAACTAGAAAATCTAGAAGAAATTGATAAATTCATGGACACATACACCCTCTGAAGTCTAAACCAGGAAGAAGTTGAATCCCTGAATAGACAAATAACAGGCTCTGAAGTTGAGGCAGTAATTAATAGCCTATACCAACCAAAAAAAGTCCAAGACCAGATAAATTTACACCCAAATTCTACCAGAGGTACAGAGAGGAACTGGTATCATTCCTTCTAAAACCATTCCAATAAATAGAGAAAGAGAATCCTCCCTAACTCATTTATGAGGCCAGCATCATCCTGATACCAAAGCCTGGCAGACACACACACATGCACAAAAAGAGAATTTTAGACAAATATCTCTGATGAATATCAATGCAGAAATCCTCAATAAAATACTAGCATATCAAATCCAGCAGCACATCAAAAAGCTTATCCACCATGATCAAGTTGGCTTCATCCCTGGAATGCAAGGCTGGTTCAACATACGCAAATCAATAAACGTAATCCATCATATAAACAGAACCAAGGGCAAAAACCACATGATTTTCTCAATAGATGCAGAAAAGGCCTTTGACAAAATTCAACACCTCTTCATGCTAAAAATTCTCAGTAAACTAGGTATTGATGGGAGGTATCTCAAAATAAGAGTTATTTATGACAAACCCACAGCCAATATCATACTAAATGGACAAACACTGGAAGGAGTCCCTTTGAAAACTGGCACAAGACAGGGATGCCCTCTCTCACCACTCCTATTCAACATAGTGTTGGAAGTTCTGGCCAGGGCAATCAGGCAGGAGAAAGAAATAAAGGGTATTCAATTAGAAAAGGAGGAAGTCAAATTGTTCCTGTTTGCAGATGACATGATTGTATATTTAGAAAACTCCATTGTCTCAGCCCAAACTCTAGTAAAGCTGATAAGCAATTTCAGCAAAGTCTCAGGATACAAAATAAATGTGCAAAACTCACAAGCATTCCTAGACACCAATAACAGAGAGCCAAATAGTGAGTGAACTCCCATTCACAATTGCTTCAAAGGGAATAAAATAAGTAGAAATCCAACTTAGAAGGGATGTGAAGGACCTCTTCAAGGAGAACTACAAACTACTGCTCAATGAAATAAAAGAGGACACAAACAAATGGAAGAATATTCCATGCTCATGGATAGGAAGAATAAATATCATAAAAATGGCCATACTGCCCAAAGTAATATATACATTCAATGCCATCCCCATTAAGCTACCAATGACTTTTTTCATAGAATTGGAGAAAACTACTTTAAAGTTCATACACAACCATAAAGGAGCCTGCATTGCCAAGACAACCCTAAGCCAAAAGAACAAAGCTGGAGGCATCATGCTACCTGACTTCAGACTATACTACAAGGCTATAGTAACCAAAACAGCATGAGACAGGTACCAAAACAGAGATATAGACCAATGGAACAGAACAGAGCCCTCAGAAATAACACCACGCATGTACAACCATCTGATCTTTGACAAACCTGATAAAAACAAGAAACAGGGAAAGGATTTCCTATTTAATAAATGATGCTGGGAAAACTGGCTAGCCATATATAGAAAGCTGAAACTGGATCCGTTCCTTACACCTTATAGAAAAAGTAATTCAAAATGGATTAAAGATTTAAATGTTAGATCTAAAACCATAAAAACCCTAGAAGAAAACCTAGGTAATACCATTCAGGACATAGGCATGGGCAAGGACTTCATCACTAAAACACCAAGCGCAATGGCAACAAAAGCCAAAATAGACAAATGGGATCTAATTTAACTAAAGAGCTTCTGCACAGCAAAATAAATTACCATCAGAGTGAACAGGCAGCCTACAGAATGGGAGAAAATGTTTGCAATCTACTCATCTGACAAAGGGCTAATGTCCAGCATCTACAAAGAACTTAAATTTGCAAGAAAAAATCAAACAACCCCATGAAAAAGTGGGCAATGGATATGAACAGACACTTCTCAAAAGAAGACACTTATTCAGCCAACAGACACATGAAAAAAATGCTCATCATCACTGGTCAACAGAGAAATGCAAACCAAAACCAACAAATGAGATACCATCTCATACCAGTTAGAATGGCGATCATTAAAAAGTCAGGAAACAACAGGTGCTGGAGCGGATGTGGAGAAATAGGAATACTTTTACACTGTTGATGGGACTGTAAACTAGTTCAACCATTGTGGAAGACAGTGTGGCGATTCCTCAAGGATCTAGAACTAGAAATACCATTTGACCCAGCCATCTCATTACTAGGTATATACCTAAAGGATTATAAATCATGCTGCTATAAAGACACATGCACATGTATGTTTATCATGGCACTATTTACAACAGCAAAGACTTGGAAACATTCCAAATATTCATCAATGATAGACTGGATTAAGAATATGTGGCACATATATACTGTGGAATACTATGCAGCCATAAAAAAATGATGAGTTCATGTACTTTGTAGGGACATGGATGAAGCCAGAAACCATCATTCTGAGCAAACTCACTAGGACGGAAAACCAAACACTGCATGTTCTCACTCATTGGTGGGAATTGAACAATGAGAACACTTGGACACAGGGTGGGAAACATCACACACAAGGGCCTGTCATCGGGTGGAAGGCGGGGGGAGGGACAGCATTAGGAGAAATACCTAATGTAAATGATGAGTTAATGGGTGTAGCACACCAACATGGCCCATGTATACATGTGTAACAAATCTGCACGCTGTGCACATGTACCCTAGAAATTAAAGTTTAATAAAAAAATTTTTTTAAATTCCAATTAAAGATAAATTCCTTTTTAATGTGTGAAAAACTGGCATCTCATTATTTTAATACACATTTTAGTAACTAGGTAACTTGGTTTTATATATGTTTAGTGTACTACTTTTTGAATTATCTAGTAAGATCTGCTTATTTTGCTACTGAATTATTTAACTTTTTACTGATTTGTGTAAGTTTTTGGTATCCCCGTTATAGTAATCATTTTGTTCAAAATTATTTTACACATATCTCCATTCAGCTCCTAGTGTTCATATTCAATGTTTTTGAGAGAAAGGAAGTCCCTCCCTTCTAAAGATGTCTACTCTCTAAGGAGTTTAAATAAGTACCAATTAGTAAACACTATTAGGGAAGTTTAACCATTGTCTAATTGAATTTGATTTGTGGAAAATAAATGTTCTCACCTTTCTATTATTATTTAACCATGTGTAGGAAGGCAGGCCATATATTCTGGGCTGAAAAGTCTTTTAAAAAAGGGAAAATGTAGTCTTTCAAAAAGGGTACCACAGTACAAGTTTGTACTGCACTTTGCTGAACACATTGTCTTTTTTCAAGCTTAAACTTTCTAAAAGGTTAGCAGTGTTCTCTCTGAAACACAGAGCTGCTCACATTACACCCCTACTCCAAAACATTTGATGGCTTATAACAGCCTACACAGCTGAGCTCCCATCCATTTTCCTAAGGCCAATATCTCTTATCACGCCATCTCTACACAACACTCCCAAACTATATTCTCTTGTCACACTCTACTTGTTGTCCTACCCTGTCCTCAAGCCTCATATTTTAATACTTCAAGTCCTGTACTTAAACTTTTTTGCCTGAATTTACATTTGTTCTTTCCCACAATCTTCTTCTACACATGAAAAACCTGTACATTTGAGGGTATCACCTTTTATTTCCACTGCAGCTTCTCACTTGCCAGTTCTCCACTTGTTCTTGCTGGTTGTGAGGCACTGGTGAATTTTAGAACTAGAACCATATTATATCCATCTTTGCAGTTCTAGAGCCTGGGACTAGGTTTGGATGTCAAAAAATTATTCCCAATGCAAGCTTGCTGAAAGCAATATTCAGCAGATGAGAAAAGAAAGGAGCCAGAATTCTGGTCTACTCATCCAGATTGCTTTCCACTATTGTTTTGCTGAAACTCTCCCAATGTCATGAGAAAAATAACCATGACAATAATAATACTAGTAGTAAATACAGAAGATAAGTCAGTTAAAATTGAGCTGGTAGCATGCATGACTTCAATTCTGTATTCCTGGTTTCAAAATAGTCCTTATCCACAGATAGGAAGAAACAGGAAACAGACCCTCAAGTGCCTATCACAATGCAAGATTTGCCAATTTCATAACTTGCTCAGGCACCCGCATAAAAGAATCTAGGCGCACTGGTGACCTCATCTCAAACACACTCAAAACACACAGGCCTTCCTCTCGCTGTCCTGCAGTACATGTTGCTCCTCCAGCTTAAAAAGCAAAACAACAAAGAAATAATACCTCCCAGAGGCTATCACAGTTGATCTTGGACAAATCTTTAGATTAGATTAGTAGTCAATTCAAATGTTGCCTTTACTTGGCTCATATCACATGTTATGAACTTCTTAGGATCATCCCAATGCAAATTCTGAGGCAAAATCTTGAGTTTCTATAATATGTAAAGTAACAATAACCTATTATAACAAACCAATCGACCTGTTCTCAAGGCATTGGCCCTACCCAAAGCAAAACTAAATTTCTCAAACACTTACGAGTTTACAGTTTCAAGTCTCTTCAAAAGTAGGTTTCATATGAGTTCTTGAACAGGGCTCAGCACTTTCAGTGAGGTTAAAAGTGGGTGTCCACAGAAACGGTTTCAAGAGATAAGAGAGTCCCCCACTACCCACCACACAGAAGACCAGCAGAATCGCAGAGTCCATGCCCACCCTTTTTCACTTCTGGAATATTTCCCCCCATGTGAAAGACCACCTGTTTTTCACACACTATCCTTTCCAATGAGAACATAGTAAAAATTTGATCCTTGATAGGCTTTGTTCAGGGTTTCACTCTACTTTCCCAGTGGGTCTCAGTCTGCCAGCATTCTGCTTTAGTGTCTTGTTGAACTCCCCCTCTTTAAGGCCACACAAATCCAAGTCAGTCAGTTCATGTACTAACACGACCTCTGCAAGCCCCTCAGTCCACAGAACACCAGTCTTCATTCCTGATCATCACACAAGGGAAGGTCTAACTTACGTCATCAAATATTAGTTAAAATGAGCCATTGAATAGGTAAGCTGTGATTTATTTCTGGAAACCAGAACCCTGTCCTGGCACACTTATACTTTTTCCTTGGTGTGCCCATCTTTTCCCTTGATGTGCCTAATGGGGAGAACTCTGCACACAGGAGGTTTTCAGTTAGTATTTTTTGGTGAACGAATCGTGTCTCTATGGTAAGTAGTCTGGCAGGGGTCAGAAGCACAACCCTGGAAACAAACTTAATAGTTTGAGTTCTAATAGCTGGCCGTCTCTCTGGGTCTCTATTTTCTCACATGAATCCTGAGGATAATAATGACATCTACATCCCTCTGTCATAGAATTGTAATGAATGAAAAAGGTGATGCATAAAAAAACAATTAGGATGCCGGTAGCTAGTGCTCAGTAGTTGTAGATCTTATGACTTCTGCTCTTACTGCCATCATGCTGAGTGTGTTTCTATGTAAAAAAGCTAACAACTAACAAAGGGTGAAAATTAAAGTACAACTTTTGATTATTGACTTACCAGACTGGATTCCTATCTATTAATAGGTCTAGCACAGGTAGAAGAGAAACAGATTTAACTTCTGGTTTATATGATTTAATGCAAATACAGACAAACCTGGCTAAGAAATGGTTTTCACCAAAGTTTGTCTGCAACTTGAATACTGTAGGTTAAACTTATTTAAAAGTATTCTAGACAGATTCATTGTTAGTTTCTGGTGTTTATGAGTGGATTTCTTTTTATTTAATTTTCTGAAGAGACACCAGAGACAGCCCTAGCTACTATCAGACTTCCCAGAAACAAGCTGTGCAAATGGCACCCTTACAAAATTCCATTTACTGTAAAGATAATAATGAAATAAATAATCTCTAAACAAAAGAATTTGACCACTGTTAACCACTCCACTTCTCCAATTCACTGATACTTCTCCCTTTTCCTTAGCATAACACAAAACAAACACATGACCGCACAGTATCCACTCTCCAGTGCAGAACAGAGTAACAAAGGCACAAAGCTTCAGAACACACAGACCACCATGCCCACCACATCTACATCTGGAGCCGCTTAAAAAATAAGCCAAATCAATGAGAAACTGAGAAGATGAGTGACTACACGGTTTTCAGCACTTATTGTTACAAAAAGACCAAACATGCATACACACTCTCTCATTCCAAGGCAGAGCATCCACTTTCCTGAGGAAAGAGTAATTTTACAGCATATATCCTGATCTCACATTCTTAGCAACATGACACTGGCTTTGGGCATGCAAAGAATAGGCATACTACAGACAACCGTAAGACACATCGCATGGCCTGTAATACCAGATACAATTTTTAATTTCTCTGAAGTAAACTCAAATTTCAAACATGTATTTCTTTTTTTAACTTATTAATTTCCTCATGGCCTTCACAGCAAATATATTCAACTTTCATTCACTTAATCTCACCACAACAGATGATCCAACATATCCAGGAGACAGCCATATGTAAGACATGCCCATACTCCAAAGCATAGAAAATGTAACACACCAGGGCCTTGAGGAAGCAGCACCATAACAGTGCAAATACACAAATATTTAGGAAAACTTACATCACCCAACAGATGGCATGTGTGGTCACCACTATCCAGCACTCTCCAAAATAAGTAGCTGTGAGTGGCTTATCCAAAAGTTGTCTCATATATACTTGTCACCACAAATTGTTTCTGAACATACTATTGATTCCAATTTTGGGTATTCACAACATGGTAATTATCTGGTAAGACATATTTATGACTCACTTGTAATTAGACTTCTAAATGCACACATGCTTGGGTCACAGTGAGGCAAAAAACTGAGTTATTTGTAGAGTACTTTAAGATTTAGCTTTTCAAAAAACATACTTAAGCTTAGTTTTAGAAGTATTCTTCCCAGCACCCTTCACCAAGTTATTTCAATTTTAAAAAGTGAGGAGTAGGGAGGGCTTTTTAAAATACTATTCCTTCATATTCAGTTTATCTTATCCCATATAGAAATGGAATGAAGTGTGGTGTCTGTCCTAATGATATTTATGGTTGTGGTGATGCAGAAATATCCATGGGCTCAAGCAAGAGATAAAAAATCATATTCTCCCCAAAATGGGAAAATCAGTGCTA
Organism: Papio anubis; assembly: GCF_008728515.1. Lineage (NCBI taxonomy): Eukaryota > Metazoa > Chordata > Mammalia > Primates > Cercopithecidae > Papio > Papio anubis. The sequence continues at coordinate 29,522,629 of NC_044995.1, forward strand.
CCTGGGGCCCAAAGGGATGTTCAGGTTACATCTGTCAGGATTAATACCATAAGAGAGGACATCTTTGGAGCACAGTGGGGCTCACCTCCGATTTTGGTGAGTTATGTGGATGACATCAGAGACAGGCATTACCCAAAATGAGCATCCCAATAAGACTTTCATGTGAGATGGTCTTAGAAGACTTTCTTTTTTATTTTTCTTTTGAGATGAAGTCTTGTTCTGCCACCCAGGCTGGAGTGCAGTGGCACAATCTCGGCTCACTGCAACTTCCGCCTCCCAGGTTCAAGAGATTCTCCTTCCTCGGCCTCCCAAGTAGCTGGGATTATAGGCACCTGCCCCCATGCCTGGCTGATTTTTATATATTTAGTAGAGGCGAGGTTTCACCATGTTGACAAAGTTGGTCTCGAACTCCTGACCTCAGGTGATCCACCTCCACCTCCTGAAGTGCTGGGATTATAGGCATGAGCCACTGTGCCTGGCCGAGAGTCCCAGTAAAACTTTTATGTGAGATGGTCTTAGAAGATGATGGCCCAGCTCACACGGAAGAGGATGGCTGTGTAGCCAAGTGAAACAGATTTTTTTTTTTCTCAGGAACAGAAATCTTAAGGTAGGAGATGGCCACTCACTGAGTAGTTGAGGCATGCCTTGATGGAACTCTCTGGGGGTCAGATTGCACACTGTCTCCCTGAGTTGCATAAAGCATAGGACAGCCTGCCTGCACTCCAGCTTCTAGCATGTACCAACTCAGCAGAAAACACATCACTATTTTGTTTCAAAAATACTTTGTTTGCCATTAAAAAATATAGTAGAATCTCAAGGACTGCTTAGGGGTAGGTAGCAAGTCTCTTATCACCAGAAGTATTTAAATGCTGGCTAGACAAACACTCTGTGCAAATAAGTTTCACTCTTTGTGATGGGGTAAAATGAATCATTTTCTTTGGCACTGACAGAGCTAGTGAAGATCTTAGCATCCAGGAGATAAGCAACAACTTCTGTTTACTAAATAAACTTCATTTTCACAGATTACTGGTGAAGCAAAATATTGATGTATCTCTAAGACATTAAGGGTACAAGACCACTTATGTTCTTTATGGGCTTTCAATGAAGAAATGACTTGAAAAATCAGGCCTTGAAAGGAGTTCTGATGCTCCTAATTAGCATCAGAACTGCTCTGATGGGCTTAAGCCATCCTGAGAGTCCTAGCTTGCTTCTTCCTCAAAGTCTCTTCTCATGAATCCTATGCTTAGAAGTCAAACAGATAAAGCATCACTAAATCAAACACAGACTTCAACACTCTTAACATTTAGGTGTACATCTCATCTGAAAATCATCCAAAAGCTCAGGCCATCTACAAGAAATCTTTCCTTTGCATTTTAGTATCAATAAATTAAAAGGAAAGAAGGAAAAGAATAGGAGAAAGCCATTTAATTATTTTCATATGTAAGAATATAATATTGGTTTATCAGTTACATAAGTACATTTCATGCATCATCCATGCCAGGTACATAATTTTTAACCAACTACAACACATTATAAGTGGAGAAATAGCTGAAAACATGGAAAACATACATAACTCTTTAAAGGGTGGGGAACATGCCTTGTTCATATACATTGCTTAATCCAGCATTCCAATCTCAGTGAGGCACCACCATCCATCCAGCTATAAAATCCAAAATCAGGAAGTTATCTATCCCTTCCCCACACCATCCCATCGGCAAGCCTCTCTTACCTCTTAAACCTCTATCAGATCCATCTGAGCTCCTATCTTTACTGCCACTATGCTGCAGGCCACCATTGCTTTTCAAAGTTTTCATAAACTAGCCTTCTAACTGATCTTCTTCCAAACAGAAGGCCAGTCATTATTTCCTTCTACCAGGTCTATTTACTACTTGGGTAAAAATAGTCCTTAGCATGCAAATTTCATCACACTTCTGTTTAGCCCAACAGTTTTCATAGTTTTCCAGAGTTCTTACAATCGGCTCTAGCCCCTACCTACTTCATCATTCCTGTCATTCACCTCATTCAGTGTCTTTTCTTCTTCCAAACACGCTGTACTTCCCCCGTTTCCCTGGACACATCCACCTTTTCAGCCTCAGGGCTTTTGTACCAGCTGTTCTCTGAAGTTTTCTTTTTTCTCCTGTCACCCATCCTTCAGATATTAGCTGAAATGTTACTTCCACAGGATACCCTCCTTGACCTGCATTCTAGCATCCTCCATTCCTCTCCCATACACAAAGGCCAAAGTTTACTTTATAGGTTCTTGTCACACTTAACTTTGAGCAGTTAATACTGATAGAAGTGACCTGTTCGTGGCTAGATGAGTCTCTTTCAATGTGCTCTTTCATCAGATTAGCAACTGTCTGTCTTTGCCGTACAAGTAGGCTTGGTGGTAAAGACAGAACCTTCACAAGCAGATATTTTAATATTTATGGAATAAATCCAAATCTCTAAATGTAAAAAAAAAAAAAAAAGGGAATGGTAAATTTGGTAGTAAAAAACAGTGTGTTTTCTAAAAGGAGCCTAAGTCTGATTAAAAAAAAAAAAATTGTACTTAGGAAAATTAAGTTGTGAAACCTTAATAAGTTTTGAACACAAAAATGGTTCTTTGAAAACGTATTTTCATAATATAAATACAAATCAAATTCAGAGAAACACAAGTTAAGACATCTTTTAGTTACTCTTGGTTTAAAACTTTGAAGTAGAATATTTTAACCAAATACATATAGATTTAACTAACCCAATCACAGAAAACCTGTTTGGGTTGTTAATTAAACCATTATAAACCACTGAATGATCAATTAAAACTCTGAAAGATAAAATGGCTTAAAAAGTCTATTTTCTGTATCACAGAGGAAAATATACAAGCCTCCTCAGACATGAAACTAAGTTAGAATATTATATCTAAGTGTATCTGCCAGGTATAAGTGTAAATACTAGTTAGCATGTAAGCACTTATTGAAAGACATTTAAAGTTAGTAATGTATCTTTAATCAGTCAGGATTTCATCTTGTATAAAAGATACTAAGAACATTTCACCCACAATGCAAACTTTTTCTTTGTTAAAAATTTGTTGTTTGACAAGAAAACCCATCCAAATGTTTCACCTTGTGTTTCAGAATACCTACCTTATCTTCTGAGTATCCCGTTTATTTCTGAAGATATATGTACCTCTTTTAAAAGAAAGTTAAAATTTGGATTTTTAGTATTTAGAGAAGTGCTTTGTTTTTTTTTTTAACAATAAAGTATCAGGGTAAAGTTTGTTCTCCTAAAACAGTACAAATGATTCTTTTTATAAATATGATATATAATCAATTATTATCAAGTATGTACATTGCACACACACACATCAAGCAAGATTTATACCCTGTAGGTTTCTGGTTTTGCATTCAATTTTAAAACCAAGAAGTCATGGAATAAAGAGAATTTAAATTATATACAAAGCAACACTCCTATTTACTCATGCCACTAATGAAATAAAACTCTAAATAAGTAGAGAAAATGGATTCACACATTGGAGCTCTGAAATGATCTGGGTTCTTTATCTGTGCATTTATTTTTCCAATTGAATTTAAAGTTCAACCCAAAATCCATTAAAAATGTTTATAATTATTAAAGGCCACAGTGTGACAGCTTTCAGTGCAACCAGGCATTAACAAGCATTTTCTTTTCTCTTTAAACTGAGCCAACTTTTGTTTTAGAATTTCTGTAATTCAACAGTCTTTTCCACCAAAGCACCTAAATCTTTTCCACCTTGCAGCAAACTACTGCATGACAGATGTGCCAAAGTTGCTAGTTTATGCCCACTTCCTTTGCTGAATGTGCAGTAATAGTTAGGCCTTAGCTTCCAATTTACATGAGGGTATTCTCCAAAATCTTCAAAAATTTCATTTTTATATTAGAAATCAGCATGCAAGTCCAGGCACAGTGGCTTATGCTTGTAATCCCAGCATTTTGCCAGGCCAAGGCAGGTGGATCACTATTGGGAGAACCTGCCCCCGATAGTTCAATGTGGGTCCCTTTCTGTTTTCCCTAAGTGTCAGCTGGTCTGATAAATAAAGGGAAAAGTACAAAAGAGAGAAATTTTAAAGCTGGGTGTCCAGAGGAGACATCATATTACGGCAGGTTCCATGATGCCCCCTGAGCTGCAAAACCAGTAAGTTTTTATTAGCAATTTTCAAAGGGGAGGGTGTGTAGGAATAGGGTGTGGGTCACAGAGATCACATGCTTCAAGCACAACAAAAGATCACAGGGCAGAAGGTCAGGGCAAGATCACAAGGTCAGGGTGAAATTAGAATCACTAATGGACTTCCATGTCTTGCTGTGCATGCATTGTCATTGATAAACAAGGTTGAAGAGCAGAGAACCCGTCTGACTAGAGTTGCCAGGCTGGAATTTCCTAATCTTAGCAAGCCTGGGGGTGCTGCAGGAGACTAGGGCGTGTTTCATCCCTATCTACATCTGCATAAGGCAGACACTCCCAGAGCGGCCATTTCAGAAGCTTTTCCTGGGAATGCATTCTTTTCCCAGGTCTCTTAATTGTTAATATTCCTTACTGGGGAAAGAATTCAGGGAAACTTCTCTTACCTGTTTTCAGTAATAAGAGAAATATGGCTCTGTCCTGCCCAGCCCACAGGCAGCCAGACTTTAAGGTTATCTCCCTTGTTCACTGAACATCGCTATTATCCTGTTCTTTTTTCAAGGTGCCCAGATTTCATACTATTTAAACACATATGCCTTATGAACAATTTGTGCTGTTAACGCAGTCATCACAAGGTCTCGGCATACATCCTCAGCTTATGAAGATGACGGGATTAAGAGATTGAAGTAAAGACAGTCATAGGAAATTACAAGCGTATTGATTGGGGAAGAGATAAATGTCCATGAAATCTTCACAATTTATGTTCTTCTGCCATGGCTTCAGCCAGTCCCTCCATTCAGGGTCCCTGACTTCCTGCAACAGATCACCTGAGGTCAGGAGTTTGAAACCAGCATGACCAATGTAGTGAAACCTGTCTCTACTAAAAATACATACAAAAATTAGCTGGACATGGTGGTGGGTGCCTGTAATCTGAGCTACTTGGGAGGCTGAGGCAGGAGAATTGCTTGAAACAGGGAGGCAGAGCCTGCAGTGAGCCAAGATTGCACCACTGCACTCCAGCCTGGGCAACAGAGCAAGACTCCATCTCTCAAATAAATAAATAAACAAACATGCAGTAGTCAGTGAGCACCAACCATGCAATTGTGCTAGGTACAGAAGATGGAAAAAATATTATTGAGGTGGGAGAAACATGTTAACAGACGAATTACGGCAGACATACTTGATAGATGGGGGTGAAAGTTATTAGGAACAGAAGGCAGAATTCTCCCTAGAAAAGGTAGTATTTGAGATGGGTCTCAACAGAAGAGTGAAGAGTAAATGTTCTTTGCTGGGGGAAGGGGATGGAGACACAACAAAAAGGACAAACCATGCAAAAGCAGAGGCAGTAAAGAATTACTCAGTGTGGCAGTGATGTGGAAGATAGAGACAAGAGCCCAGACTAGCAATTTGGTTTGGAAGCAGATGAGGGTCTTTTTAAAATAAGTGAAGGAGTTTGGATTTTTCCTTTTGTAGACAACAGGGAGCCCAAGAGATGTTATTAGGCAGGCAAACAACGAAAGCAGCTTTAGTTTTTGAGGATGATGACTCTGGCAGCAGGGTGGAAGATTAACAGCAGTAGGGAGAAACTGGTGGCGGAAAATTAAGAGGTGCTTATGACTCAATGAGGACCTTAGATCTGAAGTGATTAAACAGCCAAAGTCAGTGACTGGAGCCTGGTTTTGGGGAGACCCTGGTGACTGATTGGACATGGGGGTGAGAGAGACTTGCATCAGGACAGCCAGCAGTAATGTTTCTGGCCTAGTAGATTGTGTGCATGGCAATCACCTTCCAGAAGGAATGGACATTACTTTTATTTTTACAAGTACTTGCAGGATGAGGAACTTGTAGTGTGATCAGGATGACAAAGGATTACTGCTTCAGAAAAATTGTAAGTGAAAATACAGAATTAGAGTTGCCAGTTTATAGGTTAGAGGAGAGGGCACAAAAGCACCAGAATGCACAGGGCATTCTGCAGGAACAGAACTCACTCCCAGGTATGGGACCACAAAGGTTGCTGCAGAGAACAGGCATTGGACACCTGGCAACTGACACCAATGGGATGCTTACAGTCTGTTCACTGATTTAAGAATTATAAAACAACTATTCTCAAGTGTTGCACATGTCTCTAAGGTAAGTGGGGGCCCACACCACTTTGGGGGCAACTGTCTGCTTACTGCAGGCAGCGCTTTCTTTTCTGGAATTCAGTCTCCTCATCTTCCTGCCTTCTCCCTTGCATACCTCCTGCTTGTGTAATAAAGTGGAAAGTGGGAGGGCAGGAGAAAACGCAGATCAGTGGCACTTGTTTGCTAAAAGTATACTAGACAGTTCTGGTGGGAGGCCAGGGGTCCCAGATCATAGAAATTATTGGTATCTCCTTTATTGCATCCCTGTATTATCCCCATCCCTCTCAGCTAGGGTAGCTGGCTGACATCCACTCTCAAGAGGACATGTATGGGCAGAAGACCTGGCTCACAAACACTGCTGTTTGAAAAGGGCAGATAGTTATTACATAACTCTTACAGAATTCTTACAGAATTTTGCAAAACCTTGAGAAATGAAAATAAGGGAATATTATATGCAAAATAAGAATTTTGCATTCATGGTCAAAAACATTAACTGTCAAGCAAGTAAGAGCTGTTCAAAGAATTTTTTTAAAAGATATACTCCACAAACCTGAAAACATGAGGGAGACTGGCAGATGACAGCATCAGAGCGAATTTCCTAAATAACTGAGGCGGTGACTGGGAAAACTGAGCCACCTACCAAAACAGCTTTACAGAGCCAATGCATTTCATTTATTGTAGAAGCTGATGAGTTCTAGAACTCTTATTTCCTATGGAGTTTTCAAATACATTCAACAACACAGCGACCGATCCCACTGCCTGACGGGGCCACTTCCTTTCCAGGCAGGGCGGAGACCTGCTGGGCGCGGGAACCCCGCCCGGCACAGAACGCGCTGGCCAGTGGGCCACTTGGCAGGGGCCCCGTGCACCTCAGCTCTGCATCCATGAGAGGTTATAAATGAGGCAGAAAGAACTTTTCCCTGCTCAGCGGATTTGTCCTTTTTCTCTCCTTATTGGATAGGAGATAGAGCACGAGCCCAGATCTGGGGCAGCAGTTCACACTCCATTACAAAACTCTAAACAGCATCGGAGCTAGCAGCAGCACACAACCGGGAACATTGGAGGGATTTTCTTCTTCTTTTGTGGGTGGTGATGGTGGTTGCGGAGAGAGAGAGAAGAGTGAATAAAAAGTATAACGATTTGGTAGGCTGAAAAACCTGTCTGGGATTTTCATTAATAGAAAATTGAACCCTCGTTCTTCTTTAAGAGTTTAGATTTAAACTTAGCCCTTTCAAAGTCAATGGAAACAAAGTTTGCTTTTCAGATAGGAAAGCTGAAAATAATGAGACACTTCTGTCTGGAGGAAACAAAATGATTTCTGCAAAGGCAGAGTTGCCAGTGCATTCCCATATATTTGAGAGTTTTTTTTCTGTTTTAGATATGTAGTGGTCTCTGCACCTGTACACAATGTTACTGAAGTATATTTAATAGAAGTGGAAGGTGAGGGAAAGGGAATTGTAAAGGGAAGAATGTGATTTTGTTTTCATTTATATATATATCTATATTATATATAGATATATATACAAAAATATATATATATATTAAAAAACCGAGTTAGGCCGGATTACTACTATCCTCCAAAAGCTAATATAAATGCACATCAGGTCTTTCTAGCGCAGCACTGAAGAGGCTGCCACTACGTGTGCTGGGTGCTGTTTGGCATGACCAGTGGCTCAGGAAGAGGAGGAGTAGGAGTGGAGGACTGAAGAAAGAGGAGGAGGAGAAGAGAAGAAACTTAGAAGAGAAATGAGAAGAAGATAGAAAAGAGAGGGAAAGAGGACAAATAGGAAAGGAGGAAAGGGAAGGAAGGAATGGAAATGAGGAAAGGAAGAAGGAAGGAGGGACAGGAAGGAAGAGGAGGAAGAGGAATGGAAAAGACAAGGATGAGGAGGTTGAGGAGGAGAAGAAGGAGGATATGGTTGACAGGGAGTGGAGAAAGAGGAGTGATGAGAAATAGAAGAGTAGGAGATGAAGAGACAAGAGAGGAGAAGGAAAAGGAGAAAGAAAGAAAAGAAAAGAGGAGGAAGGAAGGAAAAGAGGAGGAGAAGGAGGAGAAGGAGGGGAAGGGAAGGAATGAAGGGAGGAAGGAATGGAGGAAAGGAGAGAAGGAGGAGGAAAGGAGAAGAGGAGAAGGAGGAGAAGAAGGAGGAAAGAAAAGGAGGAAAGGGAGGAGGAGGAGGAAGGAGAGAAGGAAGAGGAGAGGAGAAGAAGAGAAGGAGGAAAAGAGGAAAGGAGGAAGGAGGAAAGGAGGAGGGGGGGAAGAAGGAGGAAAGAGGAAGAAGGAAGGAGGAAGAGGAGAGGAAAGGGAATGGAGTGGATGAGGAAGAAAGGAGAAAGAGAGTGATGACAGTCGACATTAAGTTGATGACGACATAATGGCGATGACAGCGATGACGACATGTTAAGACATTGCTTTTATTTAAGCGTCGTCCCGCGACGTATTTATTGTTATGATAGTCCAACAATAGCCATAGAATGATGCAACATATATGATGAAGATGATGAGCAAATATTGCCGATGATGATGATGAGATGATGATCACGACAATGATATTATTAAACATGATGATGATACCAAGAAATGTTTGATGATGAAGATGATGATAGCACAAAATGATGATGATATTAAATATGATGAACATGATGATGATGACAAAATGATTGCGGATGATGACATTATTAAGTCAATATGATGATGATATTTATTGCTGACAGTGATGGCGATAATAAATGGCGCGGGAACACGATGACATTTGTACGTGACAATTTGTTGATGATGATGAGCGATGATGATGTCATTACGTTGATGATGACTATTGCCATGACACGCGCCGCATAAGCGCCGACGATATTAAAGCGCCGACATAGCGATGATTGCCGACATGACGAGAAAGATGATATGATGATGCGGCGGATGTGATAAAAATGAGCAATGATGATGATGACGAATGGCGCCATGCCGATGAAGAACGATAATGAAGATGATGAAATATGATAAATATGCCGCGATGGAAAACGAAGATGGTTATGATACATAAACGATACCCGCAGATGAGATGGACAAAGCATGAAAGATGGTTAATGAGATGATGACGATGAAACGAAAATGATGATATAAAATAATGATGCCACTTGCCGTATGATGATGATATGACAGCCACGCGAATTAAGCACATAATGATGGTTAGCCGTGATGATGAGATGAGCAGCCATGATGGTGCCAGCGACAGAATGATATTGCTATGCGATGATGATAACAGCATGATGAAAGTGATGATGATAATGAACGCAGCCAGGCCACCAAAAAGAATGAAAAGATGAGCATGATGGATGGAGAATGATGGAGAGGAGAAGAGGATGTGATGAGGGATGATGAGCAGAAGAAGGAGCAGAATGAAATGAGAGAAGAATGAGAATGATGATGAAATGGAAATATAGCTGGAGCATGATGGAGAGGAGAAGAAGCAAGAGAAGAGTAGAAAGAAAGAGGAATGATAAAGGAGAAGAGAAGGATGAGTGGAGAAGGAGAGGAGAAGGAGCAGAGGAGGAGGAGGAAGAGGGGAAAAGAAGAAGAAGAAGAGAACAAGAAGGAGAAGGAGAGGAAAACAAGTAGGGAGGAAGAGAAGGAGCATAGGAGGAGAGGAGGAAGAGAGGGGAAGGAGGAGAAGAGAAGAAAAAGGAAGAGAGTAGAAGAAGGAGTAGGAGGAGAGGAAGGAGGAAGAAGGAAGGAGACAGTGAGGAAAGAGAAGGAGAAGAGGGAGGGGAGGAAGGAGGAATAGGAAGAGGAGGAAAGGAAGGGGAAGGAAATGGAAAGAAGTGGAAGAAGGAAGAGGAGAGGAAATGATGATGGAAGAGAAGAAGAGAATGAGTGAAAAAGAAAGGAGAGGAGAATGAAGAGTGATGGATATAAAAGTAGATATAGAAGTGGATAATAAAAGAGAAGAGAATGAGGAGAAGAGGGAAGGAAAGGAGAAGGAGGAGGAGGAAAGGAGGAGGAGGAAGGACAGGAGGAGGAAAAGGAGTAGGAGGGAGGAAGGAGAAGGAGGGGTGGATAAGGAAGAGGATGAGGAAGAAGAAAGGAGGATAAGAGAAGGAGGACAAAAGGAGGAAGGAGGAAAGGAGGAGGGAGGAAAGAAGGAAGGAAGGAAGAGGGAGGAAATAAGGATGGAAGGAGGAGGATGGAGGGAAAGGAGGAGGAATGGAAAGAGGAAAGAGGAGGAAGGAGGATGAGAGGACGAGAGTGTTTATATTAAGAGGAGAGGAGAATGATGAACAGGAAAATTAGCTATATGAGCAAAGAAGGAGGAGGAGTGAGGATAAAGGTGAGAAGGTGGACAGGTGGAGGAGAAGAGGAAGAAGGAGGAGGAGAGGAGGAATGAGGAAGAGAGAAGGAGAAGAGGAGAGGAGAAGGAGCAGAGGAGGAAGAGAGAAAAAGAAGAAAAGAAGGAAGGAGGAGGAAGGAGGAGGAGAAAAGAGGAGGAGGAGAGGAAGGAAGGAGGAAATGAGGGTGGAGGGAGGAAGGAGGAGAAGAGGGAGGAGGAGGAGGAAGGAAGAGGAGGAGGGGAGGGAGGAAGGAGGAAGAGGGAGGGAAAGGAGGAAGAAGGAGGAAAAGGAGTGGAAGGAGGAAGAGGGGAGGAAGGGAGGGGAGAAGACAAAGAGGAGAAAGGAAAGGAGGATGATAATGAGGAGGAAAGAGAATGATGAAGGAGAAAGAGGGAGGAGGAGAAGAGGAGGAAGAGGAGAAGGAGGAGGAGGAAAGGAGAGGAGAAAGAAGGAGGAAAGAGAAGAAGAGGAGGACAGGAGAAGGAGGAAATGAAAGGAGGAAGAAGAGGAAGGAAGGAAGGAGGAGGAAGGAGGAAGAGGGAGGAGAATGGAGGAGAGAAGGAAGGAAGGAGGAAGAAGAGGAGGAAGGAAGGAGGAGGAAGAAGAGGAAAGAGGGTGAAGGAGGAAGAGGAAGGTGGAGGAAAGAGGAAGGAGGAAGAGGAAAGGAGGAAGAAGGACTGGAAGAAGGAAGGAGGAGGTGAAAGATGATGGAAATGATGATAATGATGATAAATATTATGAAATAATGACAGAATGATGCATTAAGAAAATGAACATTAAATATAAATAAAATAAATAAATAATGATGATGATAATGATGATGATGAAGAATAAATAAAATAATAAACAACATATGATGATGATATGACATTTATTAGAAAGATGAACAAATAAAATGAATGATGGATGAGGAGAAATAAATATTAAGAAAATGATATATATTAATGAAGAAAGACAGGAGGAATGATGATGATGAAAATAAAAGGATGAGAAGAATGAGGATGAGGACAAAAAGATTTATAGTAGGGAGGACAGAGGGAAGGGAGGAGGAGGAGAGGTTTGGGGGAAATGATGATGAGGAGGATGAACAGGATAGATGGAGAAGTATATGAGGATGAAGAATGAAAAGAAGGAGAAGAGGAGTAGTAGGAGGAGGAGATGGATAGGAATGAAGGAGAAAGAAGAGGAGGAGGAAATGGAGGATGGAGGAGGAGGAGGAAATAGGAAGGAGGATGGAGGAGGAATGGAAGAGGGAAAATAAGAGGAAAGGAGGAAGAGGAGAAGGAGGAGGAAGATGGAAGGAAGAGAAATGAGGGAAGAGGAGGAAGGGGTGGAGGAAGAGGAGGAAATGAAGGAAAGGGGAAGGAGAGGAAAGAGGAGGAAGGAGGAAGGAAGGAGGAGGAAGAAAAGGAGAGGAAGAGGAAGGAAGAGGAAGAAGGAGGAGAAAAGGAGAAAAGAAAAGGAGAAGAACATGAAGAAGGGAAGAAGAAGAGATGAGGAGAGAGGAGAGAAGAGGAAAGGAAAAGGAGGAGATGGAAAGGAGGAAGAGAAGAGGAGGAGGAAAGTTGTCACTTGTGACAGTAATTATGATCACACATGGCTTGGATTAAAGTTTAAACTCAACAGGAGAGATGGGCACAAAGTTAAAAATCCAGATTATTTCAGAGCTCAATTTCAGAGTTAAAGGAAAAGATATGTGGTAATACAACATGGGACATTGTCAATGCAAAAGAGTTGCATTATTTGGTTTCTCAATCCAGCCATTTCACCATACACAATGTATGCAGTGGAGAGAGCAGAGAGCCACAACACTTAGTGCTGGGGCCCAGTGATCACACCCTTTTGTCAGAGACCACAGTAGAGAGGAGAGCTCACATCACTCCAGGTTCTAGGTCCACCAATACATAACAATACTTTCTGAGGATGAAGACCAAAGCAGGGAGAGCCACATCACCTAGGCGAGAACCCCAGAGACAGGCACAATGCCTTCCCATGGGCAGGGCTCAGGAAGAAAAGGAAAGTTATATATCCTATAGGCTACAGCCAGCTATTTGCTCACCCTAAGTGGTGGGATGATGCATGAGAGGAGAGTCACATCAAGTAAGTGGTGAGCAAAGCAATATGTAAATAATCAGGAGGAGAATGTCATCTCCTACATGCTGGCCCAGAGATATGTTGGTGAATATCCCCATGGGCAAAGCCCAGGTAAGAGAAGAGATTAACATCAAATAGTTGATGGGCTAAGCATAATTCACAATCACCCCTGTAGAAAAGAGACTAGGAGAAATAAATCAGATTGCCTGTGTGCTGGGCCCAGGGAAAAGTCAAGTTTTCATCTGTGGACATGGCCCAGGCAGATGAGGAGAGTCACATCATTTAGATGCTGGGCACAGAGATATGTAACAATCTCTTCTATAAGCAAAACCCTGGTAAGAAAAGAAAGACACATCAAATATTTTATGGACCCAGAGATATGTCATGATGTTTCCTCTTGACAGAGTCAAGGCAAGAAAGTCACATCACCTTGGTCCTGGGCCCAGCAATAGGTCACATTACCTTCTGAAGACAGGGCCAAGGCAAATGAGTAACATCTTAAAGCTGGGCCCAGCATATGTGTAAAAATCTCCCCTGTGCGCAGAACCTAGGAAGAAGAGAAGTGTCACATTAGCTAGGTGCTGAGCCCAGAGATATGTCACCCTCCCTCCTGTGAGCAGAAACCAGGCAAGAGTACATTACCTGGGTGATGAGTGCAGAGAGATGTCACCATCCCCCCTTTAGGCTGGGCCCAGGCAGAAGAGTCACATCACCTGGGTGTTAAAATGAGCAATATGTCACAATGCCCCTTGTGGGCAGCGCCAAGGTAGGAGAGAAAACTTATATCACCTGAGTACAAGTCCCAGTGATATGTCACAATGCCTTCTGTAAGAAGCACCAAGGCTGGAGAATAGAGTCATCTCACCTGCGTGCTGGGTCCAACTATATACCATGATTCTATTTGTGAACCGAGCCCAGGCAGGAGAGTCAAATCAGGTGTTTGGCAGAGGCGTATGTCACAATCACACCTTCAACAAATCCAGGGATGAGATTACCAGTCCCTCACATGTTCTGGTTCTAGGTATGAGAGTCAACATGTCTTGTATGTTGTGTGAAGTACGTGAGTCACAACCTCAACTGTGAACTGGATCTGTGCAGCAGCTTCTCAATGTTTTCTGGGCATTGTGTCCCCTTAGATAAGTCACAGCCTGACACATGTGCTAAATGATGGTTTGAGGGTCACCAAATCCATGCATAACAAATTCATGTGTGACAGTCAACATTGCAACTTTTGAGTGCCTCTAGATATAAGATTCAAAACCTCAACAGTGGGCCATGGTCATGTGAGAGGACAGCAATCTTTACTCTTGACTGTGTCTGCTTACTACTGTCACAATCTCGCCTTTGAGCTAGGCTGTTAGCACACTCCCTGTACCACCCAAAAAATATATGCGATATATGGTTTGGCTCTATGTCCTTACCCAAATCTCATTTACAATTGTAATCTCCACGTGTCAAGGGAGGAAGGTAATTGGATCATGGGGCAGTTTCCCCCATGCTGTTTTTGTGAAAGTGAGTGAATTCTCAGATCTGATGGTTTTATAAGTGTAAGAATTTCCTCCTTCATTCACTTTCTTCCTCCTGCCACCTTGTGAAGAATGTCCCTGCTTCCTCTTCTGTCATAAATGTATGTTTTCTGAGGCCTCCCCAGGCATGTGGAACTGTGAGTTAATTAAACCTCTTTTCTACATAAATTACCTGGTCTTGGGCAGTTCTTTATAGCAGTGTGAATATGAACTAATACAATATGATATGCATGAGAGTTGCAATCTGCATTAAGACCTTCATGCTGATATGGGCCTATGTTTGTATGTGTCACTCTAAGCTCAGGTATGACAGTCAACACCTCCCCAGTTGGCTGGGTCTAAATAGAAGAGTACTCATCTGCCTATGAGCTGGGTTTAGAAATGGGTCACTATCCCATCTGTGGCCAGATGTTCACATATGACTAACACAATTCCATCTGTAGACTGTGTCTACGTGTGAGATTCAGGATCTCACCAGTGGGTTGTGTCCATTGTGAGGATGACAATTTTAAGGACTGACAGGGTGTGCATATCAGAAATAGAGTATCTCCTGTGTCCTTGGACCTGTGACGACACTCTCTGTACCACTTGAGGATTTTACACAATATGCAAGAGAGTGGTAAACCTCTGTGACCTTTGTAGAAAATGGACATCCAGAATCTTACCTTTTTCCCTAAGCCTAGCTATAAGAGAGTGTATCTCTCTAATTGGCAAATTGAAGGTATGACAGTCATCATCACACCAGTGAGCTGGGCCAAGATACATGTGACAATCACTCCTCTGGATCGGGAGTAAGCAGGAGAGTAACATTACCTGGGTTTGGGGCCAGATGTATGTCACAATCATCTCTGAGGGCTCAGCAATATGTCACAATGATCTATGTATTCAAGACCCAGTCAAAAGAGACTCTTCACCTTGTTGCGGGGTCCAGTGACGTATCATAATCTTTTCTGTTAGGAGGGTCCAGGCAGAAAAGAAGAGTCACATTTCCTAGGTAGTGTATGCAGATATATGTCACAAGGCCCCCTGTGGGCAGGGCCCAGGCAGGAGCCTCTTATTTTCTAGGTGTTGGACCCAGCGTTATTTCACAATACACCAAACATTTGGGGCCTAGAAGAAAGGAGAGTCACATCACATAGATGCTGAGCCAACCGATATGATATAATAACCCTCTTTAGCAGGGCCCAGACAGAAAAAAAAAAATGTGTCACATCATCCAGGTGATACACAAAACGATAAGGCATAATACACTGGCGGGCAAGGCTCATGCAGAAGAGGTGCATCACATAGTTGTAAAGACAGGCCGTATGTCACATTACACAATCTAGGCTGAGCTCAGGCAGGAGAAAAGAGTAACATTACCTAGGTTCAGGGCTCAGCGATACATCACAATACCTCCTTGGTCAGAACCCAAGAAGCAGAAGAGAGTTACCTCACCTAGGTGCTGAGTCCATCAATATGTCACAATACTCACTGAGGGAAGGGCCCAAGAACGAGGAGTACATCATTTTGGTGAAGGGCCCAGAGCTGTGTACCAATGCTCCCTGTGGGTAGGGCTTAGGAAAAAAGAAGAGAGTCACATAGCTTAGACAGATGAGCCCAGCCCTATGTTAAAATTACAACAGCAGTCAGAGTCCAGGGATGAGAAGAGAACCATATCCCATAAATGTTGGTTGAAGGAATATGTCACAATCCCTACTGGGAAGAGAAGCAGAAAAATAAGGAGAATTACACCATCTAGGTAATGGGCCCAGAGATATGTTGCAGTGACCCATGTGGGCAATGGCCAGGCAGTAGAAGCACATCACCTGTGTGTAGGGCCTAGGGGTAATTCACTCCACCTTCTGTGGGCATAGCACAGGCAAACGAGGAGAGTCACAACACCTGGCTGCTGGAATCAGAGACAACTGGCAATCTCTTCTAACCGCAAAGCCCAAGCAAGTGAGAAGAGTCACATCAAATAGTTCATGAACTTAGAGATATGTCATAGTGCCCCCTGTGGGCAGTGTCCAGGCAAGAGACTCACATCATCTTGGTGCTGAGCCCAGAAATATGTCACAAAGCTTTCTGAGGTAAGGACCAAGGCAAAAGTGTAACATCACCTTACCATTGGGTCCAGAGACACATCACAACTCTCCTGCAGGCATTACCTAAAAAAGAATAGAAGATTCACATCAACTCAATGCTGGGCCCAGTGATAGGTCACAATATTCCCTGTGAGCAGAGATCAGGCAAAAGTGAGTCACGTCACCTGGCTAATGGGTGCAGAGATGTCACAGTGCCTCCTGTAGGCAGGGCCCAGGCAAGACAGTTACATCACCTGGGTTCTGGACCCAGCAATATATCACAATGGGCCATGTGGGCAGGGTACAGGCAGGAGAATCACATAACTTGGGCATGGAGCCCAATGTCACAACGCCTTCTGTGCACAGTGACAAAAGAGAAGGGTAGACTCACATTAACTGGATATAAGGCCTAGTGACAGTGATATGTCACAATGCTGTCTGTGGGCAGTGCCAAGGCAGTGGACTAGCGTCCCATCATGAAGGTTCTGGGTCTAGCAAGATGTCAAAATCTATTCGGGGGTTGGGCGTCACGCAGAAGGGGCTGGGAATCACTTAGTTCGCATAGAGCACCGCCAGCTACCAATCTCACATGTAGACCATACAGGGATAAAGTTAGCTCTTGCACATGACCCTTGGCCTTTGGCATGGGGAAGTCAACATCTCTTCTATGTTGTGTCTAAAATACATGAGTCACAATCAATGTTGCATCAAGTCCACAGCGTGCTGGTAGTCAGCTTTCTCAGCCCCAGCCTCCCAGGAGTCAGCAGCTCTACAGGTGGGCTTTGAATTTGGTTCTGAGCCACCAGCCCACCTGGGTGGACTGATCTAAGAAGGGAGCACTGTCACTTTTCTGGGTGTTTCCACTGCCTCCAAAGCAGAGCATTCCAGAACTCCCTAAAAGCTGCCTACACCACACAGAATGACCGCCTTTATTAAGCCTGGTGATGTGCATACAGTACAAATATCACCTGTGCTGCCTGCCTGTAAAAGTCGACTTAGGAAGCACCTGAGGCTTTCTTTAAAGCCAGAGTCTGGGATATACTTGAGACCTCCCTGTTGGTATGGGAGCTGCTGGCTTACAATTTCACCCCTGTGTTTTGTCAGAGACAACTTCTCCTCCACTGGCTTGGGTCCAGGACTGTTCCTCACTCAACTGCTGAATCAGTTCAGAAATGGTCAGCTCCGGTCACGGTGGGTCACTATGCTTCTACTGTCCTAGCAGCAGCACTTGGGAGGCCAAGCGCGGGCAGATCACGAGGTCAGAGATAGAGAGAATCCTGGCTCAACACGGGGAAAAGTCCCTGCCTCTACTAAAAATACAAAAATTAGTCAAAGTGGTACAGGTGTGCCTCTAGAAGTCCCAAGCTATGCAGAGGCCAGAGAGAGAATGGTGTGAACCCGAGGTAGAGGCTGCCAGGCAGCCAAGATTGCCACTGCACCCAACCTGGGCAAACAGACAGAGACTCACCAAAAAGAAAGAAAGTTAAAGGGAAGGAAGCTTGTAAAGGAAGGAAGGAATAAAGGAAGAAGAAAGGAAGGAAGGAAGGAAGAGGGAGGGAAGCAGCTCCATCCCAACCTGGGAGGCCATGACAGCCAATTCCAGCTGTGGTCTGTGTCAACTTGTGAGTCAGAATCACCCAGGGCTCAGTCCACGTGTATGCGAAAATCCCATTGGATGTACAGTGGTGAAGAATACAGGAAACATAAATTCTAGTTTGAATGCTGAACAGATGGCAATTTGTTCCACCACCTTGTGGGACAATACAATGTGAGAGTATTAATTCACTTCATAACTTCTATATACAAAGAGGAGACA
The DNA here is from genome assembly GCF_008728515.1 of Papio anubis. Lineage (NCBI taxonomy): Eukaryota > Metazoa > Chordata > Mammalia > Primates > Cercopithecidae > Papio > Papio anubis. The sequence continues at coordinate 29,540,715 of NC_044995.1, forward strand.
TGGATCTCTACCTGTTTCTCAATCCTGCTTAAACAGAGCCAGTATCCTTTCTGTTACTGACGTGCATGAGAGGAATCAAATAGAGCAAAAACTTGTTACGACCAAGGATATATACCAAACCACCTTGTGGTAGGGAGCAAACAGGAGAGTCAAGATGACTCCAGATGTGAATATTGTGTGAAATATCTTCACCCCAAAGTTCCCAAGCCTAGAAGAGGTCAAGGTTCCTCCTGACGTCAGACCAGTGCAGCAGAAGAGACCACATCACCCACACACTCAGCGAGGAAATATAAGCATAACCTCCTGTGAAAGCAGGCGGTACAGTCACCCCTCTCAGCTCCCAGCAAATGGCCCAGCCAGAAGCAAGTCAAAATGCCTTCTGTAAAGGCCCAATTACGAGAGAGACTCCATTTGACTTGTTTGTTGAGGCTGCAGACATGTCGCCAAACTCTGTAAGCAGGGTGCAGGAGAAGACAGCCACATCTCTTAGTTGATGACTACAGAGATATGTCACCAGGTCCACTGTGGACAGGCCCCAGGCAGGACCTTCCATTTTCTAGGTATTGGGCCCAGCAATATGTCACAAAACCCAAAACATGTGGGGACCAGGCAAAAAAAAAAAAGACTCACCTCACCTCGATGCCGGATCAAGTGATACGTCACAATCTTCTTATTTGGCAGGTCCCAGGCAACAAAAATGTGTCATATCTCCTAGGTGATGAGTAAATTGTATCATCTAATACCCTTGTCTTCAGGGCTCATGGAGAAGAGTCACATCACCTACTTGTTGGGTTCAGCCATATATTACTATACCCAATGTATGCCGGGCCCAGGCAGGAGAGGAGAGTAACATCCCCTAGGTCCTGTGTCCAGGGATACATCGCAATGCCTCCTTGAGCAGAGTCCAAGAAGTAGAGAAGAGTCACATTACTTAGGTACCAGGTACAAAAAATTCCTACAATACTTCCTGAAAGAAAGGCCTAGGCAGAAGTGTCACATCACCTTGGTGAGGGGACAGGAAATATGTAGCAATGTCCCTGGTAGGGCTAGAAAAAAAGAGAAGCATCACATAACATAGAGTCAGTGCTCATTTATCTGTCACAGTCACACCAGTGGGCAGGGCTCAGGCAAGAGGGGAGAGTAATATGATGTAGGTGCTGCAGCAAGCAATATGTCACAATTACCACTGTGGGCAGGTCCAGCAAAGAAAACAAGAATCACATCACCTAGGTCATGAGCCCAGAGATATGTCACCGTGGCCCTTGTGGACAATAACCAGGCAGAGGAATGATATTGCTTGTGTGCTGGGTCTAGTGATAATTCATTATCCCTTCTGTGGGCCTGGCACAGGCAAAAGAGAAGAGTCACAACACCTAGCTGCTTGACCCAGAAATATGTCACTATCTGTTCTATGGGCAAAGTCCACATAAAACAGCAGAGTCTCATCAAATAATTGATGTAGCCAGAGATATGTCATAATGCCTTCTGTTGGCAGGGCCCATGCAAGAGAGTCACATCACCTAGGTGTTGGACCCAGCCTTATATCACAATACACAATGTATTCAGGGCTCAGGCAAGAGATAATAGTTACATCATTTAGGTCTTGAATCCATTGAAACATTACAATTTTTTATTGAGCAAAGGCTAGGCAGCAGAGGAGAGTCACACCATCTGCTTTAGGTCCAGCAATACCTGACCCCTGAGAGGAGGCCCAGGTAAAAGGGTAACATCATCTAGGTGACAGGCCTAGAAATATGTCACAATTCTCTGTGTGGGTAAAGATCAGAATGAAGAGGGAAGTTACATAACCTAATAGGTGGGCTGATCTATATGTCACAATCACTCTAGTGTGAAGAGCTCAAACACGAGAGGAGAGTCACACCACATAGGTGCTGCATATTTTGCAATACAGAATGTATGCAGAGCCCGGAAAGGAGAGGACAGTCACATCACCTAGGTGCTGTGCCCAACAATACATTACAATCTCTTCTAGGGCAAAGCCCAAGCAGTACAGGAGTTATATTACCTTGCTGCTGGACCCAAAAATATGGCAAAATACACCCTGAAAAAAGAGCCCAGGCAAAAGAGTCACATCATCTGGGGAGAGTTCCAGAAATATGTCAAAATGCCTCCTGTGGGTAAGGCTCAGGATGAAGAGAAGAGAAAAATAATCTAGGGGCTGTGGCCAGCCATATGTTACAACAACCTCAGTGAGCAGGGTCCAGGCATAAGAGGAGGGTCACATAACATAGGTGCTGTGCCAAGTGATATGTCACAAGTCACACTGTGGACAGGTCTCTGGAAATAAAGGAGAGTCACATAATCTAGTTTATGGTTGCAGAGATACATCAAAATGTGTGTATCTGTTATCCTTATGGACAGGAACTAGGCAGAAGAATCACATCTCCTGTGGGCTGTGTCCAGGGATAAGTTACCCCCCCTTCTGTGATCAGAGCCCAGGAAGAAAAGAAGAGTCACATTACCTAGGTGGGCCCAGAGATATGTCACAATGTCACCTGCTGGCAAATACCAAGTAAGAGAGGAGAATAACATCAAATAGATAATGGGTCCAGAAATATGTCACAATTCCCCCTATAGGCAGAATCTAGGCAGGAGACTTACATCACCTGGGTTTTAACCTAGCCATATGTCACAAGATGCAATTTGGGCAATGCCAAGAGAGAAGAATAAAAAACATATACTCTAGGTGCTAAGGGCAGGAATATGTCACAACTCCATGTGACATTCCTGGACCTAACACCTAGGGTGTATGTCTTTATTGTGACATCCTCACTCAGGTGCTTGAAAGAAGTGTATGTCACAATCAGAGCTGCAGGTAGGTTCAAGGATAAGATTAAAAATCCTACACATGTCCCTATTCTGGGTACGAGAGCAAACACCTCTTGTATGTTGGGTCTGAGTACAAAATTTACAGTATCAGCAATGGACTGAATCTGTGCATGAGAACTTCAGTTCCTTATTTGCAATGTGTCTTATTCATGGAGTCATAGTCTGAGATTCAGCAACCCACCTGTGAATTACATCCATGTATGAGAGTCAATTATCCAACTTTTAACTTCCTCCTAATGTGAGATTCAGAACCTCAGCAGTAAGCTGAGTTCATGTGCAAGAATGAAAATCTTTACTATGAGTTTTGTGTGCATAAGAGTGTTGCAATCTCACCTGGGCCAGAGATAGGTTACAATCCCCTCCTGAAAGCAGGACACGGGCAGCAAAGCCACCTCACCTGGATGCCGAGCCCAGCAGTAAATCACAATGTTCTCTGTTAGCAAGGAACATGAAGGAGAGACACATCACGTGGGCTTCCGGGCCCAGTAATATTTCACAATCTCCCCTGAGGCAAGAACATAAAAAGAAGAAGAAGAGTCACATCAGCTCGGTGCTGGGTCAGTCATAGGTCACAATCCCCTCTGTGAGCAGGAACCACACAGGAGAAGTGAGTTCCAACAGTGTCCCCTATGGGCAGCGCCAAGGCAGGATAATAGGGTCACATCAAGAAGGTGATGTGTCCAACAAGAAGTCACAATCCTGTATGTGGACTGGGGCCAGACCAAATCACTCAGGTGCTGGCCAGAGGCATATATCATATTTACACCTGTAGGAAGGTGATAGAATGATATTTACAATCCAGCACATGTCCTGTTTCTAAGTATGTAAGTTAACACCTCATATACGTTGGGTCTAACAACATGAGTTCATCTCAACAATAAACTGGATCTGTGCACTAGAGGCACAATCTTCCCTGTGTGATGTTTTATCTGAGTGAGTTACAGCTGTACAGGTGTGCTGAATATTGGTCTTAGAGTCATCAACCTATCTGTGGACCAGATTCACAGATGAGAATCAATTTTCCAACATTTGACTGCTTTTGGTTGGGAAATCCAGAGCCTTCACAATGGGCTGTGTTCATGTGGGAAGATGACAATTTTTTCTGTCAACTTGGTGAGTGTCAGAATCTCACTTATGTGTCACCCTAGGGCTTTATACCTTATGCATGAAATTCTCAATCTGCTCTCAGGCATTTGTGCTGTATGGATTATGATTATACCTGTGCCCTTAAGCCCAAGTATGAGAGTCAACATCTCTCCAATTAGCTGAGTCCAGAATGAAGAATCTTCACCTTCCTATGAGCTGAGCTTAAAATGAGTCACCATCCCAACTGTGCTCACATGTTTACATATGATAGTCACAACCTCAACTGTAGACTGTGTCCGCATGTAAGATTCAGGACCTCAATAATGGGCTTTGTTCGTGTGAGAAAATGATGAGAAACACAACCTCACCTGTGTCTTGGGCTCTGTGTTGACACTCTCTGTACCACCCAAGGGCTTTCTATGAAATGTGACACAGGGGTAGTTCTCTATGACCTTCATACAAAAATGAGACCTAGGATTTGACCCATTTTCCTAAACCCAACTAAGAGACACAGTATCTTTCATATTGATACTGAAAGATCATCTCATATTGGCTCAAGTTATGAGAGTCATTGTGACACCTGTAAACTGAACTAAGATACATGTGACAATCCCACAATCAGGTAAGGAGGGAGTGAGCAGGAGAGTCACACCACCTGGGTGCTGTGCCGGAGATATTTACAACCTTCTCTGAGGGCAGTGACCAGGCAGGAGAGTCACATCACGTTGTTGCTGGGCTAGGGTTATGTCATAATTTTTCCTGACAGTAGGGACCAGCAAGAGAGTCACAGTACCTGTGTTTTTAGCCAGGGATATGTTATAATCCCCTCCTGAAAGCAGGACTAAGGCAGCAGAGTCTCTTCACCTGGTTGCTGGGGCTAACGATATGTCACAATGTCTTCTGTGGCTAGGCCCAATCAGCAAAGGTACATTACCTAGTGCTGGCTCCAGTGATGTGTCATAATACATTTTTTTTTTTTGGCATGGCCTAGGCAGAAGACAAAATTTTAAATGCCTAGTGATGAACAAAAGACACACCATAATAAACTTGTGGGCAGGACCCACACAGGAGAGTCACATCACCTAGGTGTTAGATCCAGCCATATTTCACAATACACAATATATGTGGGGCCCAGGCAGGAGAGGAGAGTTACATCACCTGCTTACCGGGCTCAGTGATATGTCACCATCTCCCCTGTGCACGGGGTGCAGGCAGAAGAGGAGAGCCACATTTCCTAAGTGATAGATGTAGTGATATGTCACAGGTCTCCTGTGGGCAGGGCCCAGGCAGGAGCCTTTTATTTTCTAGATGTTTAGTGTAAAATTATGTCACAATACCCTAAATATCCAGGGCCCAGACAAAAGAGGAGCGTCATGTTAACTAGAATCTGTGTCCAGTAATATGTCACAATCCCCGCTTTTGGCAAGGCCCAGGCAGAAGAGGAGAGACACATCACATAGGAAACAGACATAAAAAATGTCATAATGCCTCTGTGAGCAGCGCTTATGTGAGAGAGTAGCATCACCTAGGCATGATAACATGCAATATGTCACAACACAGAATATGTGCAGGGCCCAGGCAGGAGAGGAGAGTCCCATCGCCTAGATGCAGAGCACACATCAACACATCAGAGTCGGTCACAGTCCAACTCTTGTCGGTCAGAGTCCAAGATGTTGAGCAGGGTCACATCACCTAAATGCTTGGTCCAGCCATATGTCACAATACCCTCTGAGCGAAGGCCCCAGGCAGGATAGTGAGTGACATCACCTAGGTAAGAGACCCACAGAGAAGTCACAATATTTTCTATGACCCAGGTCCTGGCAAAAGAAATACATCATCTGGTTTCTGGATCCAGTGATATGTCACAATTATTTCTGTGGTCAGGGTGCAGGCAGAGGTGAAGAGTCACATTTTCTAGGTGTTACGTCACAATGCCTACTGTGGGAATGGTCCAAACAAGAAACTCAAATCACCTTGGTAATAGTCCAAGCAATTTGTAATAATGCCTTTGGAAGGCAGCGCTAAGGCAAAAAAGTGACATCACCTTGGTGTTGGGTCCAGCCATATGTCACAATGCTTCCTGTAGACATCACCAAGGCAGAACAGAAGACTCACATCACCTAGGGACAAGGTCTACCAGTATGTCACAATGCCCCTGTGGACATTGTCAAGGAAAGGGTAGAGTCACATCACCTAGCTTCTGAGTTCAGTGATGTGTCACAATCCCTTCTGTGGGCTGGTCCCACACAAGGAGAGTCAAATCACTTGGGTTCTGGGAAGAGGCACATGTCACACCTACAAGAAGGTCCAAGGATGAGATTAAAAATTCCACACATGTCCAAATTCTAGGTATGAGAGTCAATGCCTCCTGTATGTTGCTTGGAAATACATGAGCCACAATCTCTACAATGGACTGAATCAACTCATGAGAGCCTCAATGTTTTCTGTGTACTGTGTTCCCTTATTAGAATCACAGTCTCATGGGTGTGCTAGATTTTGGTCTGAGAGACAGCAGTCAACCTGTGGACCAGATCCACTCATGAGAGTCAACTTTCCAACTTTTGACTGTCTCCAGGTATAAGATTCAGAACTTCAACAGTGGGCTGTGAAAGGATGATCATCTTTACTGTTTGCTGTGTGTATGCAAGAGGGTCACAATCTTAGCTTTGTTCAGGGCCATGTTAAGACATGTTCTGTATCACCCAAGGGCTTTATATGGTATGCATGGGAGTCACAATTTCCTCTAAATCCTTTGTGCTGGTATGGATCCATGATGGTGTCTGTAGCTTTAAGCCCAGGTATGACAGTCGACATCTTTCTAATTGGCTGGGTCCAGATAGGAGAGACCTCACCTGCCAGAGCTGAGTTTAGAAATGAGTCACCATCACAACTCTGAACAGAAATTCACAAATGAATGTCACAACTTTAACTGTGGACTGCATCCATGTGTGAGATTAAGTTCCTCACTGGTGGGCTTTGTCCATCTGTAAGGGTGACAATCCTAATGGTTGTCAGGGTGAGCACACAAGCCACACAATCTCATCTGCATGCTGGGCCTTGTGATGACACTCTCTCTACCACCCAAGGGCTTTATACAATATGTGAGAGAGTGGTAACCTTTTTAACCTTCGTACAGAAAGGAAACCTAGGATCTTACCCATTTTTCTACACTTAGCTATGACAGACAATATTTGTCCTCTTAGCAGTTCAAAATATTAAAGTCATTATCGCATCTGTGCACTGATCCAATATATATGTCAGAATCCTACCTGCGTGTAGGGAGCAAACAGAAGAGTCACATCACATAAGTGCTGGGCAAGAGATAGGTGACAATCTTTTCTAAAAGAAGGAACCAGAAAAAAGAGACACATCACCTGGGTTCTCAGCCAGGGACATGTTACAATTCCCCACTGAAAGCAGGGCACAGACAACAGCAACACATCACCAGGATTCAGGGCTCAGTGTTATGTCACACTGTGACCTTTGGGTAATACCCAGACATGAAAGACACATCACCTCATTTCTGGGTTCCACGATATGTAGCAATCTTTCCTATAAGCAGCATCAATGCGGAGAAGGAGAGTCACATCTCTTAGGTGATAGATGCAAAGATAGGTCACAAGGCTTCTGGTGGACATCGCCCAGGTGGGAGTCTCTCATACACTATAAGTTGGGACCAGTATTAGGTCACAATACGCAACATATGCAGGGCCCAGGCAAAAGAGAAGAAAATCTCCTGACCCAGGGTCTGGGAAATAAACTGATAGTAAAGCCATGTAACACTTTCTGTGGAGGTTAACATTTCTGAACCTTGCTTTCCTTCTCATGGTATGCATGAGCTATTCTCATCCACCACTGGGGGCCCGTCTTGATTAATCTATAGTTGCAATTTAGAGAACTGGCTGATTGAATCCACCTGGGCTGATCTAACTGACTGAAATCACCTGAGCTGAGCTTATTGGCCAGTTAAAACTATGTGGGCTCAGGCCGGGCGCGGTGGCTCAAGCCTGTAATCCCAGCACTTTGGGAGGCGAAGCCCAGGTGGATCCAGTCAGGAGATCGAGACCATCCCTGGCTAACATGGTAGAAACCCGTCTCTACTAAAAATGTCTAAAACTAGCGAGAGTGAGGTGGCTGAAGCCTGTAGTCAACTACTTTCGGAGGCTGAGGCAGGAATGCGTGAACCTGGGAGGCTTGCAGTGAGGCAGATGCGCACCCTGCACTCCAGCCTGGGTGACACAGCTGAGACTCCGTCTCAAAAAAAAAAAAAACTATGTGGGCTCAAATATTGGCTGACTGGAGTCACCTGGGCTAAACTAGTTGGCTGATTTTAATCTCCTGGGATCAACTAATTGACTGTAATAACCTGGTTTGAGTTAACTGACTGACTGAAATCAAAAGTGCTGACGTAATTGGCTGATTGTGGAATGAGGTAATTGACTGATTGGATTTACCTGATCTGAGCTAATTGGCTGATCAGAATTACCTAGACCAAGTTAGTTGGCTAATTGGAATAAACTGGGTTGAGCTAATCGGCTGATTGAAATAATCAGGGCTGAGTAAATGGGCTGATTTTATTCACCTCCCCTGAGAAGAATAAGTAGGGAAATGACCTCTGACTTACTTTTTTTTTTTTTTACAAGACTTACTCATAAATGGACATTACATATATCTATTCCAGCCACTCCCCAGGAACAGCATTGCACTTACCTGGGATGGGACAGAGTTCCTGGAGGCAGGCGCAGGCTGCCATATTCGCTGTTTGGATGACTCAGCCATTCCAGCCTGCGGGTTTAGGAAAGTTCAAACAAAACTGACAGCCTATGGAAAGAAGCCCCCAGCGCAGCACAGTGGCTCCACCAAAATGTGGCCAGACTGTTTCTTTAAGTGGAACCCTGACACTTTTTTTTGTCTCAGGGTGGGCCTCCTATCAGGGCCTCCAGCTAGCCCCTTCCATATTCTCTAGTAGACAGGGTTTTGATTTCTCTCTGGGATGCAGTGCCCAATGGGAGGAGTGGGACACCATATTTGGTGTTTGGACAACTCAGCCATTCTAGCCTGTGAGCTTAGGAGAGACCAAATCATCAAAGGTCAGAAGGAATCTCCCAGCATAGCACAGTGGCTCTACCATAATGTGACCAGACTGCTTCTTTAAGTGGGACTCCGATATGCTCCTCATCTCTGAGAGATAATTCCCAACCAGGACCTCCAGCTCCTCCCACTGATGTTCTCTGGGCAACAGAGGTTTGAAAACATTTTGGGGCAGAGTTCCTAGAGAGTGGGGTGGGCCAACATCTTTGCTGTTTTGCAGCATAGCTGTTTCAGCCTCCAGGCTTGGGAGGGCCCAACCTGATGAGGGGCAGAAATGGCACCCCAGCACAGCATGGCTGCTCTATGAAAGTGGAGCTGGACGGCTTCTTTAAGTGGGTCCCCAGTTCTGTTCCTCCTGGCTGGGTGAGACCTTCTAACCGGGATCTCCAGTCACCTCCTCCAAATGTGTTTGGGCCCACAACATGTCTGCACCTCCCCTGGGGATGGAGCTCCCAGGGGAAAGAGTGGGCTGCTATATTTGTTGTTTTACAGCCTTCACTGGTGATACATCCAGATACTGAAAAATCCAAGAACTAGGAACTGGGGCAGATGCCCAACTAACTGCAGCAGCTGTACAAAAAATGGCCAAATACAGACTGGTCTCGAACTCCTGATCTCAGGCAATCTGCTTGCCTCGGCCTCCCAAAGTGCTGGGACTATAGGTGTGCGCCACTATGCCCAGCCTGGAGAGTGTTGTTCTAAGTGAAGTAACTCAGGAATGGAAAACCAAACATCGTATGTTCTCACTCATAAGTGAGAGCTAAGCTATAAGGATGCCAAGGTATAAGAATGACACGATGGAATTTGGGGACTCAGGGGGAAAGGGTGGGAAGGGAGTGAGGGATAAAAGACTACACACTGGGTACAGTGTATACTGTTAGGGTGACGGGTGCACCAAAATTTCACAAGTCACCACTCAAGAACTTACTCATGTAATGAAACACCACCTATTCCCCCAATAACCTATGGAAATAAACAATTTTTTTAAAGTAACTCCATTTTTTAACAGAACATTAAAAAATGGCCAAATAGTTAAAAAGAAAGAAACAAACAAAAACCTCCTTTCATAGGTCAGCAACCTCAAAGATTAAAGGTAGATAGGCACACAAAGGTGAGAAAGAATCAGCACAAGAATACTAAAAACTCAAGAAGCCAGAGTGCCCTCCCTTCTCCAAATAACCATATTACTTCTCCAGCAAGGGTTCAGAATGGGGCTGAGGGTGACATGGCTGAAATAACAGAAGTAGACTCCAGAATGTAGATATAAATGAACTTCACTGAGCTAAAGGAGGATGCTCTAACTCAATGCAAGAAAGCTAAAAATTATAATAAAACATTGCAGGAGCTGACAAACAACATAGCCAGGATAGAGAAGAACTTAATCAACCTGGTAGAGCTGAAAAACACAATACAATAATTTCATAATGCCATCACAAGTATTAATAGCAGAATAGACCAAGCAGAGGAAAGAATCTTGGAGCTTGAAGACTATCTTTCTGAAGTAAGAAAGGCAGACAAGAATAGAGAAGAAAGAATAAAAAAAAATTTTAAAAATCTCTGAGAAAAATGGGATTATGTAAAGAGACCAAATCTATAACTGATTGGTGTACCTGAAAGAGCTGGTGAGACTAGAACTAATTTGGAAAACATATTTCAGAATATGATCCATGAGAATGTCCCCAACCTTCCTATACAGGCCAACATTCAAATTCAGAAAATGCAGAGAACCCCAGTAAGATACTCCATAAAAAGATCATACCCAAGACATACAAAAATCAGATTCTACAAAGCTGAAATGAAAAAAAAAAATGTTAAGGGCAGCCAGAGAGAAAGGCCAGGTCATCTACAAAAGGAAGCCCATCAGACTAATAGCAGACCTCTCAGTTAAAACCCTGCAAGCCAAAAGAGACTACAGGCCAATATTTAATATTCTTAAAGAAAAGAAATTTTAACCCAGAATTTTATATCTTGCAAAACTAAGGCTAAGCTAGGGTGAAATAACATTCCCTTTAGACAAGCAAATGCTGAGGTAATTCGCTACCACCAGATCTGCCTTTCAAGAGCTCCTGAAGGAAGTACTGATTTGGAAAGAAAAAATTATTCCCAGCCACCACAAAAACACACTGAAGTACACAGACCAGTGACTCTATAAATCAACTACATAAACAAGTCTGCAAAATAACCACCTAGCATCAAGATGACAGGATCAAATTTACATATAAAAATACTAACTTTAAATGTAAATGGACTAAATCCCCCAATTAAGAGACACAGAGTGGCAAGTGGATAAAGGACCAAGACCCATTGGTATGCTGTCTTCAAGACACCTATCTCACACGCAATGACACACATAAGCTCAAAATAAAGAAATGGAAGAAATTTTACCAAGCAAATGGAGAACAGAAAAAAGCAGGGGTCGCAATCCTAGTTTCCAACAAAACAGACTTTAAACCAACAAAGATCAAAAAGACAAATAGAAGCATTACATAATGGCAAAGCATTCAATTAAACAGGAAGAATGAACTATCCTAAATATATATGCACCAAACACAGGAGCAACCAGACTTCTATAACAAGTTCCTAGAGATCTTCAAAGAGACTTATACCCCCACACAATAATACTGGGAGACTTTAATGCCCCACTGATAATATTAGACAGATTATTGAGACAGAAAAGTAACAAAGATATTCAGGACCTGAACTTAGCTCTGGATCAAATGGATGTGAAAGATATTTACAGAACTCTCCACCCCAAACAGCAGAATATACATTCTTCTCTTCACCACATGGCACTTTGTCTAAAATTGGTCACATAGTGACAAGGAAAACACTCCTCAGCAAATGCAAAAGAACTGAAATCATAATAAACCATGTCTCAGACCACAGCACAATCAAATTAGAACTCAAGACTAAGAAACTTACTAAAAACCATACCCATGGAAATTGAATAGCCTGTTCCTGAATGACTTTTGGGTAAATAATGAAATTAAGGCAGACATCAAGTTCTTTGAAATAATAAGAACAAAGACAAAATATGCCAGAATCTCTGGGACACAGCTAAGGCGATGTTAAGAAGAAAATTTATAGCACTAAATGCCCATATCAAAAAGCTAGAAAGATCTCAAATTGACGACCTAACATCACAACTAAAGTAATTAGAGAAACTAAAGCAAAGAAATCCTAGAGCTAGGAGAAGACAAGAAATAACCAAAATCAGAGCTGAATTGAAGGAGACAGAGACATGAGAAACCATTCAAAAGATCAGCAAATTCAGGAGCTGTTTGTTTGTTTTGAAAAATCTGATAATATAGATATATCACTAGATAGACTAATAAGGAAGAAAAGATCAAAAATTCAAATAAACACAATCAGAAATAATGAGTATATTACCACTGACTCCACAGAAATAAAAATAACCATCAGAGAATAGTATAAGCACCTCTATGCACATAAGATAGAAAATCTAGTAGAAATAGATAAATTCCTGGACACATACACCCTCCCAAGACTAAACTAGGAAGAAATTGAATCCCTGTGAAGATAAATAACAGGCTCTGAAATTGAGGAAATAATAAAGAGCCACCCAACTAAAAACACCCCAGGACCAGAAAGATTAACAGCTGAATGCTACAAGATTTACAAAGAAGAGCTGGTAAAATTCCTACTGAAACTATTTGAAAGAATTGAAACAGAGGAACTCCTTCCTAACTCTTTCTATGAGGGCAGCATCATCGTGGTACCAAAACCTGGCAGAGACATACATACAAAAAGATAACTTCAGGCCAATATTCTTGACGAACATTGATGCAAAAATTCTCAACAAAATACTGGCAAACCAAATCCAGCAGCACATAAAAAAAGCTTATCCACCACAATCAAGTAGGCTTCACCCATGGGATGCAAAGTTGGTTCAACATACACAAATCAATATGTGATTGATCATACAAACAGAATTAAAGACAAAAACCACATGATTATCTCAATAGATGCAGAAAAAGCTTTCAATAAAATTCAACATCCATTCATGTTAAAAACTCTCAATACACTAGGTATTGAAAAAACATACCTCAAAATAATAAAAGCCACATATAACAAACCCATAGACAACATCATACTGAAAGGGCAAAAGCTGAAAGCATTTCCCATTAAAACTGGCACAAGACAAGGATGCCCTCTCTCACCACTCCTATTTAAGATAGTATTGGAAGTCCTGGCCAGAGCAATCAGGCAAGAGAAAGAAATAAAAGGCATTCAAATAGAAAGAGAGGAAGTTAAACTATGCCTGATGGCAGACAATATGATCCTATATGTAGAAAACCCCATCATCTCAACCCCAAAGCTTCTTAAGCCGATAAACATCTTTAGCAAAGTCTCAAGAAGCAAAATTAATGTGCAAAAATTACTAGCATTCTTATACACCAACAGCAGTCAAGCTAAGAGCAAAATCCTGAATAAACTCCCATTCACAATCACCATATTGAATAAAACACCTAGGAATGCATCTAACAAAGGAAGTGAAAGGCCTCTACAAGGAGAACTATAAACCACTACTCAAAGAAATCAGAGCAGGGCATGGTGGCTCACCCCTGTAATCCCAGCACTTTGGAAGGCCAAGGCTGGCAGATCATGAGGTCAGGAGTTCGAGACCAGCTTGAGCAACATGGTGAAAACATCTCTACCAGAAATACAAAAATTAGCCAGGCATGGTGGCACATGCCTGTAATCTCAGCTACTCAGGAGGCTGAGGAAGGAGAATCGGTTGAACCTGGGAGGCAAAGGTTGCTGTGAGCCAAGATCACACCACTACACTTCAGCCTAGGTGACAGAGCAAGACTCCAACTCAAAAAAAAAAAAAAAAAAGAAAAAAAAAAGAGATGATATAAACAAATAAAAAAAATTCAATGCTTATGCATAGGAAAAGTTAATATTGCTAAAATGGCCATACTGTCCAAGTAAACGTGTAGGGTTAATACTATTCCCATTAAACTATCACTGGCGTTTTTCACAAAACAAGAAAAATGTATTTTAAAATTGATATGGAACAAAACAAGAGCCTGAATAGTCAACAGAATCCTAAGCAAAAAGAACAAAGCAGAAGACATCACGCTACCCAACTTCAAACTATGCTGCAGTGCTACAGTAACCAAAAAAGCATGGTACTAGTACAAGAACAGACACATAGACCAATGAAACACAATAGAGAACCCAGAAATAAGACCGCATATCTACAACTATCTGATTTTTGATAAACCTGACAAAGACAAGCAACGGGAAAAGGACTCCCTATTCAATAAATGGTGCTGGGATAACTGACTAGCCATATGCGGAAAATTGAAACTGACCCCCTTCCTCCATCATCCTCAGCAAACTAACACAGGAATGGAAAACCAAATACCACATGTTCTCACTCATAAGTGGAAGTTGAACAATGATAACACGTGGACACAGGGAGGGGAACAACATACACCAGAGCTAGTCAGGGGATAGGGGGGCGAGAAGAGGAAGAGCATAAGGACAGATAGCTAATGCATGCAGGGCTTAAAACCTAGATGATGGATTGATTGGTGCGGTAAACCACATGGCACATGTATACCTATGTAACAAACCTGCACGTTCTGCACTTGCATCCTGAAACTTAAAATTTAAAAAAAGAAACGGAACTCCTTCCTTACACCATATACAATAATTAAGTTAAGATGGTTTAAAACTTAAATGTAAAACCCAAAACTATAAAAACTTTGGAAGACAACCTAGGCAATATGATTCAGGACATAAGCATGGGCTAATATTTTATGAGGAAGATGCCAAAAGCAATTGGAACAAAGGAAATATTGCTAAATGTGATCTAATTAAACTAAGGTGCTTCCGCACAACAAACAAACAAACAAAAAAAATGTCAACAGAGTAAGTGGACAACATACAGAATGGGAGAAAATTTTTGAAAACTATGCATCTGACAAAGATTTAATTTCCAGCATCTATAAGGAACTTAAACTTACAAGAAAAAAGCAAACAATCCCATTAAAAAGTGGGCAAAGGACAGGAAGAGACACTTCTCAAAAGAAGACATACACACAGCTAATAAACCACGTGAAAAAACCTCAACATCGCCAATAATTAGAGAAATGCAAATCCAAACCACAATGAGATACTGTTTTATACCAGTCAAAATGGCTATTACTAAAAACTCAGAAAATAACAAATGCTGGCAAAGTTGTGGAGAAAAAGGAACGTTTTTACCCTGTTGGTGGGAGTGTAAATGAGTTCAATCATTGTGGAAGACAGTGCGATGATTCCTCAAAGACCTAAATACAGAAATATTATTCTTCCCAGCAATCTCATCACTGAGTATATACCCAAAGGAATATAAGTCTTTCTATTATAAAGACACATGCATGCACACGTTCATTGCAGATCTAGTCACAATAGCAAATACATTAAATCAACCCACGTGTTCATCAATGATAGACTGAATAAAGAAAATATAGTACATATACACCATGGAATACTATGCAGTCATAAAAAAGAAGATCATGTCCTTTGTAGAGACATGGATGAAGCTGGAGGTCATTGCCTTTAGCAAACTAACAAAGATACAGAGAACCAAATACTACATGCTCTCACTTACAAGTGGGAGCTAGATGATGAGAACACACAGACGCAGAGGGGAACAACATGCACTGAGGCATATTGTGAGGTGGAGAGTTGGGAGGAGGGAGAGAAGCAGAAAAAATAACTAATGGATAGGAAGCTTAATACCTGGGTGATAAAACAATCTGTACAACCAATCTTTATGACACATCTTTACCTATGTAACAAACCTGCACGTCCTTCACATGTACCCCTGAACTTTAAAGTTAGAAAAAGAAAAAAAAATGTAGTAAAAAGATAGATTATTTTTGACTGCCTTGGTGAACAGTCCAGAGTCAGCATGGACTGTTCAGCTCTAAGATTTTTACTTATGGGAAAGAAAGCATTCTGTATCTTGTCTGCACTACTGTTATATTGAGTATTCTTCTACTTGTAGGCAAATGTAATCCTAACCAAAGGGCTAGCTTTGTCATGGAATCCCTGGTAATCTTCGGTAAGACATATCTCTTTCCAAGGACAGTTTTTTTTATCTGCATAGTGGTGGAGGCAGGAGTGGGAAAGATTGTCAAGTTCTAGTGCCTTCATATGCCCCACATCCATAGTTCCTTGTACAGTTAATAGCATCTCAGATTCTCTTTGTGGCACTACTCCACCACGAAGTGTCCATCAGTCCATGTGTTAAGTGAGGATGTCACCACTTTTAGATGCAGAGGGGAAGGGACATATTGGGTATGCTCCATGGGGAGCTGCTGGGGGATAAAGGTAGGGCTCACATGAACACATTGTCTGTGGGCCTTGAAGGATCCTGTGTGCATGACCTTTTTTGGACAGGTCCAGCTGCCCAGTGCAGAACCCATCTATTTCTGCCCAAGTGAGGAAGATCTGGGCACACCCTGATCACAGCCCTGCTACACTCATCCTACTTGGTAGGGAGATTGCAGCATGTGCATGCTGAGCTGTGGGTTAAGCACTTTGACATCTGATATCTCACTGGATAACTGGGAAACTGAGGTCTGGAGAGAAGCAGAGAATGGCCCAGAGAACATAAAGTTGGCAGAGTCCAGAGGAGAAAA
The DNA here is from genome assembly GCF_008728515.1 of Papio anubis. NCBI lineage: Eukaryota > Metazoa > Chordata > Mammalia > Primates > Cercopithecidae > Papio > Papio anubis. Next base: position 29,557,406 of record NC_044995.1, read on the forward strand.
GCGCATTCTGATCTCACAGGCCAGGGCTCAACCCTATGATAGGGTTTGCTTTGGGAATGAGAGTCCCTGAAATCTTGAGAATTTCTACCAGTTTTCTCATATGGAGCAAACGCATATCTGCACCATTAAACTTGCACAGGTTTGTGTGCATAATGAGCGTACACACACACACACACAAAGACTTCTCAGATTAAAGGTCAGAAGAGCAGTTAACACTGATGGAGTGACAAGAAGAAAGAAGACAGAGGATGAGGGCAGCTCTGCCATGGGGTAGGGGCACGCAGTCTTCTGGTAACATGCCCAGGACCTAGAACATGGAGAGGAAAAAAGACTTGGGAACCTCAAGGTTCCCATGGATCTGCCTGGGCTGTGGCCATCCACAGGAAAGATTTCAGAGGACAAAACCTTAGTGTCTGCATTCACTGCTCTGTGTAATTAAAATTGGCAGTAATCCCCCTACACTCAGTATGAAGGGGAATACAGTAGTGAACGAGCTCAAATTTTTCTCTATAAGTTGAGGTAATTGACCTAGGTGGCCTCTATATTTCAAAGGCTTAAAAAGGTGAGTTGACCTTACTGTCTATCAATTACCCACTGTACTCTCAGATCCTTGGAAATTTCTCTATATCCTCTGGAGGTCTTTCAGAGCAGAAATTGGCTTGGGGGTTTGTGGGACTGAGCACTCAGGTTAGTGTAGAATGTGGCAGAGCATCAGATCACTGCTCTGAAGACCATCCCTGTCATAGCTTTGGGCTTCTTTTTTGGAAGTGGAACCAGACTCATTTTCCAGGCTGGGATGATGAAGCCTTGTGAATTAACTGGATACCTCAGAACAGTGGAGGGAAACAAGGAAGCACAGGAGGCTTCTGAGGTCTCTTACATTGCCCTGGAATCTGTAGGCCTCATTTATTTGCCCTCCTGTATCATAGTTTATGTTTTTGTTTGTTAAATTGTTTTAAATTTGGATTTAAAATTTTTGTTAGTCTGTTAAAGGTTTGTCAATTTTTAACTTTTCAAAAAAGCCAATTTTTTTCATTGATCTTTTGTATTTTTGTTCAACTTTTTTTCTGCTCTAATCTTTATGTTTTTTTATTCTAATAACTGGGTTTGGTTTGCTCTTGCTTTTCTAGTTTTCTAAGATACAGTATTAGATTGTGTATTTGAGAATTTTTCTTTTTTGGGGATGTAGGCACTTATACCTATAAACGTTCCTGTTAGTACTGCTTTTGTGTTCCCATAGATATTGATATGTAGTGTTTTTATTATCATTTGTTTCAACAAAATTTTTAATTTTCTTAATATCTTCATTGACCCACTGATCATTTAGGAGCATATTGTTTATTTTTCATGTATTTGTATGGTTTTTTATAATTCCTCTTTTTGTTAATTTCTAATTTTATTCCATTGTGGGCAAATAAGATGTTTGATATTATTTCAAGTTTTTGAATGTTTTAGGACTTGTTTTGTGGCCTCACATATAGTCTATCCTTGAAAATAATCCATGTGCTAAAGAAAAGAATGTGTATTCTGCAACCATTAGATAAAATGTTATCTAAATATCTATTAGATACATTTGGTCTATAGTACAAGTTAAGTCCAACGTTTCTTTGTTGATATTCTACCTGGAATACCAATTCAATGCTGAAAATGGAGTGTTGGAGTCTCCAGCGATTATTGTATTGGAGTCTATCTCTCTCTTTGGTTCTAATAATATTTGCTTTATATATTTCAGTGCTCAAGATTGGGTGCATTTATATTTAAAATTGTTATATTCTCTTGTTAAATTTATCCCTTTATCATAATATAGTAACCTCTTTGTCTTTTCTTATAATTTTTGTCTTAACATCTATTTTTCTAATGTAAGTATAGCTACTACTGCATTTTTTTTGTTTGTTTTCATTGACATTGAATATCTTTTTCCACTTCTAAAACTTCTAGTCTATGTGTGTCTTTATAGATAAGGTGAATTTCTTAGCGGCAAAGGATCAATATATCTTGTTTTTATATACATTTATCCCCTCTGTCTTGACTGAAGAGTTTAGTCTATTTACATTCAATGTTATTATTGATAAGCAACAACTTACCTTTGCCATTTTATTTGATTTATGGTTGCTTTGTGATCTTCTCTTTTATCTTTCTTTGCTTTTTGTCTTCCTTTTAGTGAAGGTAGTTTTCTCTGGTGATATGATTTAGTTTTGTGCTTTTTATCTTTTGTGTATTCCTTGTATGTTTTTTGGTTTGAGATTACCATGAGGCTTGCAAATGCTATCTTATAACCTATTATTTTAACCTAATAACGCCTTAACACTGTTTGAATAAACAAAGAAGCAAAAAGAATATACAAACTCTATGCTTTAACTCTTTTTCCCTCACTTTTTGTTGTTTCTATGTATGTGTAATTTTACTGTGTATGTCTTGAAAAGTTGTTGTAGTTGTTATTTTTGATTGGTTTATTGTTTAGTCTTTTCTACCTTGCATAAGAGTAGTTCATATACCACAGTTACAGTGTTACAATATTATTTGATTTTCTGTGTACTTACTATCACCAGCAACTCTATGTAACTATATGGTTTAAATGATTCCTCCATCAGCAGGTGTAAGCTGAGTTTGGTTTGGTTTTTCTTTCTGTTATAACACGAAAGCACTGAGTTGAATGCCTCTCAATTGCTGAACTCCCCCTTTCTGCACCATGCCATCATTGTTGGGGGATGTGGGAGAAATGGTGATACAAGACTATTTTTCCTGCCCGTTCAGTGCCTCTTTCAGCAATATGAAGTTAAAACCAGGTACCATGAGTGCTCACCTGATTTTTGGTTCTCATGAAGGTGCTTTTTAAATATAGGTCGTTGTTAAATTGGTTTGTGAAGCCTTCTATTCTGCCACCTTGATGTACCTATGAACCAGTTATAGCTTTTTTTTTTTTTTTTTTCTTTTTGAGGCAGAGCCTTGCTTTGTTACCCAGGCTGGAGTGCAGTGGCGCTATCTTGGCTCACTGCAACCTCCACCCCCCGGGTTCAAACGATTCTTCTGCCTCAGCCTCCAGAGTAGCTGAGATTACAAGCACACACCACCACACCTAATTTTTATATTTTTAGTAGAGACAGGGTTTCGCCATGTTGGCCAGGCTGGTCTCGAACTCTTGACCTCAGGGGATCCGCCTGCCTCACCCTCCCAAAGTGCTGGGATTACAGGCATGAGCTACCGCGCCTGGCTGACATTTTAAATTAATTAGTTTAAAGCCACATGCCCATATAAGTTTTCCATTGTCTCTAAATTACTAGAGGTACCATTTTAAAACAAATTTTTGGCCTCTAAATTTCTTTATTATAACATTTAGTAAATAGAAAATTATCAAAGAACTATTCAAAGCATTTAGTCTGTAACTGTCATTGCTGCTATATAATAAATTCTATGGTCAGGCGTGGTGACTCACGCTTGTAATCCCAGCATTTTGGGAGGCCGAGGCGGGCGGATCACGAGGTCAGGAGATCAAGACCATCCTGGCTAACACAGTGAAACCCCGTCTCTAGTAAAAATACAAAAAATGAGCCAGGCATGGTGGCGGGCGCCTGTGGTCCCAGCTACTCGGAGAGGCTTGCCGTGTCTAAGGTGGACCAGATAGCTCTCACCAGCAGCAGTACTATTCAGGTAAGGCAGAGGGATGCAATTGTGAGTCACTGCGGCATTGATCTCCCTGGTCTTGCCCAGATGGTCGTCTCATCCATCTCGACCTCCTGAGTACCTGAAACTACTTGAATCTTCCTGTTTTTTTTTCCAACTCCACTTTCAGTTTGCTTCCACAGAACTTGGAGTTGCTGTGGTTTTTCTCCCTTGTTCTTTGCTCTCTTTCTTTTATTTCCTTACACTCTTTTCTGAAAACACGCTGAAAGTGATGTTTTAGATTTTTTTTTTTTCTTTAGCTAGGTCTTCTCACTCTGTCACACCCTGGCTGGAGTGCAGGTGGGTGATCAGCAATGAGCTGTGACCACACACGTGCACTCCAGCCTGGCTGTGAAACTGTGACACATAGAGATCAAGGGAGAGAGAGACAGAGAGAGAGAGACAACAATTAATTGTGACATTAATTACCTTTTATTTTTGTTCTCTCCCACTTATTTATTTGTCTTATTATTGTTTGTTATTATTTCTTTATTGTTGAATATTTACTGTTGGTTGTTTATTTATTTTGAGACAGACTTCAGCCATGAGCATTGGACTTGGCCGCCATCTGGCCATGTCTAAGGTGGACCGGATAGCTATCACCAGTGGTAGTACTTTTCAGGTCCAAAGGAAGGATGCGATTGTGATTCACTGCAGCCTCGATCTCCCCAGTCTTGCCCTGGAGGTCTTTCCATTCAGCCTCCCAAGTACCTGAAACTACTCAAACCTTCTTCCTCTGTTTTTTTTTCTAGCCCCACTTTCAGTTGGCTTCAACAGTACTTACAGAGAGTTACTGTAGTTTTTCTTCTGTGTTCTATGTTCTCTCTCCCTCTTTTTTAAATTTTTTATGCTCCTTCCTGGATGCTGAAGTTGATGTTATATATATATTTCTATTTAGCTAGGTCTTCTCACTCTGTCAAACCATGGCTTGAGTGGAGGTGTGCGATCAACAGTGAGCTGTAACCGTACATCTGCACTCTAGCCTGGGTGTGATAGTGTGACACACAGAGATCAAGGGAGAGAGACAGAGAAACAGAAAGACAGAAACCGAGAGACAGAAAGAGAACAACTAATTGTGATATTAATTACCTTTACTTTTGTTCACTCCTACTTATTTATTGGACTTATTGCTTGTTATTGTGTCTTTGTTATTGTTAAATATTTACTGTTGGGTTTTTTAAAATTTATTTTGAGAGAGATGTTAGCCATGAGCTTTGGACCTTGCTGTCAGCTTGCCATGTCTAAGGTCGACCAGATGGCTCTCACTGGTGCCAGTACCATCCAGGTCCACATAGATTATGATTCACTGTGGCCTCGATCACCTTGGTCTCTCCCAGTTGGTCTTCCCATCTCAGCCTCCCAAGTACCTGGGACTACTCGGACCTTCTTCCTCTGTGTTTTGTTGTTTTTAGAGACGGAGTCTCGCCCTGTTGCCCAGGCTGGAGTGCAATGGTGTGATCTTGGCTCACTGCAAGCTCTGCCTCCCAGGTTCACGCCATTCTCCTGCCTCAGCCTCCCGAGTAGCTGGGATTACAGGTGCCCGCCACCACGTCCGGCTAATTTTTTGTATTTTTAGTACAGACGGGGTTTCACCATGTTAGCCAGGATGGTCTCCATCTCCTGACCTTGTTATCTGCCCTCCTCGGTCTTCCAAAGTGCTGGGATTACAGGCGTGAGCCACTGTGCCCGGCCTTTTTTTTTTTTTCTAGACCCACTTTCAGTTTGCTTCCACGGTACTCAGAGGGAGATTGAGGGAGAGAGACAGAGAGACAAAGAGAAAGAGACACAGGCAGATAGAGACAGAGAGGCAGAGAGAGAGACAACAATTAATTGTGATATTATCACCTTTTACTTTTGTTCACTTACACTTATTTAAATATTGGTGTTATTATTGTTTGTTATTATTTCTTTGTTACTGTTAAATGTTTACCGTTAGTTTTACTGTTTATTTATTTTGAAACACGTGTTGGCCAGGAGCATTAGAACTGGCCACCAGCTTGCCATGTCTAAGGTCGACCAGATGGCTTACTGGCAGCAGCACTGTTCAGCTTCAGCAGAGGGATGCGGTTGTGTTTCACTGTGGCCTCGATCTCCTTAGTCTCACCCAATTGGTCTCTTCATCTTGGCTTCTCAAGTACCTGGGACTACTTGGACGTACTTCCTTGTTTTTTTCCTAGCCCCATTTCAGTTTGCTTCCACAGTGCTTGGAGGGAAATCAAGGGAGAGAGAGAGTGACAAAAAGAAAAAGACACAGATAGAAACAGAGAGACAGAGACACAGACAGACAGAGATGGACAGAGACGGAGTGATAACAATCAATTGTGATACTAATTACCTTTTACTTTTGTTCACTTCCACTTTTTCGTTCATTGGTCTTATTATTGTTGGTTAATATTTCTTTGTTTCTGTTAAATATTTACCATTGGTTTTATTGTTTATTTATTTCAAGACAGATGTTGGCCATCAGCGCTGGAATTGGCCACCAGGTTGCCATGTCTAAGGTTGACCAGATGGCTCTTGCTGGCAGCAGTACCATTCAAGTCCTGCAGAGGGATGCCATTGTCACTGCAAGGTAGACCTCCCCAGTCTCGCCTGGGTGGTCTTCCCATCTCGGCTTCTTGAGTACTTGGGACTACTCAGACCTTTTTCCTTTTATTTATCAGCCCCACTTTCAGACTGTTTCCACAGTAATTAGGGTGACTTGCTGTTGTTTTTCTTTTTTCTCTATTTTCCTATGCTTCTTCCTGCGTGCTGAATTTGACCTTTTAGTTTTTTGTTGTCACACTCCAGCCTGGGTGTGACAAAGCGAGAGAGAGAGAGAGAGAAGATCTCAATTGCGATATTAATTACCTCTTACTTTTGTTCACTCCCACTTGTTTATTTCTTGGTCTTTAATGTTGTTTGTTATCAATTCTTGGTTATTGTTAAATATTTACTGTTTTCTTTTTTGTATATATGAGGCAGATGTCAGACACAGAGGCTGGACTTTGCCGCAAGTTTGCCATGACTGAGGCCCACCAGATGGCTCTGGCTGATAGCAGGCCTGTTCAGATGCAGCAGAGAGATGCGCTTGTGATTCACTGCGGCCTCGATCTCTCCGGTCTTACCCGAGTGGTCTTCCCATCTCCGCCTCCCAAGTATCTGGGACTACTTGGACCTTCTTCTTTCTTTTTTTACTAACCCCACTTTCAGTTTCTTTCCACAGTACTTAGAGTGACTTGCCGCTGTCTTTCTCCTATGTTCTTTTCTCTATTTTCCTACACTTTTTCTGGCACACTGAAGTTGACCTTTTGTTTTTTGTTTGTTTGTTTGTTTGTTTTGGCATACTGCAGCCTGGGTGTGACAAACGGAGTGAGAGTGAGAGAGAGAGAGAGAAAGAGAGAAGATCTTAATTGTGATATTACCTTTTACCTTTCTTCACTCCCACTTATGTATTTATTGGTGTTTGATATTGTTTGTTATTATTTCTTTGTTATTGTTAAATATTTACTGTACTTATTTTGTTTATTTTGAGACAGGTATTGACTCTGAAGATTCGACTCAAGTGCCAGTTTGGCATGTCTAAGGTCGACCAGATGGCTGTCTCCAGCGGCAAGGTCAACCAGATGACCCTTGACAGTGGCAGTATTGTTTAGACCCAGCAGAGAGATGCAATCATGATTTACTGCAGCCTCAATCTCTTCAGTCTCAGCCAGGTGGTCTTCCCATCTCGGCTTCCTAAGCACCTGGAACTACTTGGACTTTTTCCTTTCTTTTTTTTTCTAACCTCACTTTCAGTTTATTTCCACAGTACTTAGAGTAACTTGGTGTTGTTTTTCTTCCTTTTTCTTTTCTCTCTTTTCCTGTGCTTCTTCCTGCATGCTGAATTTGACCTGTTAGTTTTGTTTTTGTCACACTCCAGACTGGGTGTGACAATCAGAGAGAGAGAAGATTTTTTTTTCTTCTTCCTCTTCTTTTTTTTTCTTCTGAGATAGAGCCTCACTCTTTTGCCCTGGCTGGAGTGCAGTGGCGCAATCTCAGCTCACCGCAACCACCGCCTCCCAGGTTCCAGCGATTCTCCCACCTCAGCCTCCCAAGTAGCTGGGATTACAGGCACCTGCCATGGTCTTGAACTCCTGACCTCAGGTGATCCGCCTGCCTCAGCCTCTCAAAGTGGTGGGATTACAGGCATGAGCCACCGTGCCCAGCTATTCACTTGGTTTTTGAAAGTGTTTGAAAAATACGGCACGGGCTGGGCACAGTGGCTCATGCATGTAATTCCAGCACTTTGGGAATTAGAAAAAAAGAAAAAAAAAGAAAAATCCAGCATAATTACTCAAACACTATGTTCATGTAAAAAAAAGGAAATTTTTTTTTTTGAGACGGAATCTTGCTCTGTTGTCCAGACTGGAGTGCAGTGGCATGATCTCAGCTCACTACAACCTCCACCTCCCGGGTTCAGGTGATTCTCCTGCCTCTCACCTCCTGAGTAGCTGAGACTACAGGTGCATGCCACCACGCCCAGGTAATATTTTTTATATTTTTAGTACGGGATTTCACCATGTCAGCCAGGATGGTCTCTATCTCCTGACCTCGTGATCTGCCTGCCTCAGCCTCCCAAAGTGCTGGGATTACAGGCATGAGCCACCGCGCCCTGCCAAAAGGAAATTTTAAGGTGCTTGTATTTCAGACCTCAACAAGGAAAGCAAAAGCATCTATTCCCTTCAGACAATAAATGTATTATTGCACTATTTTCATGAAAAATTATGTAGTAAACAATTAGACATATGTGAATATTTCTGGGAGGTACCAATTTTTTGTTTTTTGTGTTTTTTTTTCAGATGGAGTCACGCTCTGTTATCCAGGCTGGAGTGCAGTGGTGTAATCTCAGCTCACTGCAACCTCCGCCTCCCAGGTTCAAGCAATTCTCCTGACTCAGCCTCCCAAGTAGATGGAAGAACTACAGGCACACACCGCCATGCCTGGCTAATTCTTTTGTATTTTAGTAGAGATGGGGTTTCACCGTGTTGCCCAGGCTGGTCTCCAACTCCTGAGCTCAGGCAATTCGCCAGCCTCGGACTCCCAAAGTGCTAGGATTTCAGGCATAAGCCACCGTGCCTGGCCTCAAGTTTTATCTCATAAAATTTAGCATGAAACTCAGAAATAAAAATCATAGGATATACAACAAAAATATTCACTGTCATGAATTTAACCTGGAAAAAGAGAAACTGATGTTTTAATGAATCTATGTGACTCACTAAAATTAAACAGGAAAGGGGGCAGCTTTAGGATATAATTAATTTAACAATTTCTCCCTATTGGTCATCTTCTCAATTTTGAGAGATAGACCAAACTTTTTTTTCTTTTTGAGACAGAGTTTTGCTCTGTCACCCAGGCTGGAACCCAGTGGCACAATCTCGGCTCACCGCAACCTCTGCCTCCCGGGTTCAAGCAATTGTCCTGCCTCAGCCACTCAAGTAGCTGGGACAATAGGTGTGTGCCACCATGCCCAGCTAATTTTTGTATTTTTAGTAGAGATGGGGTTTTACCGGGTTGCCCAGGCTAGTCTTGAATTCCTGACCTCAGGTGATCTGCCTGCCTCAGCCTCCCAAAGTGCTGGGATTATAGGCATGAGCCACTGAGCCCAGCCCACTCCTGTATCTTTAACTTTTCCCAAGGATTTATGATTCTACTATGGTTTCTCCTCCGGTCCCTCATCCCGCCCATACTCACTCCCTCACTGTGTTAGGAAGGTACAGTTAAAATGGGGAGAATAATACATTCAGATTATAGCCTCCAAGGTATTCCCATCTGGGGTGCAGGGAGGAGGGAGGCAAGTCAGAGTCTGTGGTGGTACTTTTTGCTGAGTCTGAGGGCAGGAAGGCCACCGCTGGTCACATGGATATCTGGGGAACCACCACTGCCGATTCCTTCCCCCACCAAGAGCTAAAACCAGGTCAGGCTAATCACGATTAATAAAACCACTGCAGCTCTCATTCTGCACACAATTAAAGTGTACCCCAACTCCCAGCCCTACCACAGATCTCCAACTTCCCATCCCAGAACACAGGAAGCCCTCCATTGTTTTGACCTAAAGCCTGGACTTTAAGCCAGGTTGGTCTTGGGGATGGTGGCAGCAAAAGCAGCAGCCACAATGTCAAACTTACTTATGACGAGAAATCTCGTCTGCACGTCATTCACTTAGAACTGACCTAGAGTCGTGTACAAGTTAAGAAGACCAGATCTATACACTCATGGGCATGGACACATTCCACACTTACTGGGGAGAATGAGAGGCACCTGTTTCCCAGCTGCAAACTGATGTCCACATTCACCATTCACATGTCTTCATTTAGGCCTCTGCATTGTATATTCATTGAACCAATGCAAGTACATCTTCCGGGGGGGGCATCATTTAGTGCAGCACCACCCCCAACTTGTTCTGCGGGGCACTCAGGAGGTATCTGGTCAGCTCCTAATTCCCTAGGACAAAGGTGCCTCCCCCTTTCCAGCACTCACATCCAGCAGCACCATCTCAGGATGGTTTTGTTTTGTTTTGTTTTGTTTTGTTTGAGACGCAGTCTCGCTCTATTGCCAGGCTGGAGTGCAGTGGCATGATCTCGGCTCACTGCAACCTCTGACTCAGACTCCCTGGTTCAAGCAATTCTCCTGCCTCAGCCTCTCGAGTAGCTGGGATTACAGGTGTACACCACCACACCTAGCTAATTTTTGTGTTTTTAGTAGAGACGGGGTTTCACCATGTTGGCCAGGATGGTCTTGATCTCCTGACCTTGTGATCCGCCCGCTTCAGCCTCCCAAAGTGCTGGGATTACGGGTGTGAGCCGCTGTGCCCGGCTAGGACTTTTTTTTTTTTTTTTAAAACATGAACAGCATGAGGAAGCAGGCATGGTAAGACAGGCTTAGGGCCATGGACAGACGGCTGCTGGTGAAGCAGCACAGGGCAGGCACATCTGTGGGTGGGGCAATGACAAGCCAAGGCAGTCATAGTCCCTACCCCCAACAGCCCCAGCCCAGATGGCATTCAAATCTTCCTGGATGGGCTTGATGCCTGTCACTCACCCTCTCTCTAGCACTGCCTTGTGTTGGTTACTCAGAGCCTGGGAGAGGAGGTGGGGATTGTAGATCCAGGGTGGGAACCACCTTACACCCAGAGTTCACCTGGTCACAAGCCAGCAAGCAAGTCCAAGCATCACAGCTCTAGACCCTGAGCCTTGGCATCTCCAGCTGCACTTTGTGTTTATATATTAGGTTTTTTTTTTTTTTTTTTTTTTTTTTTTTTTTTTTTGAGGCGGGTCTGGGGCTGTCGCCCAGGCTGGAGTGCAGTGGCGGGATCTCAGCTCACTGCAAGCTCCGCCTCCCGGAGTTCCACGCCATTCTCCTGCCTCAGCCTCCCGAGTAGCTGGGACTACAGGCGCTGCCACCTCGCCCGGCTATTTTTTGTATTTCTTAGTAGAGACGGGGTGTTTTTAAAAAACATAAATAAGCAGACACAAAAACAGCCACTTCGATTGAGGAGAAAGTGGAAGCTAAAGCAGTTGACCCTCAAACAGCTCCGCCAAGCCCCAGGCCAGGCCCGGCCATCTGAACACTCCAAGGCCACATGGTAGTTACAGAGGAGGACAGTTCCCACAGGTACTTGTCAAGTACTGTGCTAGCTTCCCACAGTCTCAGAATGCCTCCTCGCCAATACCTTGTGAGGGGAAGCCCTGCCTCACTAGGGCACAAGAGGTTCCTAGCTCTTCCCAGGAAATGGTTAGCAAAGTGTGGAGTGGGGCAGTGGGGGAAAGCCCAGTCAGAACAAGTGACTAGCCAGGGTCTTCCTAGACTCCATCCCCTCCTCCACATGGGGCCTGGAGGTGACGAGGACAGCCTCCTAACCCCCTCCATCCCAGTCTCCTCAAAGTGACTGTTTTTGTGTTTGCTTGTTTATTTATGGGATTTTAAAAACCTGATATTTTATTTATAGTAGTTTCAGGCTTATATGTGTGTATTTGTATAGACTTTATTAGAAGGAAGAGGGCTTAAGACAATAACTTTTTTTTTTTTTTTGAGGCAGAGTTTTGCTCTTGTTGCCCAGACTGTAGTGCAATGGCGTGATATCACTGCAACTTCCGCCTTCCAGGTTCAAGCGATTCTCCTGCCTCAGCCTCCCGAGTAGCTGGGATTACAGGCACGTGCCACCACTCTGACTAATTTTTGGTATTTTTAGTAGAGACGGGTTTTCACCTTGTTAGCCAGGATGGTCTTGATCTCCTGACCTCAGGTGATCTGCCTGCTTTGGCCTCCCAAAGTGCTGGGATTACAGGCGTGAGCCACCGCACCCAGGAAGACAGTAACAATTTTTTCTTTTTTTTTTTTTGAGATGGAGTTTCGCTCTTGTTACCCAGGCTGGAGTGCAATGGCGCAATCTCGGCTCACCGCAACCTCCACCTCCCAGGTTCAAGCGATTCTCCTGCCTCAGCCTTCCCAAGTAGCTGGGATTATAGGCATGTGCCCCCAAGCCTGGCTAATTTTGTATTTTTAGTAGAGATGGGGGTTTCTCCGTTTGGGTCAGGCTGGTCTCGAACTCCTGACCTCAGGTGATCCGCCCACCTTGGCCTCCCAAAGTGCTGGGATTACAGGCATGAGCCACTGCGCCCGGCCAACAATAACATGTTTAAAAGGTCTCAGTGGAGAATAGACTTCCATTTCACAAACGATGATGTTGGCCTCCTTCCGCTGTGTTTGGGCAAAGTATAAACAGTGTGAGAATTGCCATGTGCTGGGTTGTTGTTTCATTGTGGGAGGGCAGTTCCTCAAGATGGAAAAACAAATCTCACCGAGCTGTAGGAGCCACACTCACCTTTTATCACATTCCCCACAATGGTCTTTCACTTTTTTTCTGTGCTTAAATTTCTTTAAACATATATATTATTTTGATTATATATATAGGGTGTATATGTGTGTGTGTACACATACAGGTCTCACTCTGTCACCCAGGCTGGAGTGTAGAGGCCGAATGATAGGTGACTGCAGCCTCAACCTCCAGTGATCCTTCCACCTCAGCCTCTCGAGTAGCTTGGACTATAGGCATGCAACACCATACAAGGCCAATTTTTAAAATTTTTCTAGAGACTAAGTCTCACTACATTGCCCAGACTGGTCTTGAACTCCTGGGCTTAAGCAATCATTCCACCATGGTCTTCCAAAGTGTTTCGATTACAGGTGTTGGCCATCAAACCCAGCCAAAAATATTTTTTAAAGAACTGTTACAACCAAATTATGAGCTATGGTTGTGCCACTGCACTCCAGCCTGGGCACTAAAGTGAGACCTTGTCTCCAAAAACAAAGCAAAACAAAAAATTGTATGACCTAATTAACTTCTAAGGTTGTGTCCTCTGTGTCCCCTTCCTGCCCTGTAAGCTATCACTGTTAAATATAATGGGTATTGAGAAAACTGTTAGATGTTAAGAAATTCCTATATATTCTCTAACTGAGAATAAGGTGTTCTGATGTGTCTCAATATTTCCTCACCCCTACCACCAGGGTCTAAACTAGCAAATCAAATCAGGACACCCACAAAGGACAGTTGGCCACTTTCAAATAGAAAATGAAATACCCCCGTTAGTGAGAGTAATCCAGTGATTTTAAAAAAGAGAAGTCAGACTGAGATGCAGCACAGTCAGGGCACAGTTACCCTGGAATAGCCACTTCACACGGAATAATTGAGGAGCCTTTCTAAGATGAACAAATTGGGGTAACATAATTCTTTCTTAACCATTCTCAGCCTCGGCTGTCCCCCACCCCCACCCCATTCCTAATGGTCATCCCACGATGTGGTCAGCAGTGTGGTACAGCATGGTGAGAGAGAGGCTCAGGGATGGGATGAAGGTCTTTCCTGCATTATCAAAATGATTAAAAAGTTGTTAAAGAAATGTCCAAATGGACCGGGCACGGTGGCTCACGCCTGTAATCTCAGCACTTTGGGAGGCTGAGGCGGACAAATCACCTGAGGTCAGGAGTTCGAGATCAGCCTGGCCAACACAGCAAAACCCGATCTCTATTAAAAATACAAAAAGTAGGCCGGGCGCGGTGGCTCAAGCCTGTAATCCCAGCACTTTGGGAGGCCGAGACGGGGGGATCTCGAGGTCAGGAGATCGAGACCATCCTGGCTAACAGGGTGAAACCCCGTCTCTACTAAAAAAAAATACAAAAAACTAGCCGGGCGAGGTGGCGGGCGCCTGTAGTCCCAGCCACTCGGGAGGCTGAGGCAGGAGAATGGCGTAAACCCGGGAGGCGGAGCTTGCAGTGAGCTGAGATCCGGCCACTGCACTCCAGCCTAGGCGACAGAGCGAGACTCCGTCTCAAAAAAAAAAAAAATACAAAAAGTAGCAGGGCATGCCTGCAATCTCAGTTACTCGGGAGGCTGAGGCAGTGAGGCAGGAGAATCGCTTGAACCCGGGAGACGGAGATTGCAGTGAGCCAAGATCGACCATTGCACTCCAGCCTGGGCAATAAGAGCGAAACTAGGTACCAAAACAAAACAAAACAAACAAACCACAGTCCAAATGTTCTTTTCTTACCCTTAAGTAGTAAATAAGATGCATTATACAAGCAGACCCAGGTAAGGGAAAGAGCAAGTGCATCTCAAGTCTCAGCTCACTTCTTAATTAGCTGTAATTCCCTGTGCACGTTACCCTACCTACTTCAGCCTGTTTTCCTATCCGTAAAATGCGCTAATGCTGAGAGGAGGGGGGTAGTATGGAGAGAGTGCTGGTGCTTTATCCAATCAGTGGCGCTGGCGCGGGAACCGCCCAGTTGGAGAGGAGGGCGTGGTTTCCGGCATTCCGTGGCGCTTTTGTATCTCGCTGGCGCCAGAGCTTGGGATCGGTCTCTGCTGTTCTTCATCCTCCACCTCCGGAGCCCCCGGTGACTGTCACAGTCTCTGTTGCCCTGTTATCTGCAGGTTCTGGGAGACGCACAGTTAGGATGCCAGGACATCCTGGAAGATGGGAAAAGGTGAGTGTGCGGGGTTGGGCATCCCGAGAGGGGAGAGCGGTGGTACCGGCCTCCCCACAGTCGGCTCCCGGGTCTCCCACCTGAGTCCCCGCTGGCGCAGCTCCGCCCTAGGTCCCTCTCGCCGTAAGATGGCGGCTGGGCCCGTAGCCGGGACCCCGGCGTCTCGCCCCGACCCAACTGTGCGGCGCCCTGTCTGGAGCTCCCTGGGCAGCTCTGCGCGCAGCCCCGAGTATTTCCCGGATTGTTCAGGGATGCCAGGCGGGTCATCAGGGCAGAATCCTGACTCGGTGTGTGCGTGGGAGGAGCTGCGGCAGGTGAGACTCCCAGTCTCTTTTGTGCAGTGGCGTGATCGCTGCGACCTCCGCCTACCAGGCTCAAGCGATTCCCGTAGCTCAGCACACGCGAGAAGCAGGGATTCAGACCTGCGCCACCACGCCTGGCAAATTTTTGTGTTTCTAGTAGAGAAGTGGTTTCACCATGGTAGAAACTGGTCTGGAACTCCTGGCCTCAAGTGATCCGCCCGCCATGGCCTCCCAAAGTGCTAATATTACAATCATGAATCACCGCGCCCAGCCTCTTCTATTAAATATTAAAGGGAGTCAGTGTTAAAACGTTAACGAGTTTATTTGAGCAGTGATTGGTGAAATGGAAAGCACCCAGCCATAATGTGTCCCACCTGAGCGGCATAAAGGAAAGGATTTTATGAAGGGCGTATGAGAAGGCAAACCAAATTCAAAAAGTGGTTAGTTATGTAGTCATCTTATTTGTATGATTCAGGTGGAAATTTCCTGGTTATGTAATCAGAAGTTAATTGCAGGTTTATGATTGCTTAAGCCTGAATTTTGTTTCTGCCTAAAAATAGTAATTTGTAAGAAATCGAGTTAGGTTTTTTTTTTACTTATGAACACAGGTTACTAGAGCCACTTCAGTCTAATTTCCTGCTTTTTAATTATCTTAACACTCCACAGGAGGACTGGTTTCCTCTGTGACTTCCTAATGTATGGCAAACAGGACTTCAAATCCACATTTTCTCCTAGCTTAACTCAGGAAATTATAAATTTCCACTTTCGTTCCTACATTCTCAAATGTAGGAAATGAGGACAACTTCCTGTCTCCAATTTACAACACTATCAACTATTTGTCCTTTATTGTACATTTCAAACACAGTGTTTTAATTGTTAATCATGTTTTTACACAGCAGTGAATGGCAGGTTTTTAAATATTTGTTTTCTGTCTGTAAACAGTTTTTTGTTTTGTTTTGTTTTGTTTTGTTTTTTGAGACGGAGTTGCACTCTTGTTGCCCAGGCGGGAGTTCCTCTGGAACTCCACTGTTAAAAAAAAAAAAAAAAATCTCTGTGCCTCTCTGCCTTTTATCTTCCTTAGGCACACACACCTTATTAGTACATATTTGGGTTGAAGGTTTGCTTTGGAGAAATTACAGGGCCCTTTACAGCAGCCCTCCAGTCTTTTCTTGGTCATGAGTTTCAGAATGGTCTGGGATAACCCAAGATACCCACAGTGGCCATATCTCTTGGAGTGTCTAATGAAGATCATCCCCTGGATCATCTCTTAGAGGACAGCCTGAAGAGTAAGAGTGTAGCCTCTCAGAAGAGCAGCTGGATGGCCTAGGCCTGTGGAAAATTTCCTTGTATACCATTTGTCTAAAAAGCTAACCACTTAGAAAATTAAAATTATTTTTTCACAAAGGAACTCTTATGCACTGTTGGTGGGAGTGTAAATTAGTTCAACCATTGTGGAAGACAGTGTGGCAACTCCTTGAAGACCTAAAGAAAGAAATACCATTTGACCCAGCAATTCATTATTGGGTATTTACCCAAAGCAGTGTGAATCATTCTGTTATAAAGACACATGCATGCATAAGTGCATTGCAGCACAATTCACAATAGCAGAGACATGGAATCAACCTAAATGCCTATCAGTGATAGACTGGATAAAGAAAATGTTGTACATATACTCCATGCCACTGTGCACCCATAAAAAAAAATGGGATCGTATCCTTTGCAGGAACGTGGATGGAGCCGTAAGCCATAATTCTTAGCAAACTAACACAGGAATAGAAAACTAAATACCACTTGAACTTAAAAGAATTTAGTAGCTTTTCCAATAATTCCCTGACAGCATTTTGATTTTGTTTGTATATGACATCTATTATGTATAAGACATTTGGATTACACAGATGAACAGGGTTCGACATACCTGCCCTACAGGAGTTTATAGTTCATTGGCATGGATAGGTGTAAATGATTAATTTATTCTGGAGAATAATACTTGTAAATAAAAAGACTTGTATTGAGGAGCTGAATGGTAATAGTGATCAATTGTGCCACTGACATAGAGGGAAAATCAAAGAGGGCTTTATAGAGGAGGTGACATTTGAGTGGGTGTCAGGGTTTAATACAACCTTTTTTTGTGTTAATGGTGCTGGTGCAGAGTATACTTTTTTTTTTTTTTTTGAGACTGAATCTCACTCTGTCACCCAGGCTAGAGTGCAGTGGTGCAGTCTCGGCTCACTGCAACCTCCGCCTCCCAGGTTCAAGAGTAGCTGGGATTACAGGCATGAGACACTGCACCCAGCCCCAGAGTAAAAAATTATTTGCAGCCTGGCCAACATGGTGAAACTCTGTCTCTACTAAAAATTCAAAACATTAGCTGGGCATTGTGGCGTGTGCCTGTAATCCCAGATACTCAGGAGGCTGAGGTGAGAGAATTGCTTGAACCCGGGAGGCGGAGGTTGCAGTGAGCCAAGATCGCCACTGCATTCCAGCTTGGGCAATAGAGCAAGACTCCATCTTAAAAAACAAAACAAAACAAAAGCCTGGTCATGGTGGCTCATGCCTGTAATCCCCGCACTTTGGCAGGTGGAGGTGGATGGATCACAAAGTCTGGAGTTTGAGACCAGCCTAGCCAATATGGTAAAACCCTGTGTCTACTAAAAATACAAAAATTCGCCAGGCATGGTGGCGGGCACCTGTTGTCCCAGCTACGCAGGAGGCTGAGGCAGGAGAATTGCTTGAACCCGGGAGGTGGAGATTGCAGTGAGCCGAGATCACGCCACTGCATTCCAGCCTGGGTGACAGAGCAAGACTCAGTCTCAAAAAAAATTATTTAAAAAAAAATGTTACCCGTTGACTCTAAAATATATTGAGGGGTCCTCCCCCAATGACATAAAAATGAACAAGTGTGTAAACAGTTAAAAAGTTCCTTCTCAACCTTTTTTTTGAGGGCTCTGTCTCCCAGGCTGGAGTGCAGTGGTGTGATCTCAGCTTACTGCAAGCTCTGCCTCCCGGGTTCACGCCATTCTCCTGCCTCAGCCTTTCAAGTAGCTGGGACTACAGGTGCCCGCCACCACACGCGGCTAATTTTTTTTTTGTATTTTTAGTGGAGACAGGGTTTCACCATGCTAGCCAGGATGGTCTCGATCTCCTGACCTTGTGATCTGCCCGCCTCCCAAAGTGCTGGGATTATACAGGCGTTAGCCACCATGCCTGGCGGAGATGGAGTTTCACTCTTGTTGCCCAGGCTGGAGTGCAGTATCCCAATCTCGGCTCACTGCACCTCTGCATCCCAGGTTCAAGTGATTCTCCTACCTCAGCCTCCTGAGTAGCCGGGATTGCAAGCACCTGCCACCATGCCCAGCTGATTTTTATATTTTTAGTAGAGATGGGGTTTCATCATGTTGGCCAGGCTGGTCTCGAACTCCTGACCTCGGGTGATCCACCCGCTTTGGCCTCCCAAAGTGCAGGGATTACAGGTGTGAGCCACTGTGCCCAACCTTACTTAAGCTTTTTATATTGTAGTAGAAAATTTAAGTCTTACAATTTCCTTAAAATATTCCATAAACAATGTGTTGGAGTGATTTTACTCTTTTCTTGAAACATTGGTCATTTTTTTTTTACTTTTTTTTTTTTTGAGACTGAGTCTTGCTCTATCGCCCAGGCTGGAGTGCAGTGATGTGATCTTGGCTCATGGCAACCTGTGCCTCCCAGGTTCAAGGGATTCTCGTGCCTCAGCCTTATGGATAGCTGGGATTACAAGCGCATGCCACCATGCCCAGCTAATTTTTGTATTTCTAGTAGAGACAGGGTTTCACCATATTGGCCAGGATGGTCTTGAACTCCTGACCTCAAGTGATCCTCCTGCCTTGGCCTCCCAACGTGCTGGGATTACAGGCATTGAGCCACTGTGCCTGGCCATACATTGTTCATTTTCTTATTTAAAACTAAGTGAGTAACCCTGACTGGTAAGTAGAAGCCTGAACTCAGTGACTCCAAGCTAAGTATAGTTTTGCCTGTAAAGGGAGATCATTGAAGGAGCGGCCAGTTCTGCCCGAGAGCCTCCTCTACAGATGTCCCAGCCTGCTCACAATAGCCATAGACAGAGCATTTATACTTAGAGAAGCCGCGGAGCCCTGAAAACCTTGAAATCCACAGGCAGATACAGTTGGGATTGGCACAGAAGTGGGGTTGGGAAGCTCTTTCTGGGAATAGAGTTGTTGTTATTCCGAGGTTGTTTCTAGATTTTGTAAAATATGACAAATTTAGATTTAGGTAAGAAGTCTCTTAATTTTTTTGAGTCTCATTCTCTCACCCAGGATGTAGTACAGTGGTGCAATCTCGACTCACTGCAACCTCTGTCTCCCATATTCAAGTGATCTTCCCGCCACAGTCTCCCCTCCCTAGTAGCTGGGACTACAAACGGGCGCCCCGATGCCCAGCTAATTTTGGTATTTTTAGTAGAGATGGGGTTTCACCATGTTGGCCAGGCTGTTCTCAAACTCGACCTCAGGTGATCCACCCATCTCAGTCTCCCAAAGTGCTAAAATTACAGGTGTGAGCCACTGTGCTTGGCAAGAAGTTGCTTAATTTTTTTTTTTTTTTGAAATGGCATTTCACTCAGTTCCCCAGGCTGGAGTCCAATGGCACAATCTCAGCTCATTGCAACCTCTGCCTCCTGGGTTCAAGCAATTCTCCTGCCTCAACCTCCCAAGTAGCTGGGATTACAGGCACTTGCTATCATGCCCAGCTAATGAATTTACTTAATTTTAAAGTAGTATTGCAACAAGGGGAAAGCACCAACTATAAGATGTTGGAGAATTTTAAAGGTTAGAGAGAAAAGGACTTTCATAAAGAAGAGAAAACAAGGTCAGAAAAAAACTGGGAAGGGGAGGGATAGAACGTGGTGAAAGTAGATGCTAGATCAGGGAATATTTTACGCAGAAGTCAGCCTGGTGATTTTTTTTGTTTGTTTGGTTTTCTTGAGGCGAGGTCTTGCCCTGTTGCCTAGGCTGGAGTGCAGTGGCACAGTCTCAGCTCACTGCAGCCTCTGCCTCCCAGGTTCAGGCAATTCTCTCACCTCAGCCTCCCGAGTATCTGGGATTACGTGTGTACCACCACGCCTGGCTAATTTTTTATATTTTTTTATTTATTGTATTTATGTATTTGTTTGTTTGTTTGAGACAAAGTCTAGTTTTGTTGCCAGGTGGAATGCAGTGGTGTGATCTTGGCTCACTGCAACATCTGCCTCCTGGGTTCAAGCCATTCTGCCTCAGCCTCCCGAGTAGCTGAGACTATAGGCGCAGGCCAGCACACCTAGCTAATTTTTGTATTTTTAGTAGAGACAGGGTTTCACCATGTTGGCCAGGATGGTATTGATCTCTTGACCTCATGATCTGCCCACCATGGCCTCCCAAAGTGCTGGGATTACAGGCGTGAGCCACCACGCCAGCCTGAGTGCTATTTTAAATCATCCAGAATCAGCTGTGTATAATTCTCAGCAAAGTCAGTGATTTAGAAGCATACTTTGCAAATTGTGTCGTGTGCAACAATAAACTGGAGATCTTCTTGAAATGCAGATTCTCATTCAAGAGATCCGGGGTTGGTCTTTTGTTTCTGCATTTTTTTTTTTATTATTTATTTATTTTTTTAGAAAAAGTCTCGCCTATTCCTCACGCTGGAGTGCGGTGGCAATACTTCTGTCTCAGCTTTTTGAGTAGCTGGGATTACAGGTGTGTGCCTGTAATAATTCATGGAGAATATGAAATTGAGAGTTTTATAGGATTTGCAGGTTTATAGCCTTATAGCAAGAATGGCAAAAATCTTTGTCTTCTTTTTGAGACTGAGTCATCTGTCACCCAGGATGGGGTGCAGTGGTGCGATCTGGGTTCACTGCAACCTCTGTCTCCCAGGTTTTAGTGATCTCCTGTCTCAGCCTTTTGAGTAGCTGGGATTGCAGGTATGCACCACAAAGTCTGGCTAATTTTGTATTTTTGATAGAGACATTTCACCATGTTGGTGAGGCTGGTCCTGAACTCCTCAATTTAAGTGATCCTCCTCCTTTGGAGTCCCAAATTGCTGAGATTACAAGCATGAGCTACCATGCCTGGCAACAATCTTTCTTGGACTATATTGACTATATACTAAATTTTATCCTAGCAATTTTTTATATATTAATGAACAATACAACAAAATAATTTATGAGAAGTAATAATATTCGTCCCTGTTTAATATGCGTCCCTGGGCCAGACACAGTGGCTCACGCCTGTAATCCCAGCACTTTGGGAGGCTGAGGCGGGTGGATCACAAGGTCAGGAGTTCAAGACCAGTCTGGCCAACATCGTGAAACCCCATCTCTACTAAAAATACAAAAATTAGCTGGGTGTGGCGGCCGGCGCCTGTAGTTTCAGCTACTGGGGAGGCTGAGGCAGGAGAATCGCTTGAACCCTAGAGGCAGAGGTTGCAGTGAGCCGAGATCATACCATTGCACTCCAGCCTGCCAGCCTGGGCAACAAGAGTGAAACTCTGTCTCAAAAAAAAAAAAAAAAAAAAGAAAAAAATATTTTGTCAAATATTTAGTACATAGTAGAGCTTTTTTTTTTTTTCGAGACAGAGTCTTGCACCGTTGCCTGGGCTGGAGTGCAGTGGCACAATCTTGGCTCACTGCAACCTCCGCCTCCCGGGTTCAAGCAATTCTCCTGCTTCAGCCTCCCAAGTAGCTGGGATTACAGGTGCCCACCACCACGCCTAGCTAATTTTTTATATTTTTAGTAGAGAGGGGTTCTTCCATGTTGGTCAGGCTGGTCTCGAATTCCTGACCTCAGGTGATCTGCCCACTTTGGGAGGCCAAAGTGCTAGGATTACAGGCATGAGCCACTGTCCGGTGACTCTTTTCTTACCTGTGCTTTGCTAATAGTAGAGGTTGTGACCTATCTCTGGCTCCAGCACTTAGATATTATGACTCTCCTCCCCTGCCTGGTCTATGCCCACAGAAAAGAGAGTGACTTATCGCTAGGCTCAACACACAAGTGATTTGATTCTTCTTCATGATCCCAGCCCACACGGCTTATTGTGACATCTTTACACCAATCACCTAGGTGATGTGACCCTCCTTTTCTTCCTGGGAACTGTCCATAATGAGGATTGTGACACATCACTTGGCCCAGCACTTATGTGATGTGACTCTCTTCTTTTGTCTGGGTCTATCAAATTGGGTGATTGTGTCATATAGCTTTACTCAGCACCTAGATAATGTGACTCTCCTGTTTCTCCTGAGTCCTACCCACAGAGGTCATTGCAACATATCTCTGAGCCCCTCATTTAGGTAATTTGACTCGCCTGCCTGGGCTCTCTGCTCAGTGATTTTTGTGACACATTTTTTGATTCAGCATCTAGGTAATGTGACTCTTCCCCACTGCTTGGACTCTGTCACAGAAGGTATTGTGATGTATCACTGGGCCTGACACTTGGGTGAAGATACTATCTTCTCCTGCCTGGGCCCTGCATGAATTGTATATTTTGACATGTCACTGGGTTCAACACACGGGTGATTCAGCTCTCTCACATGTACCATGAGCATGGGTTATTGGGACATTTATTTTTGTTCATCACCTGAGTGATATGACTCCTCTCCCCCCGAACCCTGTCAAAAGGAAAGATTGTGACATATCACTGAAACCAGAACTTAGGTGATGCAACTCTTCTATCTAGCAACCACATATTTTGGGAATTGTGGCATTTCACTGGGCCAAACACCTAAAATATGAGAGGCTTCTGCCTCAGCGCTGTCCACAGGGGTTCTTGTGACATGTATCTGCATCCATTACATAAAAGATGTGATGCCTTTTCTGCCTGCACTCTGCCCTCAGGAAAGATTGTGACACACTGCAGGGCCCAGCCACCAGGTGATGTGTCTCTCCTGCATGTGCATAACTTTCAGGAGAAAATTGTAACATGCCACTGGTTGAAAACCCAGATGATGTGACTGTCCTGCCTTTTCACAGCCCTCAGGGAAAAAATTTACATATCATTGGCCCAGCATCCAGGTGATGTGACTCTCCTGGGTGCTTTCTGCCAGCAAGTTGGTTGGTAACATGTATCTCATCCCAGCTCACAGGTGTGATGATGACTCTAATACTTCATACCAGCCAATAGAAGAGATACCGTCTCTCACAGCTAGGCTTAGAAAAAGGAGTAAAATCCCGGGTCTCCTCTCTGCATGAAGGTTATAGAGAATCACCACTCTCTCGTATATTGTATAAAGCACTTGGATGGTACAGTGTACACAGCATGTCATCATAGGACCCAGCAAACAGGTTAGATCATGTTTCATGGAAGCACTCCCTGCCAATTTTTAGAATTGTCATCCTCACACATGGTAAAGGCCCACTGATGAGGTCATAATTCTCATGTACAGATGCAGTCCACAGTTAAAATTGTGACTATCGGCCGGGCGCGGTGGCTCAAGCCTGTAATCCCAGCACTTTGGGAGGCAGTGAGGGTGGATCACCCAGTCAGGGGTCGAGACCATCCTGGCTAACATGGTGAAACCCCGTCTCTACTAAAAATACAAAAAACTAGCGAGTGGTGGCGAGGCCTGTAGTCCCAGCTACCGGGCTGAGAGACAGGAGAATGGCGTGAACCTGGGAGGCCCGGAGCTTGCAGTGAGCGAGATGGCGCCACTGCACTCAGCCTGGGTGACATGGCAGACTCCGTCTCAAAAAAAAATTGTGACCTCATGTGAACATGTGTGTTCACATATCATATGTGGCCACAGTTGAGATGGTGACTCATTTCTAAACCCAGCTCATAGGTGACTGAGGACTCTTCTCCCTGGAGCCAGCCAATTGGAGAGATGTTGACTATCATAGCTAGACTTAGGACCATGTTAGGTCATGGGTCCAAAGCAGCGCAGAGTTCAGAGCAGGTTTCAACTCTCATGCGCACCATATACAGTCCACAAGAGAGTGCCCTCACGGGGCCAAGCACACAGGTGAGATTGTGAAACATATTCACACCCAGTCAATACCAAAGACTGTCATTTACTTAAATAAACACACCCTACTTTTGAGGTTCTGAACCTCACTTTTGGAGGCAGTTGAATGTTGGAAAATTGACTCTCATTTGTGGATTTTGTCCATAGTTGGGTTAGTGACTCTTTAATCAAAATTCAGCACACCTTTGTGACTGCAACTTCACTATGGAGCTTTATTTATTTATTTAGAGATGAAGTTTCACTCTTGTAACCCAGGCTGGAGTGCAGTGGCCTGATCTCGACTCACTGCAACCTCTGCCTCCTGGGTTCAAGTGATTCTCCTGCCTGATTCTCCCGAGTAGTTGGGATTATAGGTGCCCACCACCCCACTGGCTAATTTTTGGTATTTTTAGTAGAGCTGGGGTTTCACCATGTTGGTCAGGCTGGTCTTGAACTCCTGACCTCTAGTGATCCGCCCACCTTGGCCTCCCAAAATGCTGGGATTACAGGTGTAGGCCACTGTGCCCAGCCTAAGGCACATAATTTGCAAAGGAAATTGAGGCTCTTGCACAAATCCAGTCCACCATTGAGATTGTGACCCCTGTACTTAGACCCAACATGCAGGAGGTGTTGACTCTCATCCCTTGACTGAGGACAAGTGTAATTGTTAATGTCATCACAAGACCTTTCGACAAGTGTAATTGTGACATACACCTTGGCCCAGCATCTGAGTTATTTGTCTCTTTTTTGGGCCCAGCTCATAGTGACATATCACTGGACCTAGACCCTTGGTAATGTGATTCTATTCTGCCTTGATACAGCCCATAGGAGTCATTGTGACATCACTGGGCATTGCACCCAGGTGATATGAGTCTCCTCCTCTGCCTTGGTGCTGCCCACAGGTGTATTGTGACATATTGCTGGGCGTATGTTATGTGACTCTTTTGCTTGTGCCCTAAACACATAGGCCATTGTAACATTGCTGAGTCCAACACCCAGGTGATGTAACGCTTCATCCTGGACCTGTCTACGGAGGGGATTGTAATATATGTCTTCACCACTCACCCAGGAAATGTGACTTTTTATTCCTGCCTATTCTCCACTCACAGGGGATATTGGGACATATTGTTGGGTACCGCACCTAGCTGATGTGACTTTTCTTTTTTCTAGGTTCTGCCGACAAAGGAGATTATGACATATTGCTGGGCCTAACACTAAGGTGATGTTACACTTGCTTTGGCTGTGCCCTTGGAAGGCATTGAGACATACTGCTGTGCCCAGCACCAAGATGATGTGAGTTCTCTGCCTGAACCCTGACCACAGGAAGCATTGTGACCTACCTATTGACCCACTGCAATCTCTCCTATGGGAAAAGCACAGATAAATGCCCTCTTTTACCTACATGATTTGACATTCCTCTACTGCCTGGGCCATGCCCACAGAATAGAGTGATTTATCGCTGGACCAAGCAGTGATGTAATTATTCTGCTTGGTCCTTGCACACACAAGTCACTGTGATATATGTTTGGACCCATAACCTAGATGATGTGCCTCCTCTTCTGGGGTTTGTCCACAGCGGCAAATGTGATATATCGCTTGACATAACTCCTATGTGATGTGACTCTTCTTTCATGCTTGGGCCCTTCCCACTGGGATGATTGGAACATAAAGCTGAGCCCAGCACCTAGGTTATGTGACTCTCTTCTTGTTTATGAGCCCTACCCGCAGGAGACGTTGTGACGTATCTCTAGGCCTCTCACTTAGGTAATGTGACTTTTTTGCCTAGGCCCTCCCCTCCAGAAATATTGTGAAATATTTCTGGACCAAGAACCTAGGTGATATGACTCTCCTCTCCTGCTTGGGACTTGCATACATTGCGTGTTGCAACATGTCTTTGAGTCCAACACCAAGGTGATGTGACTGCCCTGCATGGATGCTCCCACGGAAATATTATAACATCTCTTTATTCATTATCTAGGTAATGTGACTCTTCTCTCCTGCTTAAGGCTTGCCAAAAGAAAAGATTGTGACAGATCACCGGACCCAGCACCTAGGTGATGTGACTCCCCTCATTTGCCTGAGACCTGCTATATTTTGGATATTGTAACATACAACCGGGACAAACACCTAGGGGCTAGAAGGCTTCTGCCTGAGTCCCTCCCACAGGAGACCTCGTGATGTTTTTTTGTTGGTTTTTTGTTTTTTTGAGATGGAGTTTTGTTCTTGTTGCCCAGACTGGCATGCGATGGCGCGACCTTGGCTCACCGCAACCTCTGCCTCTCGGGTTCAAGCGGTTCTCCTGCCTCAACCTCCCGAATAGCTGGGATTACAGGCATCTGCCACCATGCCCGGCTAATTTTCTATTTTTAGTAGAGACAGAGTTTCTCCATGTTGATCAGCCTGGTCCCGAACTCCTGAAATCAGGTGATCCACCTGCCTCGGCCTCCCAAGATGCTAGGATTACAGTTGTGAGCCACCGTGCCCAGCTTTGTGATATATTTCTGCATCCATCATGCAGGAGATAAAACCCTGTATTTTTGCCTGCATTCTGCCCACAGGGAAGATTCTGACATATCGTTGGGCCTGGCAACCAGTCGTTGTTGTGTCTGTCATATCTGGGCCCAGCACCCAGGGGATCTCACTCTTCTACCTGTGCCCTGCTTTCAGGAGGGGATTGTAACATCCCTGGTGAAGCCCCCAGTGATGTGATTCTCCTGCTTGATGCCTGCCCTCAGGGAGGATTGTGACATAGCCCTGGCCTGACACACAATTGATGTCACTCTTGCATTTGCTCTTTACATACAGGTAGGATTGTGACATATATCTGGCCAAGCATGCAGATGTAATGATAACTGTCATACCTTGCAGAAGCCAATAGGAGAGAGAATGTTGCCCTCAGCTAGGCTGAGGAAAATTAGAAAGTCTTTCTGTACAAAAGTCATAAAGAATTAGTACTCTCTCACATATATAAAGCCCTAGTGTGTACAGAGAATGTCATAACAGGGTACAGCACACAACTGAGATTGTATTTGTCCTATGCACACCACACCAACCTTTACAGTTGTCACCCTGATCCATTGACAGAGTCCACTAGTGAGGTCCTGAATCACATGTGAACACAGTCCACAGTTGGAATCGTGACTGTTATATGTGAACATCTGGCTACAGTTGGGATGGTGACTGATTTCTAAATCCAGCTCATAGAAAGGTGAAGATTCTCCTATCTGGACTCAATTAGAGAGACGTTGACTCTCATATCTGGGCTTAGAACCACAGGAAAGATTCTGGAGCTCCTTCTCGTGCAAAGGTCACAGAGGATTACCAATCTTGCATATTGTATAAAGTTCTCAGGTGACACAGAGAGTGTCTGTCCAATGCATACCCAGGCAACAGTAAGGATTGTCATTCTCCCATGTAAACACATCCCACTATTGAAGTTCTGAATTTCACAGAGGCTGTCAAAAGTTGGATAATTGCCTCTCGTGTGGATCTGGTCCACAGGTGGGTTAGTGACTTCTAGACCAAGAGTCACCACACGTGTAAGTCTGTGACCGCACTAAGAAGATACAGTCTGCAGAAGAAACTGTGGCTCTTTTGCACACATTCTGTCGATCATTGAGATTGCGACTCATGTACTTAGACCCAACATACAGGAGGTGTTGACTTTCATACCTTTAGAACCTGGACATGTTTGGAATTTCTAATCTAATCCCTGGACTTTCCTGCAGGTGTGATTGTATGCATCTGCAGGGCACCTTAGTGATCAGACTCTCCTGCCTTGGCCAGGCCCACAAATGAGATTGTGACATATGGTTTGACTCTGGACCTCCAAGATGTGACTCTTTTTTCCAGCCTTGGAGCTGCCCACAGGGTGCATTGTGACATATTCCTAAGCCCTGCACTCAGGTTATGTGACTCTCCTGTTTTGCTTAGGCCTGAATATTTTTCATGTTAAGACATATTACTAGGTCCAACACCTATAAAATGGGAGACTGCCACCTGGGCCCTTTCTACAGAGGGCCTTGTGACAGACCTCTGCATCAGTAACCTGGGAGATGTGACTTTCCATTTTTACCTGTACTTGCCCCACAGAAAAAACTGGCTGGCCCAGGTACCAGGTGATATGTGTCTGCTGTCTGGGCCTGGACCACAGAGGGCATTGTTACTGATTGCTAGGCTCAGCACCCAGGTGATGTGATTCTGCTGCCTGTGTGCTGCTTTCAGGAGAAGGTTGTAACTTATTCCTGGCTGAGTATTCAGGTGATGTCACACTCCTGACTGGTCTCCGCCCTCAGAAAAGGTTGTGTCAAGCCAGGCCTGGTGGCTCATGCCAGTAATACCCAGCACTTTGGGAGACTGAGGTGGGTGGATCGCCCGAGGAGTTTGAGACCAGCTGGCCGACATTGTGAAACCCCGTCTCTACTAAAAATACAAAAATTAGCTGGGTGTGGTGGCAGCCACCTGTAATCTCAGTTACTCGGGAGCCTGAGGCAGGAGAATTGCTTGAACCCGGGAGGGGGAGGTTGCAGTGAGCCAAGATCATGCCACTGCACTCCAGCCTGGGCAGCAGAGCAAGACTCTGTCTCGGGGAGAAAAAAAAAAAAATTACAAAAATTAGCTGGGCATGGTGCATGTTCCTGTAGTCCCAGCTACTTGGGAGGCTGAGGCACAAGAATCATGTACTTGAACCTAGGAGGCGGAGGTTGCAGTCAGCTGAGACTGTGCCATTGCACTCCAGCCTGGGCAACAAGAGCGAAACGCCATCTCAAAAAAAAAAAAAAGGTTGCGTCATATTCCTGGCTAAAAACCCAGATGATGTGACTCTCCTCTCTCCCTATTCACAGGCAGGATTGTAAAATACATTTTTTTTTTTTTTTTTGAGACAGTTTCATTCTGTCCCACAGGCTGGAGTGCAATGGCATGATCTTGGCTCACTGAAACCTCCACTTCCCGAGTTCAAGCAATTCTCCTGCCTCAGCCTCCTCAGTAGCTAGGAATACAGGTGTGAGCCACCACACCTGGCTGATTTTTGTATTTCTAGTAGAGACAGGGTTTCCCAATGTTGGTGAGGCTGGTCTCAAACTCTTGAGCTCCGGTGATGCACCTGCCTCGACCTCCCAAAGTGCTGGGATTACAGGTGTGAGCAACTGCGCCTGGCCTGTAAAATATATCTTGACCTAGATCACAGATGCAATGATTACTCTCATACCTCACACTATCTAATAGGAGAGATGCTCGCTCGCTCTCTTTTTTTTTTTTTGAGACAGTTTCCTTCTTGTTGCCCAGGCTAGAGTGCAATGGCGTGATCTCCGCTCACTGCAACCTCTGCCTCCCAGGTCTAAGCGATTCTCTTGCCTCAGCCTCCCAAGTAGCTGAGATTACAGGCATGTGCCACCATACCCAGCTAATTTTGTATTTTTAGTAGAGATGGGGTTTCTCCATGTTGGTCACGCTGGTCTCAAACTCCCAACCTCAGGTGTTCTGCCCACCTCGGCTTCCCAAAGTGCTGGGATTACAGGCATGAGCCACTGCACCCAGCCCAACCAAGATGCTGTCTCTTACAGCTAGGCCCAGAGTCATGAATATGATTCTGGGTCTCCTTGTACAAAGGTCATAACGAATTACCACTTTCTTGCATACTATATAAATCTCTTGTGGTGCAGAGAGTGTCATTACAGGGTTCAGCATACAGGTGAGATTGTGTTTCTCATATACACTCCCGGCCAACTGTTAGAACTGTCACCCTCACACGTAGATGGAGCCCACTGGTGAGGCCCTGAATCTCACACACATACACAGTCTACAGTTAAAATTGTGACTGTCATATGTGAACATCTGGCTAGAGTTGAAATAGTGATTTATTTCTAAATCCAGTTCATAGGCAGGTGAGAATTCTACCTGTCTAAGCCCAGGTAGGAGAGTCAACATGTCCCTAATTGGCTGGGGGACATGTTGACTCTCCTACCTGGGCTTAGGGCCAAACAGTTCATGGAAGGGATGAAGGCTGTCAGCTCTCATGCACAGATTCAGTTGGTGAGATTGTCACTAGCACACTTAGACCCAACATACAGAATGTGGTGACTCACATGTCTAGAACTGGGACATGTGCAGGATTTTTAATTACTAGACCTTCCTGCAGGTGTGATTGTGACATGTCTTTGTTATGCACTGGAGTGGTTTGATGCTTCTGTCTTGGTTCAGCCCAAAGTGAAGATTGTGATGTATCACTGGACCCAGCATCTCGGTGATGTGACTCTTATTTTTGGACATCACAAATTTTGGGTATTGTCAAATATTGCTGGATCCTGTACCTATGTTATGTGACTCTCCAACCTGTGTCCTGCATGTTGTGCCATATTGCAGCACAATGTTTCACATTAGACATCATTACATATTGCTGGGCTCAACACCCAGGTGATGGAACGTTATTTTCCTGGGCCCTGACTACAGGGGGCTTTGTGACATAACTGAATGCCCATAACCATGGTGATGTTACTCTTCTCCTGCCTAGTCTCTGCTCACCGGGAAATTGTGACATACCATTGGCCTAGCATCTTGGTGATGTGACTCTCCTCTTTTTTCTCAGGCCCCACATATTTGGGTATTGTGACATACTCAGATGTGACACTGGGCTCAACACCTAAGGGATGGGGAGTCCCCTACCTGGCTCCTTCCTCCAGGGGGCATTGTGATATACCTCTGCACAGGTATGTCACAGTTATTATGTAGGAGAAGTGACTCTCCTCTTCTGCCTGCACCCTGCCTACAGTGAAAATTGTGGCACATTTCTGTGGCCAGCAACCAGGTGATGTGTTTCTCCTGCCTGGATCTTTATTACAGAAAAGATGGTTGACATATCACTAGGCCCAGCATCTAGGTGATGTGACTCTCTTCTGCCTGGTCCCTGCTTACAGGAACATTGTAGCATATTGCTATGCCCAGCACTTTTCTCTTCTTTTAGGTTTTGCCTGCAGGAGACTTTGTGACATTGCTGGGCCCTGCACTGACATTATGTGACTCTTCTGTCTCTGTTTTGCCTACTTGGGCCACTGTGACATATTGCTGGGTCCAACATCCAGGTGATGTAACTTTTATGCCTGGGTCCTGGCATCTGAGGACATTGTCTTTGCACCAATCACACAGGTGATATGATTTTCTTCTGTTACCTGGTCTGTGCACAGAGGAAAAATTGTGACCTTGGCCAGGCGCAGTGACTCATGCCTGTAATCACAGCACTTTGGGAGGCCGAGGTGAGTGGATACCTGAGGTCAGGAGTTCAAGACCAGCCTGGCCAACATGGTGAAACCCTGTCTTACTTAAAACACAAAAATTAGCTGGGCATGGCGGCAGGCACCTGTAGTTCTAGCTACACAGGAGGCTGAGGCAGGAGAATCGCTTGAACCGGGGAGGTGGAGATTGCAGTGAGCCGAGATGGCACCACTGCACTCCAGCCTGGGTGACAGAGCGAGACTCCATCTCAAAAAAAAAAAGATTGTGACCTTTTGCAGCACATAGCTGATTTGACTGTGCTTTGTGGAGTACCCCAAGCGGGTTGTCAAACTGATAGTCCCTTTACTGAAATTTTATTTCCACGATGGTGTTGGAGGGGCAGCAGCAGAATCTATGCCTTTTCTCCTGAAGTGTGCGAGAGTCTGTGGTCCTGAGTATCTCACACAGATGTGGCAATTTATGTGATGTTCTAATTAAGACCATTGGTACAGAAACAGATTCAGACGTCTTCTCGGAAATAATGCATTGTTTAGCAAAGTGCATTGAAGTAATGGGAGACGGATGCCTTAGTAATGAACACTTTGAAGAACACCTTTGCCACATGTCCTCAGGACCTTCTGAGGGCTGTGTCATGGGGCATGGTCACTCATATTTGACTCTGAATAAATTTCTTCAAATATTTTAAAGAGTTTAACTCTTCATTGACACAGCTGATGTATGGAGCACGCTTGCTGTGCCAACCAGTGTTTCAAAGCTGTTTAGATATTTTTGCTCATTAAATCTTCATCAGCAAAAACTGGAGGTAAGTTTAATGATTCCTCGTGTCACAGACAAGGTAACTGAAAGAAGAAAAAATTTAGGAACTTGCCCAAAGTCAGCCAGGTAGGAAGTGGCTGAGCTAATAGTTGATTAAACAACTATTCATTGATCACCTGCCATGGGCTGAGCACTGTGATTGGCACTGGGAATATAGTGGTAAACAAGACATAGCTCCCTGGAACAAAACTATAAGGAAGTAAACAACAAACACCAAGATTATATCAAAGATGTGAAATGCCAGAACGTGCTGCTGCTATAAAGAATTCCACAGGGTTATTGGGGGTAGATTGTAATTAAAAGGAGGTGGGTAAAGCAAAGCTTTCCAGAGAGGGCTAGAGCTGAGCCAGGTCTGGATGCTCTTATCAATGTGAGTACTTAGAGTTTGTCTCAGTTTATTTGCAGCCCCTAAAATCTAGAATTTGTCTCAGTTTCTTCGTATGCAGCCCCTAAATTCTTTGGAATGTCTGAAAAGAGAAGCGTCTTTTGTATGTTAATGAGATGACTTCTGGCTGGAGGCTTCTGGACAGCCTCAGGACCAGGGTTGATTGCCGGAGAAACCAATTGTGTAACAGAGCATTAAAACTCTCAGCTGGCCGGGCATGGTGGCTCCTGCCTGTAATCCCAGCACTTTGGGAGGCGGATCACCTAAGGTCAAGAGTTCAAGACCAGCCCAGCCCAAACGGTGAAACCCCATCCCTGCTAAAAATACACAAATTAGCTGGGTGGGGAGGTGAGCGCATGTAATCCCAGCTACTTGGGAGGCTGAGGCTGCAGTAAGGCAAGATCAAGCCACTGCACTCCAACCTGGGTGACAGAGCAAGACTCCATCTCAAAACAAAAAAACACTTCTTACCTCCTTGGATGGTAGAGAAGCAATCTGGGCTTTGTAAAAGTAAAAAGAGTACCTTATTTGATTCAACTAAGTAAATTGTTAAAGGGGAATATCAATGAAAAGCTCTTCCACCCCAGCCTCACTAGTTAAGTACCAGTTAGGGGAAGTTTTTTTGGTATCCTTCTGAAATTGCTTTCTGCCTTTCCATGCATATCATTAAGAAAGGGCACACTCTTAAACCAATCTGTAACCTCATACCATTCTCAAAAAAAAAAAAAAGATTAATTTTATGTTTATACCAAAAGTGCACAATTTAGCAATTTAGCTGTTTTCATCAAGCCAACAATATTTTATAAGCATACACAAGCTAAGATTATTCTGTCCTGTGCTGGGTTTTATCATTTATAACCCTTAGGGCAAATCTTAGAGTATTCTTGCAGGAATAATCATAAAACCACTTTTTTTTTTTTTTTTTTTTTTTTTTTTCAGATGGACTCTCACTCTGTCACCCAGGATAGAGTACAGTGGTGCAATCTCGGCTCACTGCAAACTCTGCTTCCTGGGTTAAAGCTGTTCTCCTCCCTCAGCTTCCTGAGTAGCTGGGATTACAGGCATGCACAACCATACCTGGCCAACTTTTGGTATTTTTAGTAGAGACAGGGTTTCACCATGTTGTCAAGGCTGGTTTCGAACTGCTGACCTCAAGTGATCCACCCGCCTTGGATCCACCCGCCAAAGTGCTGAGATTATAGGCATGAGCCACTGCACTGGGCCAAAACCCCCTTGATTAAAAAATTGTTGCTGGGCCCGGTGGCTCACAACTGTAATCTCAGCACTTTGAGGGGCTGGGGCAGGTGGATCACAAGATCAGGAGTTCAAGACCAGGCTGGCCAAGATGGTGAAACCCCGTCTCTACTAAAAATACAAAAATTAGCCAGGCGTGGTGGCAGGCGCGTGTAATCCCAGCTACTCGGGAGGCTGAGGCAGAGGTTGCAATGAGCCCAGATCATGCCACTGCACTCCAGCCTGAGCGACAGAGTGAGACTCCATCTCAAAAAAAGTTAACAAAATGCTAACAATATTTAAGACACTGCTGATACTATTTTACCAATAATTTTAAAGTTGCCTTATTTGTTAAAGATTATATGTAAGTCACATAAACTTTTTTTTGTTGTTTTTGAGACGGAATCTCGCACTCTCGCCCAGGCTGGAGTGCAGTGGTGCCATCTCGGCTCACTGCAAGCTCCGCCTCCTGGGTTCACGCCATTCTCCTGCCTCAGCCTCCCGAGTAGCTGGGACTACAGGCACCCGCCACCATGCCCGCCTAATTTTTTGTATTTTTAGTAGAGCGGGGGTTTCACCGTGTTAGCCAGGATGGTCTTGATCTCCTGACCTCGTGATCCACCCGCCTCGGCCTCCCAAAGTGCTGAGATTACAGGCATGAACCACCGTGCCCAGCCTCTAATTTTTTATTTCTGATTTAAAGTTGGATGTCTTGGCCCGGCGCGGTGGTTCACTTTGGGAGGCCGAGGTGGGCGGATCACGAGGTCAGGAGAAGGGGACCATCCTGGTTAACACGGTGAAGCACTGTCTCTACTAAAAATACAAAAAAATTAGCTGGACGTGGTGGCACGCGCTGTAATCCCAGCTACTGGGGAGACAGAAGCAGGAGAATAGCTTGAACCCGGGAGGTGGAGGTCGCAGTGAGCCAAGATCGCATTGCGCTGCTGCACTCCGGCCTGGGCGACAGAGTGAGACTCTGTCTCAAAATTAAAAATAAATAAAGTTGGATGTCTTGTAAGATAATGCTGAGTAATGCAGAAATACATATAGACATTTATGCATGTGATTTGTCCTTATACTCACACAGACCCCCCACATCACAAAACAGGTAACTACAGCCTGACCATTAGGGCCAAGATCAAATAGCAAAATAAGTTTGCCTTTAATCTGTTTTCTTCATATATAAACATAGGAGGTCAAGACTGTGGACAGGGCTGGGCTCATGCCTGTAATCCCAGCACTTTCGGAGGCTGAGATGGGTGGGTCACAAGGTCAGGAGTTCAAGACTAGCCTGGCCAAGATGGTGAAACTCTTGTCTCTACTAAAAATACAAAAATTAGCTGGGCGTGGTGGTGGGTGCCTATAATCTTAGCTACTCGGGAGACTGAGGCAAGGAATTGCTTGAACCCAGGAGGTGGAAGTTGCAGTGAGCCCAGATCGTGCCATTGCACTCCATCCTGGACGAGCGCGGTGGCTCACGTCTGTAATTCCAGCACTTTGGGAGGCGGGGGTGGGCAGATCACCTGAGGTCGGAAGTTCGAGACCAGCTTGACCAACATGGAGAAACCCCATCTCTACTAAAAATACAAAAGATTAGCTGGGCGTGGTGGTGCATGCCTGTAATCCCAGCTACTTAGGAGGCTGAGGTAGGAGAATCACTTGAACGCCGGGGGTGGAGGTTGTGGTGAGCCGAGATCGTGCCATTGCACTCCAGCCTGGGCAAAAAGAGTGAAACTCTGTCTCAAAAAAGACTGGACAGATATGAAGACATAGAGTTTTTTCTCCTGTCGCCCCATCAGTTTTTGTTCACTGTCTAATCTCTGGAAGGAAGGTGGGCAACAGGTGGCCAGCAGTGGTCTGTGTGTGGTTATCTTATTCTTGCTGCTTTCTGCTTTTTTTATGATCACTATCTGTTCCAACCTGGGAACTGAGGAGAGATGTTGGTAGGAAGAGGCTTTCCCCCACCTCTGACGTGCAGGCCCTTCATTCAGCTGACATCTGAGCCGCACTTCAATATGGCAGCTATTGGCCACGTGTGGCTACTGGGTGCGTGGAATGTCGCTGGTCTAAACTGCGATGTGCTAGAAAGGTAAAATACAGAGTTAGTTTCAAAGATTTAGTGTGTGTATATATATATATATAACTTTATATTATATATATAAACTTTATATATATTTCATTATTGCTCACAAACTGATAATATTTTGGATATATTGGGTAAATTAAATTGTTACATCAACTCCACCTTTTTCTTGTTTCTTTTTAAAGTTGGCTACTAGAAAGTTTAAAATTCACATGTGGCTTATATTTTATTTCAGAGGGGTTGCCTTTTTAAAAAAATCTCAGGCTGCTTGCTCAAATGCCAGAAGCCAGGAAGATCATCAAAACTGAAATTTTAAAATTATTGTTATATATTTTTCCTTTGTGAATAGCCATATAGTATATTATTTATAAATACATGAAACCTTATACACGAGGTTAAATGCAAATACCCTCCGGGGTGGCCCTGGCTCAGCTCAGGGAGGAAGGCCTGCCTGAAAAGGCTGCAGCTTAGGCTGTCACTCTTACTTCATTCAGTGCAGCGTTTGGTCACGTCTTCTGTCACTCAAGGCCTGAAGGGGCCGGGCCTTAGACGTTTTCCAATCAGGGACGCTGAGCTGGGGACTGTCCAATCAGGCACGCAGCTGGAGCAGACAGGGCGGCTTCCGGGATTTGGCGGGGCCTTTGTCTCTCGCTGCAGCTGGAGCTCTTGGTCTCGTCTTCCCTGCTCTGAGTCTCCCTGCTCCTAGAGGCCCAGCCTCTGTGGCCCTGTGACCTGCAAGTATTGGGAGATCCACAGCTAAGACGCCAGGGTCCCCCTGGAAGCCTAGAAATGGTGAGAGTGGCGGCTCCGACATCCGGAGAGAGAGGGAGGGGCTGGTTGGAACCGGTGGGAAGTGGCTGTGGCGGACTCGGGCCTCCCCTCAGTCATCTCCGCAAACTGCGCCCCGAGTTCCCCTTGCCCAGCTCGGCCTCAGTCCCCTTCAGCAATAAGATGGCGGCAGCGCTGACAGCGGGGCCCCCGGGCGTCTTGTCTGTTCCCTGCGCAGTGACTCTGCCCTGACCTGGAGCCCTCTGGGTAGCTCTGCAACCGCAGCGCCGCGTCTCTCCCGGATTGTGCAGGGACCACGGGAGGGTAGTCGGGAGAATCCTGACTCGGGGTGCGGGTTCGTGAATGGGAAGAGCTTTAGTCCGCTGCGTTTCCAGTTCATCTTTCCCCCTATTAAAAATTTATGGCAGGCAGGGCGCGTTGGTTCACGACTGTAATCCCAGCACTTCGAGAGTACGAGGCGGGCGGATCGCCAGAGGCCAGGAGTTCGAGACCAGCCTGGCCAACATGGCGAAACCTCGTCTCTACTAAAAATACAAAAATTAGCCTGGCGCAGTGGCCCACACCTATAATCCTAGCACTTTGGGATACTGAGGCACGCGGATCACGAGGTCAGGAGTTCAAGATCAGCCTGACCAACATGGTAAAACCCCGTTTCTACTAGAAATACAAAAACTTAGCTTGGCGTGGTGGCGCGGTCCTGTAATCCCAGCTACTCAGGAGGCTGACACAGGAAAATCGCTTGAACCCGGTAGGCGGAGGTTGCAGTGAGCCAGATCGCGCCATTTGCCCTCCAGCCTGGGTGACAGAGCGAGACTCCATCTCAAAAAAAAACAAAAAACAAAAGCCGAGCATAGTGGCGCATGCCTATAATCCCAGCTAGTCGGGAGGCTGAGGCGAGAGAATCGCTTGGACCCGGGAGGAGGTTGCAGTGAGCCAAGATCGCCCCACTACACTCCAGCCTGGGCGACAGAGTAAGACTCTGTCTCAAAAAAACATAAACAAAACAAAAAAAATGGCAGTCTCCGCAAAAATATTAAATAATTTCATCAAAGAGTGGTTCAAAAATTTTAGATCACCCCTGTGGGTTGTAGTTTTTGGTTCATAAGAGGGCCTTGAAAGACTTTTATAAGGTGCATAATGCAAAAATCCCAAATTCAATAATTGGTTAGGTACAGTTATGTTTTTTCTGTCTTCCTGTCTTTGTTTCTCTCCTCTTCTTTTTAGTGTTTTTTTTTTTTTTTTTTTTTTTTAAGGAGTCCTGCACTGACGCCCAAGCTGGAGTGCAGTGGTAGGATCTGCAACCTTCGCCTCCCAGGTTCAAGCGATTCTCCTGCCTCAGCTTCCCGAGTAGCTGGGATTATAGGCTTCTGCCACCACGCTCAGCTGATTTTTATATTTTTAGTAGAGACGGAATTTCTCTATGTTGGACAGGCGGGTCTCAGCCTCCTGACCTCAGGCGATCCACCGGCCTCGGCCTCCTTAAGTGGTAGGATTACAGGCGTGAGCCAGCGCTCCCCGCCTTAGTTTCTTAGTTTCTTAATTTTCACCTCGAGGGTACTAATTTCCTGGTTATGTAATTGGAGCTTAATTGACAGTTTGTAGTTAGTTAAGCCTGAATTTTGTTTCCTCTAATGTAGTAATTTACCAAAAAAAAAAAAAAAAATGCATTTGAGTTAGATTTTTTTCAAAGCAGGAATCCAGGGCCTAGATTTCCACCTCAGACTAAATTGCCTGCCACTTAACTATTTTCATACTCCACAGAGGACTGATTTTCCCCTACATTTTTTACAAGTGTTCCAAGCAGTCTCCCGTGTATCCCCCAGTTCTCCTTACCTCCAGCCTAACTCTGGCTTGAAGTAAAAACGCATAGTAAATTTCCGGTTCTGACAATCTCAAGAACTGAAAATTTAGTATTTTACTTCAAGGAACTGTCAACTTTCTCTCCCTAATTCACATTATGAACTATTTGTCCTTTAGTGTACGTTTTTCATACTGTATTTTAATTATTTACCGACAACACATTGAAAACATTTTAAAAATTTATTTTCTGTTTTTAAATATTTTCCATGAGGAGAAAGCAAAGAGTAATCTCCTGACACTGTATTGTAAAAAATCTGTGCCTGTTTTCCTTTTATCTTCCTGAGCACAGAGATCATGTTTTAGGGGTCAGTGGTTTTTGGAAACTTTATGGGGTGAAGTGTCCTCAGCCACCCTTTAGTTTTTTCCTGGTCCTGTACTGTCTGAATAAACCAAAATACCCACCGTGTCTGTCTGCTAGAGTTAATATTAGCTCTTGGGTCATTTTCTTTTACAGAACAAGCTGAGGTATGGAGTGTAGCCTCTCAAGGAAGCCAGTGAATGCCCTGGGGCTTAGAGGAATCTCCTGGTGTATTCTTCCTTTGAAAAGCTAACCCTTTGAGACATTAAGATTATTTTTATCCAAGCCAGCTTTCATTTCTTGGAGACACATTGCTGGTCAGCGATCAGATGCTGGTATTGAGGGGAAAACAGAAATAATTTCTGCCACCCGGATTCTCTAAGATTTGTGAAAAAAAATTGTATCCCCAAAGACAGAAAAAAACCTGACCTCAGTGAGATAGTACAAGAACTTGCCAAGTAAAATGCATTTGGGGCGCTCATTGGGGCGTAATGCAGTGTCTCCTGAGAGGGTGGTCACTGGGCACTTAAGTGAGCAGGATGGAGTGGGAGAATCTCTCCAGGAATTGGATGGTCTGACTTGACACATGAGTCAGACACATTGGTTTTCTAATCAGCACTGCCACTCCTTTGTTTTGTCACCTTGAAAAGATCTATTCACTTATATTGACTCTTTTAAACTGTAAATTGTAGTTTATTAGTAGAGCTTGAAAGGTAAGAAAATATGTACAAAAACATAAAATAGGCGGGTTTCAAAAAATATCTAATCATATATTCCATTGTTAAAAATTCTCATTTTTTTTCCCCAGTGTGAGTTTAGAAATTTTCTCAGGTGTGTTTTTTATTTTTTGAAACGGAGTCTTGTTTTGTTGCCCATGCTGGAGTACGGTAGCATGATTTTAGCTCACTGTAGCCTCTGATTCCCGGGTTCAAGCGATTATCCTGCCTCAGCCTCCTGAGTAGCTGGGATTACAGGTGCACGCCACCATGCCCGGCTAAATTTTGTATTTTTAGTAGAGATGGTGTTTCGCCATGTTGGCCAGGCTGATCTTGAACTCCTGACCTCAGGTGAAATCAGCCCACTTTGGCGCAGGCACTGGGATTCTCAGGGGTGGAGTCACTCCAGGTGTGTTTTATGCCTGGGTGTTTTTCTTTTTTTTTTGAGACAGAGGGTCTCACTGTGTCTCAGGCTGGAGTGCAGTGGCTGATCTCGGCTCACACAAGCTCCGCCCAGTTCCACGCCATTCTCCGCCTCAGCCTCCCAAGTAGCTGGGACTACAGCAGCCTTGACTGGTGCATATTTTAGTGAGGCGGGGGTTCACCATGTTAGCCAGGATAGTCCTGATCTCTGACCTTGATCCCACCAGCCTCGGCCTCCCAAAGTGCTGGGATTACAGGCTTGAGCCACCGCGCCCGGCCTTGCCTGGGTGTTTTCAAACAGAATTTCAAGGGTTAGCTTTTAGAGAGCTATCAAGGGAAAGAATAAGGAAAATCTCTCTTCCATTTTGGCTGTAGAAAATGAATACACAAGAAAATGTGTATTCATTCACATTTCACAAGAAATGTGGTGGATAATTGCTGAGTTACATAGATTCATAAAAACATCAGTTCCTCTTATTGCAGGGTAAGTTTCTGTGAGTGAATATCTCTGTTCTATATTTTGTAATCTTGATGTATGAGTTTAATGCTAATTTTTTTTTTTCCTCTGAGACAGAGTCTTGCTCTGTCGCCCAGGCTGGAGTGCAATGGCGCGATCTTGGCTCACAGCAACCTCCGACTCCTGGGTTTAAGCAATTCTTCCTCAGCCTCCAGCATACCTGGGAATACAGGTGCACGCCACCACTCTCAGCTAATTTTTGTATTTTTAGTAGAGACGGGGGCTTCAGCAGGTTGGCCAGGCTGTTTGTTATTGAACTCCTGATCTTGTGATCTGCCCACTTCGGCCTCCCAAAGTGCTGGGATTACAGGTGTGATCTACCGCGCCTGGCCAATGCTAAATTTTATAAGATAAAACTTGGTAGGTACCTCCTAGAAGTGTCCCCATATGACTAATTGTTTACTACATGATTCATAATGGAGATAATAAAGTAGTATATTTATTGTCTGAAAGAAATAGATTCTTTTGCTTTTCTTGTTGAGGTATAAAATGTAAGCACCTTAAGTTTTTTTTCTTTTGTATGAGCACTGTGTTTGAGTAATTTTACTGGATTTTTCAAACACTTGGTTTCAAAACCTGAGTGAATAACTCTTACTTGAAAATTAAAACTTGAGCCCAGTGACTCCAAGCTAAAGGCTCATATTGAGCCTGCAAAAGGAGGTTATTAAAGGCCCAGTTAGTTCTTCCTGGGGAGCCTCCCCTGCAGATTTCCTAGCCTGTTCACTCCAGCCATGGAAGAAGCCTTTTATCTGGAGAGAAGCTACAGAGCCCTGGAAAGCTGGGGACCCACAGACAGGTGCAGTTAAGATTAAGATGGAACAGGACCGAAAGGATCTTACTAAAGATAAAGTTGTTTTTGCTTTGAGGCAGTTTCTAAAACAAAGTTAGATTTGTATTAAAAAATTAAGTTCCAAAGGAGTATTGCAACAGGAGAAAGTACCAACTATAAGATCTTTAAAGATCTCAAAGGTTAGGCAGACAAGGGTGGCTTTTCTTCATAGAAAGGAGCAACCAAGATTAGAAACAGAGTGGGAGGGGAATGGCAAATGGAGGGTGAAAAAATCAGATTCTAAGTCGGAGAATGTTTAGCATGTTCTTAGGAGGAGCATATAATGGGGTTGTATGTTGGCTCAGACTGAGGGTAGCTCAAAGCTCAGGAGCTGTGGGAAGGAGATAAACTTAAGTTTGATTAAGTAGTATTTTATTTTGATCACTGAAGACAAATTCAGCTGATTTTTCTAAGAGAAGAAGAAAATGGGCAGAGTCTATGTCTGGCTACGTGATAGGTAAGAAAAGAGTGCATCATCTAAGTCATAATGGGATGTGTGTTTCCATAAACTGTTTCTGGAGCACACAAAAGATGGAGAATTTTATTAATTATAGCCATTTACC
Source organism: Papio anubis (assembly GCF_008728515.1). Classification (NCBI taxonomy): domain Eukaryota; kingdom Metazoa; phylum Chordata; class Mammalia; order Primates; family Cercopithecidae; genus Papio; species Papio anubis. Next base: position 29,599,073 of record NC_044995.1, read on the forward strand.
AGGATTACTTATGTGCTTCATCTTTCCCCACCTCTTTTCTTTGTCTTACACATTTCTTTCATTTGACTTTTCTTGGGTTGTATCTTTTATAATAATCCAGTCAACATAACTACAGTGTTTTTCTGAGTTCTGTGTATAGCACTGTTAAGTTATTGAACTTGAGCAAGTTTATGGGACTCCTGAATTTTCAAACAGTAGCTCATAATGGGCTCATAATTTGGAAGCATAAATGGGCCCATGGGGTTTGTTACTGGCATCTGTAGTAAGAACAGTATTTTGAGACCAAGCCCTGAATCAGGGTCTGTGCTGACTCTGGGTGGTGTCAGAATTTGAATGTTAGACAAAGAATTGGTGTTGGAGAGTTGCTTGGTATTCAGCAAACTCTATAGCTTTTGTGCCAGAATAAAAATGCCATAAAGGCCTGGCCTGGAATAAAACTCATAGTGTCTGGGAATGGGAGGCTCTACTCGCCTGTGTACTGGCTGTCACACTGCCCATTGTTTTCTGATTCCAGGTCTCCTCTTAGAGTGAGAGAGGACTGAAAATTTAGAGGAAAGAGAAGCTCTGATGACAGACCTTCTCTTTCCACAGCTGCCACCACAGGATTCCCACCGACTCACAATCATGCCCACTAGACACCGATGCATCCACACCCCTCTCAGGACAAGGCACCACCCTCAGGAACTTCACCACAGCATTTTTGATTCTAGCATTTCTTGCAAAAATCCTACAAAAGTGTCTACAAGTCTCCTGGCATATTCCCGTTCCCCAGACACTGAATCTGCAGCAGCAACCTGTTTTCCCCACCAATTTAGGGTTCTGGGCCACTTGTTCATAATCTCACGTGCCTGCATGGACCCAGAAATAAATAGCACAAACCGATCTTTCAGCTTACATATTGTACTTACCCCCACCCATAGAGTTTTTTCCTTTCAACTTTTAATTTTAGTTCAGAGGTACACATGTAGGTTTATTACATAAGTAAAATTGTGTCATGAAAGTTTGATGTAGATTATTTTTTCACTGAGGCACTAAGCATAACACCAAATGGGTATTTTTTTTTTTATTATTTAATTAAAACAATTTTTTTTTGAGATGAAGTTTTGCTGTTGTCCAGGCTGAGGTGCAATGGTGTGATCTCCGTTCACTGCAGCCTCTGCCTCCTGGGTTCAAGTGATTCTCCTGCATCAGCCTCCCAAGTAGTTGGGATTACAGATGCCTGCCATCACGCCCAGGCTAATTTTTATATTTTTAGTAGAGATGGGGTTTCACCATGTTGGCCAGGCTGGTCTTGAATTCCTGACCTCAGGTGATCTTCCCAACTCGGCCTCCCAAAGTGCTGGTATTACAGGCATGAGCCACTGCGCCCAGCCCAAACGGGTCTTTGTCCTGCCAACCTCAACTAGGCCTGTGTCTATTTTTCTCCCTCTTTGCATCCATGTGTTCTTATTATTTAGCTCTTTTAAAAATGAGATAGTGCATTTGGTTTTCTCTTTCTGCATTAGTTTACTTTTTTTTTTTTTTTTTTGAGGTGGACTCTCGCTCTGTCACTCAGGCTGGAGTGCAGTGGCACGATCTCGCCTCGCTGCAACCTCTGCCTCCTGGGTTCAAGCGATTCTTCTGCCTCAGCCTCCCGAGTAACTGAGATTACAGGCATGTGCCACCACGCCTGGCTAATTTTGTATTTTTAGTAGAGCTGAGGTTTCATCATGTTGGTCAGGCTTGTCTCGAACTCTTGACCTCAGGTGATCCACCCGCTTTAGCCTCCCAAAGTGTTGGGATTACAGGTGTGAGCCACTGCGCCCAGCCTGTATTATTACTAATATTATTATTTTTGAGATGAGTCTCGCTCTGTCACCCAGGCTGTAATACAGTGGCATGATCTTGGCTCACTGCAGCATCTGCCTCCTGGGTTCAAGCAGTTTTCCTGCTTCAGCCTCCCAAGTAGCTGGGATTACAGGTGCGTGCCACCAAGCCCGGCTAATTTTTGTATTTTTAGTAGCAGGGGGTTTCACCATGTTGGCCAGGCTCATCTTGAACTCCTAACCTCGTGATCCACCAACTCGGCCTCCCAAAGTGCTGGGACTACAGATGTGAGCCACCGCGCCCAGTCCTATATTTTCATTAGAAAAAAATTTTTTTTTCTATTTTATTTCATGAAAAGACAGGGTCTCATTCTGTCACCCAGGCTGGAGTGCAGTGGCATGATCTTGACTCACTGCAGCCTTAACATTCTGGGATCAAACAGTCCTCCTACCTCAGGCTCCCAGGTATGGGACTACAGGAACACACCACCATGCCCAGCTAATTTTTCTTTTAGTATTTTTTGTAGAAATTGGGTTTCTTTATGTTGTCTTGACTGGTCTCAAACTCCTAATCTCAGGCAATCTGCCTGCCTCAGCCTCCCAAGGTTCTGGGATTACAGGCATGAGCCATCATGCCTGGTCAGTCTGGCCATTTTAATGATACTGATTTCTCTGTCCATGACCATCAAATAGTTTTGTATTTGTGTCATCTTTGACTTCTTTGAGCAGTGTTTTGTAATTGTTGTCCTAGAGGTCTTTCACCTCCCTGGTTAGCTGTATTTCTAGATACCTTCTTTTTGTGGCATTTTTGAATGGAATTGTGTTTTTGATTTGGCTTTTGGCTTGGATGTTGATGTGCAGAGGTGCTACTTATTTCTGCACCTTTGTTTTGTATTTTGAAACTTTGCAGAAGTTGTCAGTTTATAGGGCATTTCTGCCAAGACTATAGGGTTTTCTAGATACTGAATCATGTCATCCGAAAACAGGGATAGTTTGATTTCGTCCCTTCCTGTTTGGGTGAATTTTGTTTCTTTCTCTTGCCTGATTTCTCTAGCCAGGACTTCCAATTCTCTGTTGAATAGGAGCAGTGAGAAAAGGCATCCTTATCTTGTGCCAGTTTTCAGAAGGAATGCTTCCAGCTTGTGTCCATTTAGTATGTTGGCTTTGGATTTGTCATAGATAACTCATTTCTATTTTATTTTATTTTATTTTACTTTAGTTTATTTTACTTTATTTTACTTTGGTGTGGTGTGGTGTGGTGTGGTGTGGTGTGGTGTGGTTTGGTTTGGTTTGACGGAGTCTCACTGTGTCACCCAGGCTGGAGTGCAGTGGTGCGATCTCGGCTCACTGCAAGCTCCACCTGCCAGGTTCACGACATTCTCCTGCCTCAGCCTCCCGAGGAGCTGGGACTACAGGCGCCCACCACCACGCCCAGCTAATTTTTTTTTTTTTTTTTGTATTTTTAGTAGAGATGAGGTTTCACCGTGTTAGCCAGGATGGTCTCAATCTCCTGACCTCGTGATCCATCCACCTCGGCCTCCCAAAGTGCTGGGAATACAAGTATGAGCCCCCGCGCCTGGCCAAATTTGTCATAGATAACTCATTATTTTGAAGTATGTATCTTCAGTGCCTAGTTTGTTGAGAGTTTTATACATGGGCAATGTTACATTTTATTGGAAGTTTTTTCTGCATCTATTGAGATAATTTTGTGGTTCTTTAGTTCTGTTTATGTGATGAATCAGATTTATTGATTTTTTTTTTTTTTTTTTTGTATGTTGAACCAACCTTGTATTCCAGCAATAAAGCCTACTTGATTATAGTGGATTAGCTTTTTGATGTGCTGCTGGATTTGGTTTGCCCATATTTTGTTGAGCATTTTGCAGCAATGTTAATCAAGGACATTAGCCTGAAGTTTTCTTCTTTGTTTTATCTCTGCCAGGTTTTGGTGTCAGATTGATGCTGTTATATAAAAAGCTGGGGAGAAGTCCCTTAATTTTGTGTAATAGTTTTAGAAGGCATTGTATCAGCTTTTCTTTTTACACTTGGTAGAATTCAACTGTGAATTTTCTGGTGTTGGGTTTTTTTTAGTTGGTAGCCTATTTACTACTAACTTAATTTTGGAGCTTGTTATTGATCTATTTAGGGCTTCAACTTGTTTAGTCTTGAGAGAATTTATTTGTCTAGAAATTTATCCATTTCCTTTAGATTTTCTAGTTTTGTGTATAGAGGTGTCTATAGTAAACTTCAATAGCTATTTGTATTTTTGTGGGGTCAGTGGTAATGTTCCTGCCATCTTTTTTTTCTTTTTTTTTTTAATGAGATGGAGTCTCACTCTGTTGCCCAGGCTGGAGTGCAGTGGCGTGATCTTGTCTCTGCAACCTCTGCCTTCGGGGTTTAAGCAATTCTCCTACCTCAGCCTTTCAAGTAGCTGGGATTACAGGTGTATGCCACCACACCTGGCCTAATTTTTGTATTTTTAGTAGAGATGGGGTTTCACCATGTTGGTCAGGCTGGTCTCGAACTCCTGACCTCAGGTGATACACCTGCCTTGGCCTCCCAAAGTGCTGGGATTACAGGCATGAGCCACTGTGCCTGGCCCCTGTTGTCCTTTTTTTTTTTAGGCGGAATCTCTGTCACCTAGGCTTGAGTGCAGTGGAATGATCTCAGATTACTGCAACTGTCACCTTCCTGGTTTAAGCAATTATGTGCTTAAATCTGCTGTTTACAAAATGAAGGGGGCCAGCCCATCCACAATCTGTGGGTTCTCGTCAGGTGGGACGAGAGACTGAGAAAAGAAGTAAAATACAGAGACAAAGTATAGAGAAAGAAAAGTGTGCCTAGGGGACTGGTGCTGCTCAGTATAAGGAGGACCCGCATCCTCCCTCCGGCACTGGTCTCTGAGTTCCCTCAGCATTTATTGATCATGATCTCTACCAGATAATGATATGGCAGGCCAATAGGGTAATACTGGGGAGAGCCTCTGAACAAAGGTCTCTGTGTCATAAATAAGTTTAAGGAAAGGTGCTGTGCCTTGATGTGCACTCACACAAACATCTCACATCTCAAACATTTCGCATCTTGGTGTAATAAAGAGCAGTATTGCTGCCAGCATGTCTCACCTCCAACCTTAGAATAAAGAGCAGGATTGCTGCCAGCATGTCTCACCTCCAACCTTAGAATAAAGAGCAGGATTGCTGCCAGCTTGTCTCACCACCAGCCCTAAGACAGTTTTCTCCTATCAGTAAATAGAACATACAATTGGGTTTTACACCGAGACATTCTATTCCCAGGGACAAGCAGAAGACAGATGCCTTCCTCTTATCTCAACTGCAAAGAGGCCTTCCTCTTTTACTAATCCTCCTCAGCACAGACTCTTTGGGTGTCAGGCGGGGGGATGTCAGGCCAGGGGGACGGGTCAGGTCTTTCCCTTCCCACGAGGCCGTATCTCAGGCTATCACATAGGGAAAAACCTTGGACAATACCTGGCTTTCCTAGGCAAAGATCCCTGTGGCCTTCCGCAGTGTGGTGTTTCCCTAGGTACTTGAGATTAAAGAACAACGATGACTTTTAACAAGCATACTGCCTTCAAGCACTTTTTTAACAAAGCACATCCTGCACAGCCCTAAATCCATGAGACCTTAAGTCAGCACAGCACATGTCTCTGGGGGCACAAGGTTAAGGCTAAGGTTACAGATTAACAACATCTCAAGACAAAAGAATTTCTCTTAGTACAAAACAAAATGGAATCTCTTATGTCTACTTCTTTCTACTGTTACACAGTAACAGTCTGATCTTTCTTTTCCCCACACAAAAGACAGAAAAAACCTGGTCTGTTTTAGGATCTACCTCTTTCCTTAAATGTTCAGTTCCATTATGTCACATTTAAGCATGAGTGACACCATTTTGGTTAGGTTTGTCTGTTTGAACCTAGTGTACAAACTCAGTCCAGAATAATGTCCTCCAATAATTTTGTTTAAAATTGTCTCCCTGTTTGGTCAGAGTGCAACCAAAACTCTGGGCCTTAGTGCCATTCTCAGTTTTCATCCTTTTTGGATTTGTCCTTCCCCTTTTTTTTTTTTTTTTTTTTTTGAGACAGTCTCTCTCTGTCACCCAGGCAACCTCTGCCTCCCGGGTTCAAGTAATTCTCCTGCCTCAGCCTCCAAAGTAGCTGGGACTACAGGCATGTGCCACCTCGCCTGGGTAATCTTTGTATTTTTAGTAGAGATGGGGTTTCAACATGTTGGCCAGGCTGGTTGGTCTTAAACTCCTGACCTCAGGTGATCCACCTGCCTTGGCCTTCCAAAGTGCTAGGATTACAGGTGTGAGCCACGGCACCTGACCCCCTGTTGTCATTTTTAATTGTGCTTATTTGGATCTTCTGTTCTTCATTAATCTTGCTAGTGGTTTATCTTCTTAATTTTTTTCAAAGATTTAACTCCTGGATTACTTGATATTTTCTATGACTTTTCATGTCTAAATCTCCTTCGGTTCAGATCTAATTTTGGTTATTTCTTATCTGCTGCTAGCTTGGGAGTTGGTTTTCTCTTGCTCGCTCGCTTGCTTGATTGATTGATTGAAACAGTCTTGCTCTGTTGCCTAGCCTGGAGTGCAATGGCACAATCTCGGCTCGCAGCAACCTCTGCCTCCCGGGTTCAAGGGATTCTCCTGCCTCAGCCTCCCGAGTAGCTGAGATGACAGGCGAGTGCCACCATGCCCATCTAATTTTTGTATTTTTAGTAGAGACAAGGTTTTACCTCCCAGGCTGGTCTTGAACTCAAGTAATTCGCCTTCCTTGGCCTCCCAAAGTGTTGGGATTACAGGAGTGAGCCACCATACCCGGCCTCATTCATTTATTTATGATGTTAGGTATTTAAATAGATTTCTAAGTTTTTGATGTGAGTAGTTACTGCTGTAAATTTCCTTCTTAACACTGCCTTGGCTGTGTTATAGCGATTCTGGTTTGTGTATCTTTGTTCTTATTTGTTTCAAAGAACTTACTGATTTCTGCTTAATTTTATTATTTATCCAAAAGTCATTCAGGTGAACGTTTTTAAATTTCCATGTAATTGTATAATTTGAAGTGGTTTTCTTTGTATTCAGTGATATTTTTGCCAAGCTGTGGCCTAAGTGTGTGTTTGGTATGACTTTGGGAAAATTCAATTTGCTGAGGACTGTTTTATTTCTGCTTGTGTGGTCAATTTTGTATGTGAGTATGTGATATGTGGTGATGTGAATGTATACTGTGTTGATTTCAGTTGAACAGTTCTATAGGTGCCAGTTAGGGCTATTTGGTCAAATGTTGAGTTTAGGTCCTGATATCTTTGTTAATTTTTTGCTCCAGTGATCTGACTAATAGTGTCTGTGGGGTGTTGTAGTCTCCCACTATTATTGTGTCAGAATCCAACTCTCTTCGTAGGTCTCTAATTATTCATATGCACTCATGGATTTTTTTAGAACACCTTTCTGTCTTCTGCTTTTTTCTTTAGTGTGCCCAAGGCTGCTCCTTAGATGCCTAAACCTAGAGTCTACTGAAATTCAGATCTCCAAGAGATCAAGAACCTGTCCAGAGATTTAGCTGTTTTTGTTTTTGGTTTGAGATGGAGTTTCACTCTGACGCCCAAGCTGGAGTGCAGTGGCACGATCTCGGCTCACTGCAACCTCTGCCTCCTGGGTTCAAGCGATTCTCCTGCCTCAGCCTCCCGAGTGGCTGGGATTACAGGCGCACGCCACCACGCCTGGCTAATTTTGTATTTTTAGTAGAGACAGGGCTTCACCGTGGTGGCCAGGCTGGTCTCCTGACCTCAAGTGATCTAACCACCTGGGCCTTGTAAAGTGCAGGGATTACAGGCATGAGCTACCGTGCCTGGTCGAGATTTGGCTGTTATGGGAGAAAATATAAATTAGAAATTTATATTTCTATATTATATTAATTTATTATTAATCATTAATAATATTAATAATTACTAACTACTAATTTATGTTAGTCTTTATTTCCTTACCTCATAATAAGGGGGGATAGTTTGTTCATCTCTCTTTATTGAAGCATTTTGATTATATGTAGATATTCTCTGCTTTTTTGAAATATACGTAAATCATATTTACAGCTAAAGAAACCTTTTATCATTCTTTCTGTCTCAGGATTGTCTATCTAGGTATCTAGGACCACAGAACCATTGCAGTGTTTTTGCTTTGGCAAAGTTTTTTTTTTTTTTTTTTTTTTAAGGCGGAGTCTTGCTCTTGTCGCCCAGGCTGGAGTGCAACGGCGTGATCTTAGCTCACTGCAACCTCTGCTTCCCACCATTCTCCTGCCTCAGCCTCCAGAGTAACTGGGACTACAGGCGCCCGCTACCACGCCTGGCTAATTTTTTATTTTTAGTAGAGACGGGACTTCACCGTGTTAGCCAGGATGGTCTCAATCTCCTGACTTTGTGATTCGCCCACCTTGACCTCCCAAAGTGCTGGGATTACAGGCGTGAGCCACCGCGCCTGACCCCAAAGGTGTGTTGGTTTTTTTTTGGTTTTTTTTTCAGTCTCTTAAAGTAGATACAGATTTGTTTAGATTAAAACTGAATTTAAGAGCACACAAAAAGTGGAGCACAAAGATAGGATTAAACTTAGCAATACAGAATGATAAAGACTAAAAGATGCTGAGGAAGTTTCTTTGACAAAAAAACTGATTATCCAAGGTAATTATCCAATATTTGCAGGCTGAAGTACTTACACTGCAAAAGAAAGAACAGTTCTGTGTATAAACTCAACAGTGGAGTCAGTGGTTATGCTTTGGTTCCTATTTACTACTTCAAAACAATTAGCATAGTTATGTGTAGTGTTTGTAGACAACTTGCCTTCATATGAATTATACAGTCTTTTCTTTTCTTCTTCTTTTTTTTTTTTTTTTAAGACAGTGTCTTGCTCTGTTGCCCATGCTGGAGTGTAGTGGCATGATGTCAGCTCACTGCAACGTCCAGCTCCTGGGTTCAAGCGATTCTCCCACCTCAGCCTCCTGAGTAGCTGGGGTTACAAGCATGAGCCACTGTGCCCGGCCTAAATTGTATGGTATTTTCTACAATAGTATGAATATAAGACCACAATATTTAGGGTGAATGTCTTAGTCATTTTAATATTAGTCATACTTTTGAAATATAAAGTATTTTAACTAAATTATGGTTACAGAAAAATTTTTAAAATTCTACATTATTACTGGTACATTAAAATTATTTATGCTTAGATGTTTATATCTAGTATCCAAAAAAATTCACTACAAAATTGTTGTGGTAGATATTAGCCTGACATGCATATTAATTTACCCAGTAGATGTAGGTAAGCATGATTTCAGTGTCTTTTATTTTACTAAACTTGAATACTGCTATTACAGGACAAATAAACGTGATGGGTAATGTGACCATGCAAGAAATGTAATAGCTTTTCAGTTAGCTATGTTGTAAGCTCAAATATATTTTACTACATAAACAAAGTCAGATTCTGATTCTTCATCAAAAAGTGTTGGTGAAGGCTGGGTGAGGTGGCTCACCTCTTTAATCCCAGCACTTTGGGAGGCCAAGGCAGACAGATCACTTGAGGTCAGGAGTTTGAGACCAGCCTGGCTAACATGGTGAAACCCTGTCTCTACTAAAAATACAAAAATTAGCGGAGGGTGGTGGTGGGCGCCTATAATTCTAGCTACTCAGGAGACCGAGAAAGGAGAATTGCTTAAACTTGGAACGTGGAGGTTGCAGTGAGCTAAGATCACACCACTACACTCCAGCATATGTGAGAGAGCAAAACTGTGTCTCAAAAAATAAATAAATAAATAAAAAGTGCTGTTGGAAATTGTCAGATGTATTCCAATATAAATCCCCCATTTAATGGCTAGGAGACAAGAGAGCAGCAGAGATAAAAGAGAAATTTTATAAAATTTTGCTGAGGATATGTCCCCTTTCTTCATAATGCTCATGCTTATCATGCTGAGAGTAGCTGTGCAGTTTGGGTGTTTAGAGAGATATTTATTTTAGGGGAACATTTTCTGGCCAACATGATTAACCTTATATCTAATCTGAGTTGTTTTTTTTTTTTTTTTCTTTTTTTTTTTTTGAGACTGAGTCTCGCTCTGTCGCCCAGGCTGGAGTGCAGTGGCACGATCTGGGCTCACTGCAAGCTCCGCCTCCCAGGTTCACGCCATTCTCCTGCCTCAGCCTCCCGAGTAGCTGGGACTACAGGCGCCCGCCACCTCGCCCGGCTAGTTTTTTGTATTCTTTTGAGTAGAGACGGGGTTTCACCGTGTTAGCCAGGATGGTCTCGATCTCCTGACCTCATGATCCGCCCGTCTCGGCCTCCCAAAGTGCTGGGATTACAGGCTTGAGCTACCACGCCTGGCCCTGAGTTAAGATGAAGAGCGATTTTTCTCTCCAGTGTTTGGGTGTCTGTTTCAGAAGCCCTATTACTATCCCGTGGTGTCTGTGAATGAGGTGGGCTGTCACAGGGAGAACTCTCTATGTGGACTCATGCTGAAAATCCAGCAGTATTTTTTTCATGTCACCATTATAAATAGAAACTGAAGCTGAAACACTGCTCCCATTCCCATTATCGTGAAGGTGCAATTTTACCTAGGAGGACTGAAGGCTGTCCTCCTGCACCTCAGGCTTCATTACCTGATGTGGGACTAGAGTGCTGTTCTGGCAGTTGGGGTTCATGTAAGATGTGAGCTGCCAGCTGTGAGCCCTGTGGTAGGAGTCAAGAGAGGACACTGGCTGTCAGGAAAGGACAAGCAGAGTCTGCTAAGTTGCAAAATTACTTCCTGTCATGAGGATGTGAAAAGTTAATTTTGTCATTGAATATAACCTATTAGCATACATGGATCGCCTCCCCCATTACCAGGTGAATTTAGGATGAACCATGTATTACATGGTGCTGTGAATTCTTTTACTTGTGGACTAATTATGGGAGTGTCTTTTTGTCTTTGCAGTCTCTTAAGAAGATTGACTGTGATGCATGTCACATTCTGGTTTAATTGTGTAATGAAATAGTTTACTTTCTGTTCTATCATTTTGGAGTTTCTCTAGGGCTGGAGAAATTTTTTCTTTTAATTATATTTTCCAAACATTGTCTAGAATTACTAGACATGATATAAACACATACGGTTCCAGCCAAACTTTACTCTAGAGGGGCCTTTTCCTCTCAGGCTGCCAGTCACTTCAGATTTCTGCAAACTTCACAGGGTAGCAATCAGCCATTTTACCTCTTATTTTGTCTGGCCCCACCTTGAAGTCTGGCCTCACAGAACTGACTGATTGGAAGTTTTGGCTGGTGAATCTGTTACATTTTTTAGAGCTGGTGCTCACAATTTTCTGAAACCCGAAAAGATAAAATTAGAAAAATAAAGTATGTATTTTAGCATCTTAATTTTTAAATTTTCTGTTAAACCAATACTTGCAGAGACATTTTATTTAGTAACTTGTTTTCTATTCCTGCAGATCCAGTAGTTGCTCCACAAGTCACAAACAAGTAAATATGAACACAATAAAAATTTCTTTAAACTACATTAAATTCTTTCTGTATCCCTCTCATCTGTCAACATTTAGTATTCTATACATTTTTTAAAAACCAAGGACAGAGAAACGGAAGATGAAATAAAAATGCTGAGCCCTTAATCTAAATCCCGGGAATTATTAAACATCTGTGCTAACTCCCAGTTTGTTATGAGAATTAAATCACATAATGTGTTATTCCAAGCATAGTGCTCTGTAGCATACTCTTGAGCACAGGCATTGCTACTTTATGTTGCCTCTGTAACCTTTACAGAACCAGCAAAGAATATGATACTTAAAGATGGAGATTAGTTGTCTTCATTTGTGCCAGAAGTATTTGTGTTGTGACAAGAGTGCTGAGTGTAAGGGACAGTGCCTGCTTCTCTAACTAATGCTAATGATGAGCCTAGAAGCAGCAACATCAGCATTGACAGGGGACTTATTTAAAACACACATTCATGAACCCTTTGAAAACCTGCAGAATCACATTACATAGGGAAAGTCCAAAGTTACCAAGTGATTTATATGCTTATTAAATATTACAAGACAACTGGGCGTGGTGGCTCATGCCTGTATCCCAGCATTTTGGGAGACCGAGGTGGGTGGATCACCTGAAGTCAGGAGTTTCAGAGCAGCCTGTCCAACATGGTAAAACCCTATCTCTACTAAAAGTACAAAAATTAGCCGGGCATGGTGGCAGGTGCTTGTAATCTTACCTACTTGGGAGGCTAAGGCTGGAGAATCTCTTAAACCCAGGAGGTGGAGGTTGCGGTGAGCAGAGATTGCGCCATTGCACTCCAGCCTGGGTGACAAGAGCAAAACAACATCTCAAAAAAAAATTGCAAGGCAATGCTTAGCTAAATGGTTATCAGCCGGGCTTCTATTAGGTTGGTGCAAAAGTTGATTGACATTTTTGCCATTCTAAGTAATGTGGATTACTTAGGTGTAGACACTCAGATTACATGGCTAATTATTAGAAATCCCTTTACTTGTGCCCTCTTCACAGGTTCTGTTTTTTGTTTTGTGTGGACAAGTTTATGTTGTTTTAATTAAGTGCCTCGTGTGACTCTAAGGTAAGGCCAGAATCAACTATGAGGGGTTCAAGATACATTCATGAGAGTTATGTTTTACTTTTCCGCTGAAGGATGGTCACAGGGCCTGTTCTGTTTGGGTTTAGTAAAGACGGGGCAGCGTGGCCCATATTACCATTATTGTAGCAGAAATTGCTGGTGTCTGTGGTGGGGAGTGTACCTAAGGACGGGAAAGGAGAAACTTCTATTTTTCACTTCATTATTTCTGAATCTTTTCTGAAGATTCACCCAGAAATGGGTGGACTTTTTCTGAGGATGTTGGTCCTTCTGCCTGTGGGTGTGGTCATAGCATGTAAACAGGTGGAATGTTCTCAAGATGCAGGTGTAATTGGTCTAGAAAATCTCATCTGAAAATAAATCCCAGAGAAGGAGGAGATAGAGGAAAAAGTGGCACTTTTTTTTTTCAGCTAAACATGTCTCAGATCAAGAGCTGTGTCCGCTCTGCCTCCTGGAATGCTATGTGTTTAGTACTTGTAAACCTTGCCTTCTATAATTGTGGTTTTTTCTCTCTAATGAGTTTGTTTTAACTACTTTTAAAAATTCTTATGATAATTAAGGGTCTCTGAAAAATATTTCTTTCCTATATACCAGAGTCTTTTATGAATTTTTAAAATTATGCCTTTTTATATGCCTTGCAGAATTCTCACCATTAGTTTATGATCTGCAGTATTAAAAGTGTTCTTTTTGTGGCTGTTGAACATGGAAAAGTGTGGATACTCAAAGATTACTGTTGGGGAAAAGCTGGGATCCTTAGTAAGGGTGGAGAATATGTAATGTTGAAGTTCCATTTGTGTTTGCTATTAGCCCTATGCAGAACAGAATTTAGAAAATGCTTATTTAAACAGGATGGCATTTATTACCCAGAAAGTTCTGAAAAAATATTATCAGAAGGTACCTGTTCTCTAGGGTGCTAAAGAAAGACTACTTAAAATCACTATTAAACATTACAGAACATAGAAGATCTTGAATAGAAGATTCCTGTATTTTGAGATATCCTGTATCAAGATAGAAGATACCTGTATCTTGAAGTTTGCATAAAACTGTTGTTTCAATATGGTTGAATTTAGACTATAATTTACTTATTGGGAACAATATTTCAGCAGTAATGCTGTGTCCTTTTGAGTGTTTTAGCACATTATGAAAATTTGTCCTAGTGCAGTTGATGCTAATGATTCACTCGGTTAAAGAGCTCTCTGACAAATTTTTTCACTGTAGTGTTATTTTTTCCTTCGTTATTAAGTATCTTTATGCAGCTGATTTGTATAAATTATCAAATGTAATCTGGCAGCTGCTCTTCTTTCTTAAGGTTTCTTTCCATATATTTGTCTTTGGAAAATGAAGACTGTCATCTCTCTCTTATAGGCCATGAAAACTGGGGGGAAAAAACAGGTTATTTCACTTATTGGATGTTTGATAAAATATTTTTCTTGGGGCAAAATCATTGGCATTTCTTGTGAACATATTAAAAATTCAGCAACTCAGACTTTATTCCAGATCTTCTGCAAAAAAAAAAAAGCCTAACAAGATTTCCAGTTTATTCTACACATTAAAATTTGAAATGTACCTTGTAACTCAACATGTCTTTCATCTCAGCAGAACTCATTCTGTATAGTGTGAATATAGCACTCCAGAATGTACATGCTTGTGTTCGTGCCCTTAATTTTATATTTTATTATCCAGAAAAGTATCATATATAAATTGATGTTGTGGATCTTATTCTAGTCTTTTCTCAGAGTTAGAGAATACATCAGATAATATTTCTGTCTTTAAAATTACTTCATTTGGGTAATTTCATTCACTTTTATAAGGCAGAACCAGTACTTTTTAGTCATTCATTTCAACTTGAGTCAAATTAAAAATTTCGCCCATGGCCACTTGGTAAATATGTGTGTGTGTACTTTTCAGGGACCGTTAACATTTATGGATGTGGCCATAGAATTCTCTGTGGAGGAGTGGCAATGCCTGGACACTGCACAGCAGAATTTATATAGGAACGTGATGTTAGAGAACTACAGAAACCTGGTCTTCCTGGGTGAGAATAACTTCAATATACAATTCCTAATATACCCTAAAGATTTCTTTTTTTTTTTTTTTTTTTTTTTGTAGAATGTTTTTTGGTAATTGATCTTTGTATAAATGAGTATCAGATCTCTATTTCTAAGAAAATCTTGGGGGCCAACCGCAGTGGCTCATGCCTGTAATCCTAGCACTTTGGGAGGCCAAGGCAGGTGGATCACCTGAGGTCAGGAGTTCAAGACCAGCCTGGCCAACATGGTGAAACCCCGTCTCTACTAAAAAAAAATACAAAAATTAGCCAGTTGTGGTGGCGCACGCCTGTAGTCCCAGCTACTTGGGAGGCTGAAGCAGGAGAATCACTTGAACCCAGGAGGCAGAGGTTGCAGTGAGCCGAGATTGCACCACTGCACTCGAGCCTAGGTAGCAGAGTGAGACTCCAAATCAAAAAAAAAAAAAAAGAGAAAGAAAATCTTGGGGATTTGTCAGTGTAGGAAAAAATAATTCAAGATGTTTCATCTTGATCTGGACTTTTTACATTTCTGAGCTGATCTGTATCCTTCCCTCTAAATTAGTGGTAATTCCAGAAATTTAGTGGCATAAAATATTGTTTTGTATACCTTAAAATCTAATTGTCATCTCCAGTTTTTGATTCAGTAATACTAAGTAGTAAAATTAAGAACCTACAAATTTAAAAAAAGTCTAAATATTTAGAAATTTCTGTTTTAAATTAGTATTTTGTAATTAATTTACTATTCTATTAATTACACTCTCTTTACTGAGCACATTATTTGAAGAATATGAGCAACATTCATGTTATTTATTTTTAATAAAACAGGTATTGCTGTCTCTAAGCCAGACCTGATCACCTGTCTGGAGCAAGGCAAAGAACCCTGGAATATGGAGAGACATGAGATGGTGGCCAAACCCCCAGGTAGGTGATAGTGAATATAACAGATGACACAGATGAGAGGTCCATATGTCAAGGAGAAAGTCAGTTTTTGAAATGCGATTTGGGGCCAGGTGCGGTGGCTTGTGTCTGTAATCCCAGCATTTGGAGAGGCCAAGGCGGGTGGATTACCTAAGGTCGGGTGTTTGAGACCAGCCCGACCAACATGGAAAAACCCCATCTTTACTAAAAATACAAAATTAGCTGGGTGTGGTGGCGCATGCCTGTAGTCCCAGCTACTCAGGAGGCTGAGGTTGTGGTGAGCTGAGATCGCACCATCGCACTCCAGCCTGGGCAACAAGAGTGAAACTCCATCTCAAATAAATAAATAAATAAATATATAAACGAATAAAAATAAGAAATACAATTTGGGAGTTGTGCTCCAAGGAGAATAGTTTCAGGGAAGCCTGAAGTTTATTTTTTATTTTATTTTTTCTCTTACATAGGGATATCTTTTGTCTTATCCTTCTAACTTTTCTAAGGAATATACTTTCCCTTCAGTTATCTTTCTGGTTTTCAGTGAGAGCCAAAGTCCCCTTTTTGGCATATACAAGACTACAAAATCTGCTTTTTTAATGTTTTGGCGGACACATAAATATCTGAAATTTTAAGAAACTCTATGTTAAACTATTATTTTAAGTTTTCTTTCTACATCATGTCTGAAATATGTGAGAGTAGTGGTTTCTGTTTCATTTTTTTGTTCATTTTTTTCTGCACATTCCATCCTGTTTTTATTACTATAGTCTTGAAATACAGTTTGAAATTATAAAGTATGTTGTCCTCCTGCTTTGTTCTTTTTCCTCAAGATTACTTTCATTATTCAGAGCTTATTGAAGTTTCAAGTAAATTTTATGATTGTATTTTTCATTACTGTGAAAACAAATACCACTGGAATTTTGATAGGGAGTTTATTAAATCTGTAGATCACTTTGGATAATATGGCACTTTAACAATATTTATTCTTTCAATCCATATGCACAAAATATTTTAAAATTTGTGTCTTTTCTAATTTCCTCCATTGATACATCATTTATTGTAAAGGTTTTTTAGATCGTTGGTTAAATTTGTTCTAAGAAATTTATTATTTTAATGCTATTGTCCATGAGATTGTTTTCCTCCTTTATTTTATCAGATAGTTTAAGTTTATGGAAGTGTAAGTTTATCTTATAAATGTATGTTAATTTTATATTTTGCTAATTTACTGAGTATATTAATTAGTTTAGACATGTTTAAATGTACTGTGTATGATTTTTTATATATGAGATTATATGATCTACAAACAGCAACTTTTTACCTATTTGTCTTCCATTTTAATGGCTTTTTAAAAATTGTTTTGACTATTCTGCTGCATACTTCCAGTGCTATTTTAAAATAGAAGCATTGACACTGGGCACAATATAGTTTTGCACTGGTGTCTGTGAATTTCAGGAAGCAAACATCTCTTCAAGTTTTTATCAACTGGTTTCAGGAGGTAAAGATCTTTTGTTGGGCTCCCAGGATAATGGGATGCCCTCTGGGTTTGTAATGAAGAGGGGTTGTAGGTTGCTCACAAGGCTGCTATGTCTGCACAAGGGTTTACTTTAGTGTTTAGTTGGCTTGTTACAAGGGGATTGTGGTGTAATTTGCATTTTATTTTTGGACAGGCTGAATATCCTTCAGGACTTTGATCTGTAGGGCAGTCACTAGGCAGGTTTCTGTAGTCATGTCTGCAAATGGTAAGCATTACATCAGGATGTCATTGAGTATGGTTTTCACTGAGCATCAAAGAGGATTTTGCCAGGTCACTGTGTGGGTTTCTATGTAGGCAGAACTGGCCTTGAACTGTCATGGAACTGCTTCAGGGACCACAGTAAAGGCTACGGTCTTGCAAACCTGCCTGCATGACTATAAATGGGTATCTTCCTCCAGCCCTGTGGAAGGGCCGGACCTCTCCCAAACTGTGACTGGGAGGAGTATGAGATGCTTACAGGGTAAGTTTAATATTCTCAGTGGGACCAAGTTGGGTGGGCTATTTTTTGGTCTGTAGCCAAGAATAGAGGTGCTATAGTTTGCCACCTGAATATATGCCTGCCTTCTGAAAAGGATATGCCTCAGTCTTGGGCATTATCAGTTTCATAACTCCCTCCTTGGATCTCAAAGCTCTTTCTCTCTCTCTTTTTTTTTTTCGTTTGAGACGGAGTCTCACTCTGTTGCTCAGGCTGGAGTGCAGTGGCACCATCTCAGCTGTCTGCAACCTCCGCCTCCCAGGTTCAGGTGATCCTACTGCCTCAGCCCTCAAGTAGCTGGGATTACAAGCATGCGCCACGATGCCCGGATAATTTTTTTTTGGAAGACGGGCATGGAGTCTCGCTGTGTTGCCCAGACTGGAGTGCAATGGCACAATCTCGGCTCACTGCAACCTCCTCCTCCCAGGTTCAAGCGATTCTCCTGCCTCCGCCTCCCAAGCAGCTGGTACTACACGCACATGCCACCACACCCGGCTAATTTTTGTATTTTTAGTAGAGACGGGGTTTCACGATGTTAGCCAGGCTGGTCTCGAACTCCTGACCTCAGGTGATTTGCCCGCCTCGACCTCCCAAAGTGCTAGGATTACAGGCGTGAGCCATCCTGCCCTTCTGTGCCCGTACTTTTGTATTTTTAGTAGAGATAGGGATTCGCCATGTTGGCCAGGCTGGTCTCGAACTCCTGACCTCAGATGATCCACCCACCTCAGCCTCCGAAAGTGCTGAGATGACAGGCATGAGCCACTGCGCCCAGCCTTTTTTGTTTTTTGTTTTTTTTTTTTTGAGACAGAGTCTCATCTCTGTCACCCAGACTGGAGTGCAGTGGCCCGATATCGGCTCACTACAACCTCTGCCTCCTGGCCGGGTGCAATCAATTCTGCTGTCTCAGTCTCCCGAGTAGCTGGGATTACAGGCATGTGCCACCATGCCTGGCTAATTTTTGTATTTTTAGTAGAGATGGGGTTTCACAATGTTGGCCAGGCTGTTTCGAACTCCTGACCTCAGGTGATCCACCCGCCTCAGCCTCCCAAAGTGTTGAGATTACAGGCATGAGCCATCGTGCCCAGCCATGCCCAGATAATTTTTGTATTTTAGTAGAGATGGGGTTTCATCATGTTGGCCAGACTGGTCTTGAACGCCTGAGCTCAGGTGATCCACTCACCTCAACCTCCCAAAGTGCTGAGATTACAGACATAAGCCACTACGCCTGACCTTTTCTTTTTTCTTTTTTCTTTTCTTTTTTAATTGAGATGGAGTCTCATCTCTGTCACCCAGGATGGAGTGCAGTGGCCTGATCTCAGCTCACTGCAACCTCTGCCTCCTGGTCGGGTTCACTCAGTTCTGTTCTCTCAGCCTCCCAAGTAGCTGGGATTACAGGCGTGCACCACCATGCCTGGCTGATTTTTGTATTTTTAGTAGAGAGAATGTTTCAGCATGTTGGCCAGGCTGGTCTCGAACTCTTGACCTCAGGTGACCCACCTGCCTCAGCTTTCTGAAGTGCTGGAATTACAGGCGTGAACCACCGCACCCGGCCTTTAAAGCTCCCGTAAAGGCACTTATTTTGGAGATGAGGACTTGCTGCATACCCCAAGCTGGTCTTGAAATTTTGACCTGAAGAAATTCTCCAACCTCAGTGTACCGTGTAGTTGTCATTACTGGTATGAATGATGCTTGGCTCTCTCATAAAGGCATTTTTGTTAGGGATGGCTGACAAATTTTCTTGCTCTCAGGGTGTAAGAAAATATGTCACCTTTTATTTTTCCACCAAACTAATGTCACTCTATTCATTTTTCTTTCTATTTTGTATTTCAAATTTGTCCATAATTTTGGATTCACACATTTAGGACAATATGTCACAATTTAAGTGTTATGCCTGAAGTAAATTAGATACTTAGTAGGCACTGCATATTTACTAAAATATAGTTACTTATACATTTGTTTGCTGTAGGCAAAGAGGAATTACAGGATTTGCACTCACTTTCTTCAGCCTATATCTAAATAAAAACATAATTTATTTCCAAATATTTGTTTTATATATATATCAGAGGCTTTAATTATATTCTGCAAAAATATATATTTTTTAATTTAGCAATATAAGGCTATTATTTTCTTCTAAATTTGATTTATTTTTTTTATTTTTTGAGATGGAGTCTCACTCTGTTGTCCAGGCTGGAGTGCAGTGGTGTGATCTCGGCTCACCGCAGCCTCCACCTCCTGGGTTCAAGTAATTTTCCTGCCTCAGCCTCCCAAGTAGCTGGGATTACAGACGTGCACCACCAGGCCTGGCTAGTTTTTTGTATTTTTAGTAGAGATGGCGCTTCATCATGTTGGCCAGGCTGATCTTGAACTCCTGACCTCAAGTGATCCGCCCGTCTCAGCCTCCCAAAGTGCTGTGATTACAGACGTGAGCCACCATGCCCGGCCACAATTTTTTTTTTTTTTTTTTTTTTTTGAGACGGAGTCTCGCTCTGTCGCCCAGGCTGGAGTGCGGTGGCGCGATCTCGGCTCACTGCAAGCTCCGCCTCCCGGGTTCACGCCATTCTCCTGCCTCAGCCTCCCGAGTAGCTGGGACTACAGGCGCCCGCCACCTCGCCCGGCTAATTTTTTTGTATTTTTTTAGTAGAGACGGGGTTTCACCATGTTCACTAGGATGGTCTCGATCTCCTGACCTCGTGATCCACCCATCTCGGCCTCCCAAAGTGCTGGGATTACAGGCTTGAGCCACCGCGCCCAGCCCACAATTTTTTTAAGGCTGAATAAAATTCCATTGTGTATATATGTTACCTTTTTTATGTTTAGGTTGCAGTGAGCCGAGATAACATCACTGCACTCTAGCCTGGGCAACGGAGTGAGATTTCTATAAAAATCTCAATAGCACATTTTTACAGAAATATTGTTAAAAACTTTTGAATTTGATTTTTTATGTTTATGAATCAAGAGACATCTGGGTTACTTCAGCCTTTTGCCTTTTGTGAATGCTGGTACAATAAATATATAGATGTTTACGTATGTCTTTGAGGTCCTGTGTTGCATCCTTTGGATATAGATTCATAAATGGGATTGCTGTATTTAATTATAATTCCACTTTTAATTCTGTGTGAAACATAACATTTTAAAATAATGGTTGCATCCTTGTTTTCCATCAACAATCAACATAAGTTTCATTTTCATACATCGTCAACAGATTTGGTGGTGAGTTTTTTTGGGGGGAGGGGTTGGGGTTTTGGTTTGAGTCAGAGTCTCGCTCTGTTGCCCAGGCTGGAGTGCAGTGGTGCGATCTCGGCTCACTGCAATATCCGCCTCCCGGGTTTAAGCGATTCTCCTGCCTTAGCTTCCCAAGTAGCTGGGACTACAGGCGCATGCCACCATGCCTGGCTAACTTTCCATATTTTTAGTAGAGACGGGGTTTCACCATGTTAGCCAGGATGGTCTTTATCCAGCCTCCCAAGGTGCTGGGATTATAAGCATGAGCCACCGTGCCTGGCCAGATTTGGTGTTTTTTTTAGAAAAATGATAGTGGTCATTCTAATGGGTGTGGGGTGATTTTGCTTTTCATTGTGATTTCTATGTATGTCTTCACAAATTAGTAAATTTATGTGTCCTTTCAAATGCTCTTCCCATTTTTGTATCTTTTTGTTTGTGTGTGTTTTTTTGTTTGTTTTTGAGACACAGTCTCCCTCTGTCACCCAGTTTGGAGTACAGTGGCGCAATCTTGGTTCACTGTGTTTTTTTAAGATGGAGTCTTACTCTCACTCCGGCTGGAGTGGAGTGCAGTCGTGTGATCTTGGCTCACCGCACCCTCCGCCTCCTGGGTTCAAGTGATTCTCCTGCCTCAGCCTCCCGAGTAGCTGGGACTAAAGGCGTGTGCCACCACACCTGGCTAATTTTTGTATTTTTAGTAGAGATGGGGTTTCAATGTGTTAGCCAGGATGGTCTCGATCTCCTGACTTCATGATCTGCCTGCCTCAGCCCCTCAAAGAGCTGGGTTTACAGGTGTGAGCCACTGCACCTGGCCCGCCTATGTATCTTTTAAATGAAAATTTTGTTCAATTATTCATCCTTTTCTAAATCAAGTTATTCAACTTTATTGCTCAGTATTAAGAGTTGCTTATATGTTCTGAGTATTAACTCCTATTATATGATTTGCAAATATTTTTACCAGTTTCCTAGGAGGCATTGGCACTTGAATTTTTTTTTTAATCTGCAGAAATTTTGAAGTATACTGGGGTTAAATTATTTTTTAATGTTTAAGTATTTTATTTAAAATATTTTTGCATATGATCAATTTTTATAATGTAGCTTTGTCCTGGCATAGCCTGAAAAAAATTTTCTCAGCTAGAAATTCTGAGAGTGTCTTAAACATGTTCCTAGGATGTGTCTTGTCTGAAATTTGTTTTTTAATTTAAAAAGTTTATTCATGTTTCTTCTTAATAATCAGTCACCACTTGCTAAACCTGTTCGCTGTCTGTGATACTGCAGTCTCTCTGCTGCTGTAACATTTGGCTTTGGTTTCAGCAGATTCAAACCGTCATTCCAAAGTATACCAACACTTTTTTCAGCACTTTATGTCGTGCGAGACAGAAACCAGTGTCTGGAAGGGCGCCTAGAAATGAAAAAAAGATGTATGTGCCAGTGTTCTACTTGTCTTTAAAAAACAAAGAAAGAAAGAAAAACAGGGTTGGCTATTCACTTTTTTTTTTTTTTTGAGAGGGAGTCTCGCTCTGTTGCCCAGGCTGGAGTGCAATAGCAATCTTGGCTCACTGCAACCTCCGCCTCCTGGATTTAAGCAGTTCTGCCTCAGCCTCCCGAGCAGCTGGAATTACAGGCGCCCACCACCATGCCTGGCTAATTTTTGTGTTTTTAGTAGAGAGGGAGTTTCGCCATGTTGGCCAGCCTGATTCCAAACTCCTAACCTCAGGTGATCCATTCACCTCGGCACCCCAAAGTGCTGGGATTACAGGCGTGAGCCACCCTGCCTGGCTGGTTATTCACTTCTAAAGGCACTATATTATATTGGGGAGAGGGATGAGCTGTGTTGGGTAAACATAACAGACTTTTCTCATTATTCTTCATGGTTCTTTGCATTGTCCTCACCTCCTGGGGCACTGTACACACTTAACTCTTGTATAAATTTTTCACAAATGTATTTTGGTCTGTGTATTTTTCTTACATTTATATGTCTATAAGGAAATTAGGGCCTTTGGTATTTTGTTGTGCAGTTTTGTTTTGGTTGTTTTTGAGTCAAAGTATTGCTCTGTTGTCCAGAGTGGAGTGCATTGGTGTGATATCAGCTCACTGCAACTTGTGCCTCTCAGGTTCAAGCGATTCTCCTGCCTCAGCTTCCTGAGTAGCTGGGATTACAGGTGCATGCTATCATTCCCGGCTAATTTTTTTGTATTTTTTAGAAAAGATGGGTTTCACCATATTGGCCAGACTGGTCTCAAACTCCTGACTTCAGGTGATCTGCCCATCTCAGCATCTCGACGTGCTGGGAGTACAGGCATTAGCCACCATGCCCGGCCTTCTTATGCAATCTTGTTTATGGAGCTTGTATAATTTTGTAGGTTGGATTTGTAAAGAATATGTATCTGAGTCTAGTATGTGGAGTAAGTTGTTATTTTTATTTCTTTCAGGTATGTGTTGTTATTTCGCCCAAGACCTTTGGCCAGAGCAGAGCATAAAAGCTTCTTTCCAAAGAATAATACCAAGAAAATATGAAAAATGTGGACAGCACAATTTACAGTTAAAAAAAGGGTGTAAAAGTGTGGATGAGTATAAGGTGCACAAAGGAAGTTATAATGGATTTAACCAGTGTTTGTCAACTACCCAGAGCAAAATATTTCAATGTGATAAATATGTGAGAGACTTTCATAAATTTTCAAATTCAAATAGACATAAGACTGAAAAGAATCCTTTCAAATGTAAAGAATGTGGCAAATCATTTTGCGTTCTTTCACACCTAACTCAACATAAAAGAATTCACACTACTGTCAATTCCTACAAACTTGAAGAATGTAGCAAGGCTTTTAATGTGTCCTCAACGCTTTCTCAACGTAAAAGAATTCATACAGGACAGAAACACTACAAATGTGAAGAATGTGGCATAGCCTTTAACAAGTCCTCACACCTTAACACACATAAGATAATTCATACTAGAGAGAAATCCTACAAACGTGAAGAATGTGGCAAAGCTTTTAACATATCCTCACACCTTACTAAACATAAGATAATTCATACTGGAGAGAATGCCTACAAATGTAAAGAATGTGGCAAAGCTTTTAACCAGTCATCAACCCTTACTAGACATAAGATAATTCATGCTGGAGAGAAGCCCTACGTATGTGAACATTGTGGCAGAGCTTTTAACCAATCCTCGAACCTTACTAAACATAAGAGAATTCATACTGGTGATAAACCTTATAAATGTGAAGAATGTGGCAAAGCCTTTAATGTGTCCTCTACCCTTACTCAACATAAGAGAATTCATACTGGGGAGAAACCTTACAAATGTGAAGAGTGTGGCAAAGCCTTTAACGTGTCCTCAACTCTTACTCAACATAAGAGAATTCATACTGGAGAAAAACCATACAAATGTGAAGAATGTGGCAAAGCCTTTAACACATCCTCACACCTTACCACACATAAGAGAATTCATACCGGAGAGAAACCCTACAAATGTGAAGAATGTGGCAAAGCCTTTAACCAGTTCTCACAACTTACTACACATAAGATAATTCATACTGGAGAGAAACCCTACAAATGTAAAGAATGTGGCAAAGCTTTTAAGCGGTCCTCAAACCTTACTGAACATAGGATAATTCATACTGGAGAGAAACCCTACAAATGTGAAGAATGTGGCAAAGCTTTTAACCTATCCTCACACCTTACTACACATAAGAAAATTCATACTGGAGAGAAACCCTACAAATGTAAAGAATGTGGCAAAGCTTTTAACCAATCCTCAACCCTTGCTAGACATAAGATAATTCATGCTGGAGAGAAACCCTACAAATGTGAAGAATGTGGCAAAGCTTTTTACCAATACTCAAACCTTACTCAACATAAGATAATTCATACTGGAGAGAAACCCTACAAATGTGAAGAATGTGGCAAAGCCTTTAACTGGTCCTCAACTCTCACTAAGCATAAGGTAATTCATACTGGACAGAAACCCTACAAATGTAAAGAATGTGGCAAAGCTTTTAATCAATGCTCAAACCTTACTACACACAAGAAAATTCATTCCGTAGAAAAAACTGACAAATATGAAGAATGGACCGGGCGCAGTGGCTCACACGTGTAATCCCAGCACTTTGGGAGGTTAAGGCTGGTGGATCATGAGATCAAGAGATTGAGACCATCCTGGCCTACATGGTATTTAGTAGTCTCTACTAAAAAATACAAAAATTAGCTGGGTGTGGTGGCGCATGCCTGCAGTCCTAGCTACTAAGGAGACTGAGGCACGAGAATCCCTTGAACCCGGGAGGTGGAGGTTGCAGTGTGCTGAGATCGTGCCACTGCACTCCAGCCTAGTGACAGAGTGAGACTCTGTCTCAAAAAAAAAAGTGGCAAAGCTTTTAACCAATTAGCAACTCACTATACATAAGATAATTTATACTGGAGAGAAACCCTAGAAGTGTGAATAATGTGGCAAAGCCTTTAACAAGGCCTTAATTCTTAGCAGACATAAGAGAATTACTGGAGAGAAATTGTACAAACCTGAATGATATAACAATGCAGTTGACAACACCTGAACATTTCTAAACACCTTTAAATGGTTGTCACACTTGATTGTAGGTAAAATACTTCATACTAGAGCTAGAAACCTCTACAAGTGTGAAGAATGTGGCAAAACATTTAACCAATGCTGACACTTTATTGGACAGGGAATGATTTATACTTGAGAAAAATTATGCAAATGTAAAGAATGTGAAGAAGCCATTAATATCTGCTCACATCTTATTCAATATCAGAGAGTTCATACTTAATAGAAACATTAAAAATGAAATTACTGTCAATAGATTTTTCAGAAAATATAAGCCTTTAAAATAAAGAAGAGTATTTATTTTGAAGACAAGCATTAAAATATCAAGAGTGAGCTGGGCATGGTGGCTCACGCCTGTAATTTCCGCACTTTGGAGGCTGAGGTGGGTGGTTCACTTGAGGTCAGAATTTCAAGACCAGCCTGGCCAACATGGTGAAACTCCGTCTCTACCCAAAATACAAAAATTAGGTGGGTGTGGTGGTGCATGACTAATCCCAGCTACTAGGAGGTTGAGACAGGAGAACCGCTTGAACCTAGGAGGCAGAGGTTGCAGTTAGCTGAGTTTGTGCCACCGCACTGCAGCCTGGGCACTCCAACTGCACTCCATCTCAAAAAAAAAACTAACATGAAGAGTATTGTGGTACCATTACTTGTATTACAGATCTTATTTTACACATTTTGTACTAGAGGAAAACCCTGAAGTTGTTGCTGAAACTTTCTTCAACATCAGAGAATATATCTTGAAGAAAATCGCTGCAAAGGTGATAAATGTGGAAAAACATTTTTTTACAAACTACAGCCTAGGAAACACCAGAGAGTTCATACTAAAATATATTTTTGCAGATGCAGTAATATAAAAAATTAGTTATTTGAAAATTAAGTCTGTAAATATCAATTCAGAGTAGATGTATCTAAGGAACTGACACTTCAGACAGTACACTAAATCAGAGTGCTGAGTTTAGAAAATAAAACTGAAATTTACATAAATATTTTGTATATAACTTTAAAAAGTGTGTAAGATATTTTGGAGAGTTATTACATTCAAAGTATGCTTTTCTTTTTTTTGTTGTTTTTTTTTTTGAGATGGAGTCTTGCTCCCATTGTGCAGGATGGAGTGCAGTGGTGCTATCTCGGCTCACTGCAACCTCCACCTCCCAGGTTCAGGTGCTTCTCCTGCCTCAGCCTCCTGAGTAGCTGGGATTACAGGTGTACACCACCATGCCTGGCTAATTTTTGTATTTTTAGTAGAGACAGGGTTTTGCCATATTGGCCAGGCTTTACTTTTTTTTTTTCAGACGAAGTCTTGCTCTGTCATTCAGGTGCAGCCTCCACCTCCCACTTCAAGTGATTCTCATGCTTCAGCCTTCCGAGTAGCTGGGATTACAGGCATGAGTTACCACGCCTGGCTAATTTTTGTATTTTTAGTAGAGATGAGGTCTTGCCATTGGGCAGGTTGTCTTGAACCCTGCCTCAGCCTCCCAAAATGCTGGTATTACAGGCATGAGCCACTGTGCCCACCAAAATATACTTTTTCTTGAAAAAAATTTATAGATTTTTTAATATGTGAATAATGATGGAATTCAACTCTCAAATTCATGCTGTTTCTTTATTCCTATTGCATTCATATGTGAAAGTATGTGATGAATGGTTCCTGCATGAAAGATATGAGAGATTGTTTTTTATTAGGTAGGCATTATTATCTCTTCTATGAAAGAGTAAAGACATTAAAATGTAAGATCTATGATGAAAATCTAAGTAGGGATGCTCTTTGTGGTTAACTTATAATATTGAGTGATGCATGAAGTAGGTGTTCAGTTTAATATTCTGCTTTATGAGAGAAAAATATTTTTAATTTTAGTTAAAATTTAATAGTGTTATTTTACGAATTGTACTTTTATGTGATACAATCTAGTACATTTAAAAACTTTGAAATTATGTGTAGACTTAACTTTTTAATTTAACATTTTTAACATGTTAAATACTATTGTGCATTCAATAAAGCATTATTTTGCCACTAACCTTAACCCATTCCACCTTACTCAAGAGTGTAGGTAAAAGATAGTATTATTTGTTAACGTAATAAAGTAGTATCTGTAGTAATCTTTTTTGCTAGTGGCTTTAAACTGCAAAGAAGTTAAAGAATGTTGTTCCTGTATGTTAAATTTTTTTTCTTATTTAAATTTACTTAATATTTTTGGGTAGATAGTATGTGTATATATTTAAACCATATGTGGCATATTTTGATACATACAATATATAATAATCACCTCATGGTAAATTAGGTATCTGTCACCTCTAGCATTTATCCTTTGTATTATAGAAAATTTAATTTTATGCTTTTTGTTAGTTTAAAATGTGCAACTAAACTGTTACCAATGGCCTCACCTCTGGCATTTATCCTTTGTATTACAGAAAATTTAATTTCTCACTTTTTGTTAGTTTAAAATGTACAATTAAACTGTTACCGATGGCCAGGCACCATGGCTCATGCCTGTAATCCTAGCACTTTGGGAGGCTGAGGCAGGTGGATCACCTGAGGTCAGGAGTTCAAGACCAGTGCTGCCAACATGTTGAAACCCTGTCTGTACTATAAATACAAAAGTTAGCCAGGCATGGTGGTGAGCACCTGTAATCTCAGTTACTCAGGAGTCTGAGGCAGGAGAATCACTTGAACTTGGGAGGTGGAGGTTGCAGTGAGCTGAGATCGTGCCACTGCACTCCAGCCTGGGTGACAGTAAGACTCTGTCTCAAAATGAATAAATAAATAGATATTGACTACAGGGTAATTTCTATTATTGTATTATTTAGAAGTATGAATAAAATGCATACATTTGTGAGTCTTGTATACATATTTTTACAAATTTCTTATGTATTTTTATTTGAACATGTGGCCTCTCTGCCTGCAAACACATAAAGACTTTTAATTTTGATTTACATGAAGTTAAAAATACACATGTATTACTCTAAAGATAAACCTTAGGAAAGAAATTATGGAGTGAGTGTGTTTATATGAGTATGAGTTTGTACCTATTTTCAGGAAAGAAGAATAGAGCAATATTGGAACAAAACAAATTGTTTTAATGAGGTGATTAATTTATTAGATAATAAAAACCTCAAAAATGCTGAAAGCAAATTTTTGCTCTCAGCTTTGTATTAAATTCATTACTGTAAAACCGTATGGTTTATGGTTCAGAATCTCTCCATACAAACTCTTTGCCTGGTACTCATGCCAGACCTATAATTTTGTTATGATTTTTTGTTTTATAGTTTATGAAGTATCCACTACGTGAGCTGGTCATGATTATAAGAATTTTTTATAAAATTCAGTAATGTACACAATTTTTAGATATAATTCCATAACGTTATATTTTATTTAGAACATTCCATTTTGTTCTTTTAGTTGCAGATGCCTATATAAGCCTACTTTAGTTATTGTCGTTTTACTTGTTATAGATGACATAAGTGAATTTACTTATTTATTGAGTCTTTTTTTTTTTTAGGTAAGTACTAGGGAAGTTTCATAAGTCATGAGAATGTTTTTGTATATAAATGTATCAAAGAAACATGACAGTGAGGCCGGGTAAGGTGGCTGATGCTTGTAATCCCAGCATTTCGGGAGGCCAAGATGGGCAGATCACCTGAGGCCAGGAGTTCAAGACCAGCCTGGCAAACATGGCAAAACCCCATTCTCTACTAAAAATACAAAAATTAGCTGGGTGTGGTGACATGCGCCTGAAATCTCAGCTACTCGGGAGGCTGCGGCAGGAGAATCACTTAATCCCAGGAGGCGGAGGTTGCAGTGAGTTGAGATCAGGCCACCACATTCCAGCCTGGGTGACAAAGTGAGATTCCATCTCAAAAAGAAAAAAAAAAAGGAAACATGACGGTACTTGCTGTGTAACTGATGCTCCATAATAAGCCATAAATATTTCTGCTGGAGTTAGTTTGTAACTTCAAGTCAGTGGTTTCTGGTCTTTTTTTTTTTTTCCTGCTCCATTGGAGTATGTGTCTGTTTTTCTTCAATTACCATACTGTTTTACCTAATAAAGCTTTTTTAGTATATTTCAAAGTCAGGGTGATACCTTCACACTTTTTTTTTCTTTTTTCTTTTTTCTCGCACTTTCTCCCAGACTGGAGTGCAGTGGCACAGTCTCCGCTCACTGCAAGCTCCGCCTCCCAGGTTCAGCCATTCTCCCGCCTCAGCCTCCGGAGTAGCTGGGACTACAGGCATCCGACACCATGCCCAGATAAATTTTTGTATTTTTTAGTAGAGAGGGGGTTTCACCGTGTTAGGCAGGATGTTCTCGATCTCCTGACCTCGTGATCCACCCGCCTAAGCCTCCCAAAGCACCCCCCCCCTTTTTTTTTTTTCCTTCATTGCTTTGGCTACTTTGGGTCTTCTGTGGTACAATATAAGTTTTAGATGTATGTTTTAAAATTTATACCAGTGTGTCGCTGGTATTTTCCTAGAGATTGCATTATGTCTGTAGATTATTTTGTGTAATACAGATATTTAACGATAATAACGCCAATTCATTTATAGGTAATATTTTTCCGTTTGTGTATTATTTAATTTTGTATTTCAATATCGTTTAGATTATAATGCACAAGTTTTTCCACTTTTTGGTTAAATTTATTTCAAAGTATAATTACTACAGTTATTGTAGATTAAATTTTTTTTTTTTTTTTTTAATTGAGATGGAGTCTCTCTGCTGCTCAGGCTGGAGTGCAGTGGCACAATCTCAGCTCACTGCAACCTCTGCCTCCCAGGTTCAAGCTATTCTGCCTCAGCCTCCTAACTATCTGGGACTACAGGCACACGCCACCACATGTGGCTAATTTTTGTATTTTTAGTAGAGACTGAGTTTCACCATGTTGGTCAGGCTGGTCTCGAACTCCTGACCTCATGATCAGCCTGTGAAATTTTGCTAAAATTTCTGATTTAGAAAAAGAAAACATTTTTTCTAATAAATTCATAAACGTCTTATGGCCATATCCCAAAAATGGTGAAGCAGAGAGTGTAGGTTATTTAAGATCATGCTGCGGACCAGGCACCTTGGCTCACGCCTGTAATCCCAGCGCCGAGGCGGGCAGATCACGAGGTCAGGAGTTTGAGACCAGCCTGACCAACATGGTGAAACCCCGTCTCTACTAAAAATACAAAAATTAGCAGGGTGAGCTACTCAGGAGGCTGAGGCAGAATAATCACTTGAACCCGGGAGGCAGAGTTTGCAGTGAGCTGAGATCCCGCCATTGCACGCCAACCTGGGCGACAGAGCAAGACTCTGTCTCAAAAGTAAAAAAAAGGTGCTGCAAATGCTCATTCCGTCACAACCATGCTAGTGAAAAAAGAAATAATGGGTTAGAAGGTAGTTTTAGAGTATGTTTCTTACTCTTTTGCCCTGTAAAATTTTTGTCTTTATTACTTGCCATGTAGAAGCCTGTACTTCAACAAAAGGTCATTAATTTCAAGTAAATATGCTCCCACATATATTCTCCCTAGAAAGGTACTGGTGTATTTCCAGTCATGCTGTAGCATTTCTGGCCGTTTTTGTGCTGCTGTGTTTGTGTGAAATAAGGCAGGAAGTAAAGCGGAGTCAACCATGACATTTCTTGTTTCTAAAGCCACAGCCTCTAAAATTTAATGTTATGTCAACTAGAAATAATGACAGTATTTAAGAACTAAAAAAAAAATTATATTTTTTATAGTTTATAAAAATTTATTTTTGAATTATAAGTTAAACAACTTGAACATGCAGATACCTAAAAATGTCAGCTAGGTGATAGTATTAATATTTTAATAGCTTATAATTGTGAGTCACAATTGCCCCATCAGGTTTACTGAAAAGCAGTTATTTATCTTCTGTGTGTGAATGGAGAATAGGCTTTTTATAATCGTAAGCATACAGATCTTTTAAGATTAGCGCTATGTTTAGATCTGAATAAAATTTATAGGCTTGTAATAACAGAAATTTTAATACTTTTTTTCTAATAGAAGTGAAAAACAGTAGAAGTCATTTGTTAAAATGAGTTTAAGAGAAACTTCACATGTATTAATTAAATAACATTTAAACCACATTGTAAGTTACCGATCAGTAATTCCAATCTATTTTATTTTAATCACTGAGAAAGCATAACGTTCTTTATTCAATCAGAAAGAGTATTCTTATTAATGTTTCTGAAACTTCTAGCAACTGTAGACTGCTCAATGGATGACAAGGTTCATGCAGACAACAAATTTTCTATATAATAGGCTCATTTTAAGTTTAAATATAAACAACTCATTATTTCAAAAGTAAAATTAATGGTTCTAAGTCATAAGACGAATAATGTTATAATTCATTTACTGAAGTGTTTGTCTCAGACTTTATAATGAATACTTTAAACCAAAATTTAAGTTCTACATACTATCTATGGATAAAAAGAAGTGGTTTCTAAATTTATCTTTATTTCTACTAAATTAAAAAATTTAAAGCCAAAATGTTAGGTCAGGATTTAAAACAAGCATTGGGTGACGGGTTGTTGGGCATAATGGTTAAGATTGAAACTTGGTAGCAGCTGGTTGCTGATTGCATCCCTAACTTTAGGGTTTTGGTAAAATTAAAGCAATTAATGCAAATAAAGTTGCCCAAAGAGCACCCAGCATATAGCTCTCATTTGTTGATTCTGTTAGATCATGATCAATGTTAAGCCTAAAAACAAGGTGGCCACATCAGTGGTTTGTAACCCATGTTTATTCTAATCAGTCAGTGAGGGACTATATATAATAGTAGTTGAATGTTTATAATACTACCCTTGGAAAATTTCCATATATTCACACTCAGCATGGATATAAATATGGAAAGATTTCTCATTGAGTACTTCTCTTTGGCACTCTAGTAACACCAGACAAATAAGCACCTAAATGCCGAGTGTGTCAGTTTTAATATTAGAAAAGAAGGCATGTTGTTTCCTTGTGTTTTTTATTGCCAAGTACATATGTTCATTTGATTTAATATGTTGAAATGTGGTTTAAAATATATATTCAAATAACTTTTCTCTAACAAGTGAAGAAATAACTTATTTACAAATGTAGAAATAATGTTACTCTAAGCAGTTGCTTTAGAGTCTGTCTTTTATAGTATTCTTTTGAACATTAAAAATAAACATTTTTTTCCTGAGTGTTGGGTTTAGACTATTCATTATATTAAAAGTTCACTTACGGCTGGGTGCGGTGGCTCATGCCTGTAATCCCAGCTCTTTGGGAGACCGAGGTGGGTGGATCACCTGAGGTCAGGAGCTCAAGAACAGCCTGGCCAACATGGTGAAACCCAGTCTCTACTAAAATTACAAAAATTAGCCGGGCATGATGGCGGGTGCCTCTAATTGCAGCTAGCTACTCGGGAGGCTGAGGCAGGAGAATTGCTTGAACCTGGGAGGCGGAGGTTGCAGTGAGAGACCATGCCACTGAACTCCAGCCTGGGTGACAGTGAGACTCCGTCTTAATAAAAACAGAAAAAAGAGTTTACTTACATCACTAAAGGAGCAAGCCTTTTGAAATATATATATATGAAAAATATATGTATGTTTTCTAAGATTTTAAAATGAACACTTTTTTCTCGTCAAATTTCTTAAAGTTTATTTCTCTTTATGAGTAGTATTTTTGATTGGCAAATCAAAGTTGAATGAATTTATGGGGTAAAATGTGATGTTTGAATATATATATGTAATATGGAATGATTGAGTTGAGTTAAATAACATCTATCAACTCGCTTACCTATCATAAGTGAGTTGATAGTTAAGATATTTGAAATTTACTCTTAGTCATTTTAAAATACAATTACGTTATAGTTTACTATAGTCACGCTGCTGTGAAGTAGATCTCAAAACCTACTTACCTTGTCTATTTGAAACTTTGTACCCTTCAATCAAAAAACTCTGTAATTTCTTCCCACCACATCAAGCCTCTGGTAACCATTATTTCACTTTCTATTTTTTTTTTTTAGTTAAACTTTATTAGATTCTACATATAAATGAGATTATGAAGTATTTGTCTTTCTGTGTCAGGCTTATCCCATCTAGCATAATGTCTTAAAATGTATATTGTTTCAAATGACAGGATTTAGCCCTTTCTAAGGCTGAATAGTACTCCATTGTGTATCTATACCACATTTTAAGAAATAATTTAAATATATATTTATTGGTCGAAAGACTTGTGTGTTATAAAAATAGTTCTGTGTTGCTGGGCACGGTGGCTCATGCCTGTTGTAATCCCAGCACTTTGGGAGGCCGAGGTGGATCACCTGAGATCAGGAGGTCGAGACCAGCCTGGCCAACATGGTGTAACCCTGTCTCTACTAAAAACCCAAAAATTAGCCGGACTTGGTGGCACGCGCCTGTAATCCCAGCTACCCAGGGGGCTGAGGCAGGAGAATGGCTTGAACCCAGGAGGCGGGGGTTGCAGTGAGCCAAGATCCCGCCATGCTCTCCAACCTGGGCAACAGGGCGAGATTGTCTCAAAAAACAACAAAAAGCCCAAAAAACAAAGGACAACAGACAAACCCTTCAAACAGAAAATAATGTAACACTCATTTATAATACAAATTAACAAAAATGGAATAATTGGATACATTTTCATTGTTATATATGTGTGTGTGAATCTATAAAATGGTACATAAAGAAGAAATTAAGCCAGAAAAAAGATATTTGTAACGAATTAAGTTGGAAAGTAGTTAATTAGTATTTGCAGATACCTTTGTTTACTTAGATAACAAAAGCAACTGAAAGAATTTGAAAAGTCTATTCAGGTCCAGGCGCGGTGGCTCACACTGTAATCCCAGCAGTTTGGGAGGCCGAGGCGGGTGGATCACCTGAGGTCAGGAGTTCAAAACCAGCCTGGCCAATGTGGCAAAACCCTGTCTCTACTAAAAATACAAAAATTAGCCGGGCGTGGTGGTGGGCACCTGTAGTCCTAGCTACTCAGGAGGCTGAAGCAGGAGAATCGCTTGAACCCGAGAGGTGGAGGTTGCAGTGAACTGAGATCACACCATTGCACTCCAGCCTGGGTGACAAGAAGGAAACTCCATCTCAAAAAAAAAAAAGAAAAGTCTATTCAGGTAGATAGGCAAAATTCTAAAATGATTCCCAGCTGTTGCACACCTGCGGTGTTACCTTTTTAGTGTAAAAAAATGTGCGACTGGCCGGATGCGGTGATTCACACCTGTAATCCCAACATTTTGGGAGTCTGAGGTGGATCACCTGAGGTCAGGAGTTCGAGACCAGCCTGGCCAACATGGTGAAACCCCATCTCTACTGAAAATACAAAATTAGCCAAGCATGGTGGAGGGCGCCTGCAATCCCAGCTACTCGGGAGGCTGAGGCAGGAGAATCCCTTGCATCTGTGAGGTGTAGGTTGCAGTGAGCTGAGATCATGCCACTGCACTGCAACCTGGGCCACAGAGTGAGACTCCATCTCAAAAACAAAAAAGTGTGACTTACTGTGGTAGGAAATTAATTACTCATGAAATTAGGTTATTAATGTGTTGACTTTGTGTTTATCAAAAGGGAGATTATCTTGATTGGGCTAAACTTAATTAGAGATGCTTTTAAGAGAAAAAGGCACATCATAGAAAAACACTCCTGCTGGCCTGGAAGTAAGTGACTTCCAGATGGGTCATTTTGTAAGCTGCTTATGGTGGTCCCCTGGCAGGAAATATATTTGTATGTTGTCATAATTCCTGCCTCCCACATGTTCCTTCCAGTAGGGAGGACAGGAGGATCCCAAGGAAGAGGAAAAAAAGGGGGTCTCATTCATGCAATAAATAATCACCTCTCATCTGGGATGGCTTAAGATAAACAGAGGAGACCACAACATGACCACATCAATGAGAAAAAAGGAAACGTGGTTGAAAGAATTCACTGGGATTATGGAACATTTACTAAGTTGTAG
The DNA here is from genome assembly GCF_008728515.1 of Papio anubis. Classification (NCBI taxonomy): domain Eukaryota; kingdom Metazoa; phylum Chordata; class Mammalia; order Primates; family Cercopithecidae; genus Papio; species Papio anubis. Next base: position 29,634,151 of record NC_044995.1, read on the forward strand.
TGAATGATCAGCTCCTGAGATACCAATATTCCACCACGAAGGCCGAACTCATTCTGATTAAATGATCATGTCTGCGTAAGTCTGGTGACCCAGTTTTACACTATCCATTACAGAAATACCATGGAGACCAGTGGGTACCCTCCTAAAATTGAACTTATCGTGAAAAGCATACCTGATTCTTTAACGATTGAAAACCCTTGAAAAAAAATTTTATTGATTGATTTATTTTATGTTTTTTGAGACAGAGCCTCACTCTTGCCCAGGCTGGAGTGCAGTGGTGCAATCTCGACTCACTGCAGCCTCCACCTCCCAGGCTCAAGTGTTTCTCCTGCCTCACCCTCATGAGTAGCTGGGATTACAGGTGCACCACCACACCTAGCTAATTTTTGTATTTTTAGTAGAGACGGGATTTCACCATCTTGGCCAGGCCGGTCTTGAGCTCCTGACCTCATGATCCACCCGCCTCGGCCTCCCAAAGTGCTGGGATTACAAGCGTGAGCCACCACGCCTGGCCTAATTTATTAATAATAAACTTCTGCTCATTTTTGAGGATTCCACTCTACTGTCATATAATATTGAACATTAAATACCTTAATATGAAGATTTATTTGAGACAGTCTTGCTCTGTTGCTCAGGCTAGAGTGCAGAGGTGCAATCTTAGCTCACTGCAACCTCTGCCTCTCAGATTCAAGAGAATCTCGTGCCTCAGCCTCCTGAGTAGCTGGGATTAAAGACATGCTTCATTATGCCCAGATAATTTTTGTAGTTTTAGTAGATGCAGAGCTTTTTCCATGTCAGCCAGGCTGGTCTCGAACTCTGGACTTTATATGATCCTGCCTCCTTGGCCCTCAAAGTCTGGGATTACAGGTGTGAGCTACTGCATCCAGCTAAGATAAATATTTCTGGAATGCATGTAAAGTTATGTAGATAGATCCTCTTAAATTAACATAAAAGTAACAATTTTTGAAATGGGATAAAGTTAACTACATGTTTTCAATGGCTTGGCATAATTGCTGTGCTTTTTGAAATGGTTAGATTGCTAACAAGAAGCAAAGAGTATTTTGGCTTCACTCAATTGTTCTTGACCTTTTGAAATCTAAAATTCTGGCTAAATAGTTTGAATGGAATATATTCTATGTAAAGAAGAATTATGGTGGGCAGGAAAATGCATTCTATCACGCCTGTAATCCCAACACTTTGGGAGGCCGAGGCAGGCGGATCACGAGGTCAGGAGTCCAAGACCAGCCTGGCCAACATAGTGAAAGCCTGTCTCTACTAAAAATAAAAAAATTAGCTGGGCGTGGTGGCAGGCACCTGTAATCCCAGCTACTTGGGAGGCTGAGGCAGGAGAATCTCTTGAACCCTGGAAGCAGAGGCTGCAGTGAGCCAAGATTGTGCCATTGCACTCCAGCCCGGGTGACAGTGCGAGACTCCATCTCAACAACAACAACAAAACGCATTCTGCATGCATTGTGCTTCTCTGATTTGCTTTAACTGAAAGATTGAAGATTGCAAATCTAGTCTCTCAATTTCAAGTAAATTAACAAAATATTTTTCAGCCAGTCAAATAATTGTATAGGACTAATGGGTAACAGATATCATTAGCTGCTAAAAAATAGTATGATTAGGTTGAGTAGGTATCTAGCCATAGAAATGACAGTCCAATTAAATTAAGAGCCTAATAGGTGCATGTGGAAAGCATTGATGTGCAATGTGGTACACCTCCACTCAGCACCACCTTCCTCTGCCTGTTTACAAATACCAATTTCCCCTGAGTGACCCAGGGTAAATACTGGAAACTGAGAATGCTGTGGTCAGAGTGATTACTGGAAGCATGGTTAACATATTCCTTTTATATTATAAAGAAATTTTATGAATCTTACTCTACAAAGGCTTTTAGTAAAAGATTATTTATAGTTTTGAACTCAATTTGAATTCATAAAAAAGTCAATATGCAAGATAAGTCAGAGACTCTTAAATGTCAGCCATATTTCATAAAACATATTTGAATGAGATCAAGTCTTCTTAACTAAGAATTTTATTTTATTACTAAACGTAGAGAAAAATAGAAAACCAGTACTTTGGGCCACATAACGGTGTTTGGCACAGGAGTATCACCCAAACAAGTGCTCTTTATCATTCCCGGGACCAGCTGGCTTGTTTTCCACTAATACAGAGTGGAGAAGACATTGAAATGGTTAAAAAAGGTGATATAAGTTGCATATTTATATGAAATACAATTTTTAATAAAAAGAATTTGATGTACAAATATAGATGAGACTATTAGGATAAGGTTATAATTTTTTTGCTTCTATTGACAGAATAACTTCATTCACAATATTCTTATTTCAAATAATATTATTTTCTGCTGTATATTTGCTAGCGTTTGGTTTATAACCTGAGCTCTACAGAAATGAGCAAAATGATTATTTTACCACAAGCGTTTTATTCATGCATATACCTATTTTGCTGACCCACTTTGCCTAATAGTAAGTAAAAGTGATGTGTGGGTAAGATGCCAATGTGTCTTCTCTGCATTGTTTTTTTCATCCATTCGCTGAAGAAAGGAGAATACAGATTGAAGATGAAAGAAAATATGATCCCTGAAAGATCATGAAGACGTCCTCTTAACCAGAAAAAGAAAACCGACAGGGCATGGTGATCTAAGCAGAGAATATATTTTGCTAAGCCTCTGAAATTTCGGTATACAACCATCATTGCTATAACAAGTGTGTTATTTCTTCAGTATTGATTCTTCAGTGTATGATTCAATTCCCTGGTTAATCCAATTTGAGAGGAGAATAACTTATTTGTTAACTTAAGAGATGTAGACAAGACCTATTATTTTTTATCAACATCTCCTCCAGCCCCAGGCAATTATCATTCTACTTTCTGCTTCTGTGTATTTAAACGTTTTTACACTCTACATAGAAATGAGATCATGTGATATACTTTTATTCTGTGCTGGCTTATTTTCCTTGGCATAATGTGCTCTGGGTTTATCAATGTTGTTGCAAATAACAAGACTTTCTAATTTAAAGAAATGGGTATCATTCCATTCTGTAAATATACTACAATTTCTTTATTCATTCAACTGTTGATGGACACTTAGGTTGATTCTATACCTTAGCTATTGTGAGTAATCCACTTTCTTCCTTCTATTTCATTTGTTTTTATACCTCTTTTTTCCTACCATTTGTATTTCTAGGAATAAAATGATGGACACATTTAAACATTTTTAGAAAATTAAAAATGCTTTAAAAACATAGATACTGAAACTAAAAGTAATTTTAGATTCTTAGAGAACATCTCTCAAATACTTCAAGTTACCTCACTCTGACAGTAGATACATACTTTTCTACATTGCTATATACAGATTTGGCTGTCCTTTGTGGCCAACTCCATCATTTCTATTTTGTTGTGCAGTATTTATTTTATGCATTTTACACTTTAAAAGTTGTAGACAATGCAATGTAATTTTCAAACAATTGACAAGTTTTTTAATGTAAAATTTTCTACATAATCAGCAGTCAGCATATTTTCACTCTTCAAAGGCATTTTAACTGCTTAGAAAGCAAGACAGTTCAAGTGAGTGTGCTGAGCTGGTCCTCTCCAGGGTTAATCTATTGAAATTCACACAGGTAATCTTCTGATGAAAGAGAGTGTACTTCAACAACATCATTACAGCATTGTGAAACATATAATAAAAGATGAAACACTGCCTTCCAGGAAAAAAAGTTAATTATTCTGTGTATGTGAGTATGTGATATTTCTAAGATTGAGAATAAAGACTGAAATTAGAGAGAAAACACTACATTAATCATGCGGTGCAGCTCCTATGTAACCTTGTTTGTCAAACACACCCTGAATGGTTTTGTCAAGTATTATGTTGCTGTATCCATCACTTATTAGACTCCGATGATCACTTTCTATTTTATCCAATGATCACTTTCTATTTTATCCATTTAAATATTCCCTCGACATCATCCAGAGTCCTGTTCTTGATGCATAAGCGCTCAGACATAAAACTTAAAATATTGATAAAAAGAGGAGGCTTTATTTTACTACAGAGCATTTGTGCTTCTAAGCTTAAGTCCCTTGAACCTTTAAAAACATGCTTTAGCAGGCGCGGTGGCTTACACTTGTAATCCCAGCACCTTAGGAGGCCGAGGCGGGTGAAACATGAGGTCAGGAGTTTGAGACCAGCCTGGTCAACGTGGTGAAACCCTGTCTCTACTAAAAATACAAAAATCAGAAAGGCATGGTGACATCTGCCTGTAATTCCAGCTACTCAGGAGGCTGAAGCAGGAGAATCCCTTGAACCTGGAAGGCGGATGTTGCAGTGAGCCAAGATTATCCCACTGCACTCCAGTCTGAGCAACAGAGCGAGACTCCGTCTCAAAAAAACAAAACAAAAACAAGAACATGCTTTAGTTTTTTCTTAGTTTTCAAATCCAATTTTGTCAAAAGTACATATAACAATAAATGAATTTAAATAATTTTGGAATTGAATCCTAATCATTAAATATTAAATTTGATTGTTTGTGTTGGAAATTGTTTTAAGAAACTGAATAGTGTGATAAAGTCGAAATTTGTAATAACATACATGCTCTTATCACAAATCATTTTGTGATCATTTAAATTTTCTTCTTTTGTTTTTTCTGAGGTGGAGTCTTGCTCTGTCGCCCAGGCTGGAGTGCAGTGGTGCGATCTCGGCTCACTGCAAGCTCCGCCTCCCGGGTTCACGCCATTCTCCTGCCTCAGCGTCCTGAGTAGCTGGGACTACAGGCGCCCGCCACCATGCCCGGCTAATTTTTTGTATTTTTAGTAGAGATGGAGTTTCACCGTGTTAGCCAGGATGGTCTCGATCTCCTGATCTCGTGATCCACCCACCTCGGCCTTCCAAAGTGCTGGGATTACAGGCTTGAGCCACCGCGCCCGGCCTGATCATTTAAATTTTCAATTTAGTATTGTTATATAGTAGACTTCAATATAAGTTGGCTGTTTGAAATGTGAATATTGACGTATCAGAGAATAAAATGTTTATAATAAAAAATACAAAACAGTGCAATAGTGTTAGTGGCTGTTGTGAGACCTCAGTTTTTCTCTTCTAAGTTAAAAAAAAACTGAAACATGAGACATACAACAAAGGAGATGCAGCATAGGGTAATTTATTGCAAAAGGGAAAGACTTTTAAAAGTTAGGTGCAGGCTCGGTGTGGTAGCTCACACCTGTAATCCCAGCACCTTTGGGAGGGCAAGGCGGGCAGATTGCTTGAGGTCAGGAGTTCAGGACCAGCCTGGCTAACATGGTGAAACCCTGTCTTTACTGAAAATAAAAAAAATTAGCCTGACGTGGTGGCACACGCCTGTAGTCCCAAGTACCCAGGAAGCTGAGGCAGGAGAATCGCTTGAACCCGGGAGGTGGAGGTTGCAGTGAGCCGAGTTCACACCACTGCACTCCAGCCTAGGACAAAGTGTGACGCTGCCTCAAAAAAAAAAAAAGATGCAGAATAGCCAGTACACCCTGAGAGAAAGGGATTCAAGACAGGCTGTAAGAAAGACGGGAAAGAAAAGAACTAGGGAGACTCCACTTACCGGAGCCTTACACAATTATAAGGAGGTAGGGAGAGGTGTTACTACTAGTAAGCATGTTCTGGGTCTTCCTGTTGGTGCACATACACAGTGGCTGTACATGCTTCTTCGTATGTCACATGTCTCAATGACATTTTAAATCTCTACCCATGGGCGTGGTTAAATATTGATAATGAGTTCAATATTGATAATGATAATCAATAGTAAAATATTGATAATGAGTTAAGAGGTCAGGTCAGTCTGAGGACAGGTAAAATAAAAATGTGCATGCTCTTTACAGGAAAATTTTCCTATTGGAGAGAGCTTTGCTTGAATGAGCTGGAATACAAAGCAAACATTGGGTTTATTGTGTTGATAGTATGCAGTCACCATGCAATCGCCATGGCTGCTGCATCCCAAGGACATGGTCACTTTCTTGACTACCCATCCTTCCTCAGTAGTACTTGTTGTGATTTATTCCCAAGCACCAACACTGAAACTATGATTGAACAGTTTTGTCAACATTGTCAACAGTGAGAGAATTAAAAATTTTAATATCAAACATATATGAGCCTGGTTTGGGTCATTAGCTGTGTGCCTAGTAGAAATTATTTTACATCCTTGGAGCTTCAATCTTCATCATTAATAAAAAATACTATTTCCCCCAGGGCTGTTTTAATTCATACTTGGTAGCTGTAAGTACTTTTTACTGAAAGTCTTATCTAAATATAGTAAATATTTAAGAATAACAATGCAATAACAGACTAAGGGTTTCTACATTGTGATTTGCTAATTTTTATGTATGGCTGTGGTTGCTATTGTTGAATTTAGGTTGAATTTTAAATCCACTGTTGTTTACCTTGTGTGGGTTTTTGGTTCGTGTGGGAAACCAAATGTATTAGACGTGGACTGTTTGCGGTAACTTGGCTTCATTTCTGCTGTTTTTCTATTCTTACATCTGAGGCTTTAGAAATGACTGGGATTCAAGTAAGGTTGACTTGGAATCTAGCAACAGAAAAATTCCAGAAAAACTGAGAGAAATAGCTACTAGATAGTGCCTTTTAGTGAAATTTATACAGAGTTCAATTGAATTCATAAAATCATTGTAAGTTTGTTAAATTTTGAAACTAACTGCCTATAACATATTAGGCACTTGCCTTAGTTTCTCTATGGCATCTTTAGCTTGGGGAAACTGTCATTACAGAAAATAATATTACTACTGTAATAAGATTTGGAACAAATTTTTGTGTGCTTGTAAACATTCCCCTTAATAATCCTTAGATACTTGTCATTCTTGCTGAATTATTTTGGCACAACTGCTACAATTCCGGAGACTGTTTTTTTTACCAAATTCAAGCCATGGTGTTTTCAACTTTTTATGTTTATTTCTACCCAGTAAGCTTTATAGCTGCAAGCATTATATTGGCATCCCCCAGGCAATCCCTGAGCCCTAGATCTGACCATCCTACCTCATCCTTTTTGTTTTGCATGCTCTGTTGTTGAGTCCTTCTCACTCCATATTTGAGCCTTCATGAGGCCTCAGTTTGGAGGAAGCAGAGAAATGAGTTGCCATATGTGTTGTGTTGAGAGTCAGAATCCTCTTGAGGATAAATACTTCACCTTTATTATTCATAATACAAAGCAGTGTTTTTAAGATGTGAAAATGTTTTACTCACATTAAATATGAATGATTTAATCAGCATGCCAATATGGCAAAAATAACTGTATCAAGTTCACCAAATATTCTGCTTTAGACTCTCCCAACGCAAAGAACAATATGTATGCACTGGTGGATGTTAGTTTGTTTTTTTTTTTTTGAGTAGGTTTTCTTTTGGGGGGGGTGGAGTGGAGTCTCGCTCTGCCCTGCAATGGCGGATCTTGTCTCACTGCAATCCCCGTCTCCCGGGTTCAAGTGATTCTCCAGCCTCAGCCTCCCGAGTAGCTGGGATTACAGGCGTGCACCACCGTGTCCTGCTAATTTTTGTATTTTTAGTAGAGATGGGGTTTCACCATGTTGGCCAGGCTGACCTCGAGCTCCTGACCTCAGGTGATCTGCCCGCCTCGGCCTCCCAAAGTGCTAGGATTACAGGCACGAGCCACTGCGCCTAGCCGGTTTTCATTTTTAAAGATTTTATTTATTTATTTATTTATTTACTTTTGAGGCGGGGTTTTGCTCTTGTTGCCCAGGCTGGAGTGCAATGGCGCGATCTCGGCTCACTGCAACCTCTGCCTCCCAGATTCAAGCGATTCTCCTGCCTCAGCCTCCCTAGTAGCTGGGATTACAGGCATGTGCCACCACGCCGGGCTAATTTTGTATTTTTAGTAGAGACGGGGTTTCTCCATGTTGCTCAGGCTGGTCTCGAACTCCCGACCTCAGGTGATTGGCCCGCCTCGGTCTCCCAAAGTGCTGGGATTACAGGCATGAGCCACCACGCCCCGCCAAAGATTTTTATTTTATTTTATATTTTATTTTATTTTATTTTATTTATTTTTTCTTCCCCGAGACAGAGTCTCGATGTGTCTGTCGCCCAGGCTGTAGTGCAGTGGCATGATCTCGGCTCACTGCAACTTCCGACTCCTGAGTTCAAGCATTCAAGCAATTCTCCCTGCCTCAGCCTCCCGAGTAGCTGGGATTACAGGTGCCCGCCACAATGCCCAACTAATTTTTGGATTTTTTAGTAGAGATGGAGTTTCGCCATGTTGGCCAGGCTGATCTTGAACTCCTGACCTCAGGTGATCCCCCTTCCTCAGCCTCCCAAAGTGTTGGGATTACAGGTGTGAGCCACTGCACCCGGCTTAAAGATTTATTTTCTACTGTATGCTACACAAAGCTTACCAAACGCTTCATTTTACAACATTTTTAAAACAAAAGTTCAAATACTTAAATATTGAAAGGATTACCATTTTCTAGGTGATTTTGCTTGCATTTATTTGTACTACATACTAGTTTTTTCTTATGTGGTGCAAGGTTATAAAATGCTTTTCGGTTGATTTCTTAAGTAACAGCAGATTCTGTTTTCTCAGACAAAAGCATAAAAATTCTTGATATACAACCTTTAGAGGCACTAAAAGCAACTGGATAAATGTGCTGAAATCTGGGTTTATTTATAAACTCATTAGAGGCTGTCATAGAAACACATGTTAGTTCCATTCACTTTTTTTTTGTCTAAAATCTTGTTGAGCCACATCCATCTGTATATGTAACTTGGTAACAGCTTCTTTATATCAAGTCAGAGCTCATTTTACCTGGTGATTTTACTTTAAATATATAAACTGTATTATATATCATTCAAATAAGTAATAGAGCCCGGGCGCTATGGCTAATGCAGGTAATCCCAGCACTTTGGGATGCCTAGGTATGAGGATCACCTGAGGTCAGGAGTTCAAGACCAGCCAGGCTAACATGGTGAAAACCCATCTCTACTAAAAATATAAAAATTAGCTGGGTGTGGTGGCGCATGCCTGTAATCCCAGCTACTCCGGAGGCTGAGGCAGGAGAGTCACTTGAATCCGGGAGGCGGAGGTTGCAGTAAGCTGAGACCATGCCACTGCACTCCAGCCTGGGTGAAAGAGCGATACTCTGTCTCAACAACAACAACAACAATAACAACAACAAAACAAATAAGTAATATAAATTTAATTTAAAGAATATGGAAAAAGACATACAGGCACACTAAAAATGAATTGGGATCTGGCACCTGGCACTGATTAACATGTTTAGCAGTTTAGACCAGAACTAAATTTCTGCAAACAATATTGAAAGACCAAATTTTTAAATTAAAAACATCTTGGCTGGGCGCGGTGGCTTACGCCTGTAATCCCAGCACTTTGGGAGGCTGAGGTGGGCGAATCACCTGAGGTCAGGAGTTCGAGACCAGCCTGGCCAACATGGTGAAACCCCATCTCTACTAAAAATACAAAAATTAGCCAGGTGTGGTGGCAGGCACCTGTAATCCCAGCTGCTTGGGAGCCTAAGGCAGGAGAATCGCTTGAACCTGGGAGGCGGAGGTTGCAGTGAGCTGAGATCGTGCCATTGCACTCTAGCCGGGGGGACAAGAGTGAGACTAATCTCAAAAAAAAAAAAAAAAAAAAAAAACTTCAACAATTTAATAGGCCTATAAGATTTTCGAAAACTTTGCTTACCCGTCATCAATCAATATTAGGTCACACTAGAACATTTTTAACATACCATACACAAAATAATATAAAGTTAGTCAACTATTTTCCAAAAAATTTGATTAAAGCAAGACTTCTGGCTACTTGAAAACATCAAACTGGGCCAGGCGCAGTGGCTCACACCTATAATTCCAGCACTTTGGGAGACTGACTTGGGGGATCACCTGAGGTGGGGAGTTGGAGACCAGCCTGACCAACATGGAGAAACCCTGTCTCTAGTAAAAATACAAAAAAAAAAGAAAAAAATGAAAAATAAAATTAGCCGGGCCTGGTGGCGCATGCCTGTAATCTCATCTACTCAGGAGGTTGAGGGAGGAGAATTGCTTGAACCTGGGAGGTGGAGGTTGCGGTGAGCCGAGATCACGCTATTGCACTCCAGACTGGGCAACAAGAGCGAAACTTGGTCTCAAAAACAAACAAAAAAACACACCAAATTATTGATGAAAAATGTTCATTTTGAACAGATATTTGATCTCATATGTATATTACTACTAAGTAAAACCTAATACCAATAGGTTTGATTTATAAAATATTAGTGAATGTGTATCACTGTAGTTTTAAATCAAAAATGTTCATTTTGAACAGATATTTGATCTCATATGTACATTACTACTAAGTAAAACCTAATACCAATAGGTTTGATTTATAAAATATTAGTGAATGTGTATCACTGTAGTTTTAAATCAATAAATTATTTAAATCTGCTGTCTAAATAATTTTGATTAAAACATTTGGTATTTTATTTAAGTGCCAGTATTCATATAGCATGAAAAACCACCCATTTCTTTACTATTTTACCATGTTATAAAATAAGACTGAATTTGTGGAGGCATTTCTTTAAAAAAACTAATCTTTTCTTAAAAAAATTAGAAATCAAAATATAGGTATTGTCATATTACACACATCGTTTGCTAAACCCTACAGAAATTTGTAAAGTTTGTTTGCGTACGCCAATCTTATATTACCTAAAACATGAAGAAGTGTCTTTTTAATGTTATATTTAACATACAAAAGTCCAAAATACATTCAGACAAACAGAAACTGGCTGTCACTTAAAAAACAAAAAACAAAAAAAAAACCCATCAGCACGATACACTGTTCTGTATATGCACAGATGGAAAACCAAGCTTTGAAGTTTTCAAATAAAAAGCAGGAGCATTATTTGTGAGTAAGCCTTAAATATATAAAACAAAGACATACAGTTTACTCTTTTTAATTAAAAGTATACTGCACTTTGAATAATTCAAGTAATGTAAGACTATCAAAAACTTTATAAGCCATACAAGTGTCAACTGCCCTTTTAAAATTATAAGAACTTAAGAAAATGTAAACTAAACCGTGACAATTTAGTATAAAAAGATGATAAATGACTTTTTATTTCCACTTATGATGAAGATCACCTTTATTCATTTTGAAAAACAAAACAGAAAATGATGCGGTTGTATCTTGCTGGGTGGTGACTGTGATGGTATTTACTGTCCTAGGAATGGTGGGATCCAGTGGACCAGAGTCGTCAGCACCTTGCCGTGGTCACTGCTGTCCTTTCTGTGACTAAGATTTGTAGGCTGGGCCCGGATGCTCATGCCTGATATCCCAGCACTTTGGGAGGCGGAGGCGGGTGGATCACGAAATCAGGAGTTGGAGACCAGGCTGGCCAACATGGTGAATCCCCGTCTCTACTAAAAATACAAAAATTAGCGGGACACGGTGGTGCACGACTGTAATCCCAGCTACTCTGGAGGCTGAGGCTGGAGAATCACTTGAACCCGGGAGGCGGAGGTTGCAGTGAGCTGAGACCAGGCCATTGCACTCCAGCCTGGGTGACAGGTGAGACTCCGTCTCAAAAAAAAAAATTCGTTTCTCAGACGCCTTCATCAACTCTGTTTCCATAGTGGTGTGAACAGTTTTGCACTGCTTTAAGCCTCTGCCTTTGATTTCTGCTAATTTTCTTTGACTTTTCATTTTTCTTGTCCATCTCTGGTGGTTGCTTTGCTGCTCCACTTTGAGGAGTTTGGGCAGCTTTGCCCTCAGAGTTCCAACAGTCCGTCCATTTCACTCAAGCTCTAGGGCAGTTTCTCCCGGGTCTTCTGTTCCTGGCGTCTGAAATTTGTTTACAGCGCCCAGTTTTCAGAGATCATGGCTACCGCCTCCTCCCTCCTGCGAGGCGGTTCCTGCACTTCTGGCCTCCGACTTCGATCCAGCCTTCCTCCAGCCTTGATCCAGCAGAGCACAGAAGGAAACGCAGCTGCAGCCGGATCGCCAACGCCCAGGGTCGCCCAGCCCGAGAGGGACGACGCCTTGGCTCCAACCCTGGGTCTGGGCCCAGTTACGTGCGCAGAAATCCGAGGCCAACGGAGCATTTCCTGGGCGAGACCTCCCTGCCTGCGGAGCCAGTTCCTTCCACCAGCTTCCTGTTGCCACCTCGGCTTCCATCAGAGGGATGCTCAGGATTGTGCAGGGGTCCGGAGACACCGTGAAGAGTCCAAGGGAGTGAGGAGGGGCCGGGCCGGGCAGCCTCCGGCCTAGCGCAGGGCGGCGCCTTTCACGCCTGAGCAGAGATCAGCCACTGCTACTGCGGGAAGGACAGAGGGACCCAGGCTCCCCAGCCAGCCTCACTCTGGGTCAGGAGAGAAGGAGACTTTTTTTTTTTCTAAGTATAAAGTAGAACTTGCAGCTTTGACTCAATCAAGTTTTTTTTATTTTTTTATTTTTTCCTTTTTGCCTTTTCATCTCAAATTATGCTAGCCTGAAGTAAGATTTCATGTTCCATCTATATGTGGCAAATTAAATGTAATTGTAATGGTCACAAATTTACAAACTAAAAATTTTAATTTATTTTACCTAAGAATGCTGGGGTAACATCGAACTTTCAATAGTTCTTTCTGAATCCCACAGTTTATTACCTTTCATTTGATTCTATTAACTAATCTATAGTAACTAATAATAATAAAGTCTTGGTTTGCATAGCTTGACAGTTTACAAAGGGGATGTATTCATTCATTTAACCTGGAAATGTTTGTGGAGCACACACTTTGTGCCATACTTTTTGCTAGCCTTAGGAAATAAAATGAAAAAATAAAAGTATTGCTCTTTACTCTTTTAAAACTTTCAGTCTTGCTACATAAAATCCTCACACAGGCCGGGCGCGGTGGCTCATGCCTGTAATCCCAGCACTTTGGGAGGCCGAGGCGGGTGGATCACGAGGTCAGGAGATCGAGACCATCCTGGCTAACACGGTGAAACCCCGTATCTACTAAAAATACAAAAAATTAGCCGGGCGTGGTGGCGGGCGCCTGTAGTCTCAGCTACTCGGGAGGCTGAGTCAGGAGAATGGCGTGAACCCGGGAGGAGGAGCTTGCAGTGATCACACCACTGCACTCCAGCCTGGGCAACTGAGCTCCGTCTTAAAAAAAAAAAAAGAGATCCTCACACACTCCTGTAAAGTCAATACCTCTAAAGTCTTCTATTAACCTCCTACCCCAATTTGCCCACTACCTGAATTTTGTGTTATCATTTTCTTTCTTTCTTTCTTTCTTTTTTTTTTGTTGTTGTTTTTTTTTTGTTTTTTTTGAGACAAACTCTGGCTTTGAAATCTCCTAGGCTGCAGTGCAGTGGCGCAATCTCGGCTCACTGCAACCTCCGCCTCCTGGGTTCAAGCCATTCTCCTTCCTCAGCCTCCTGAGTAGCTGGGATTACAGGCGCGTGCCACCACGCCCGGCTAATGGTTTTTGTATTTTTAGTAGAGATGGAGTTTCACCGTATTAGCCAGGATGGTCTTGATTTCCTGACCTGGTGATCCACCTGCCTCGGGCTCCCAAAGTGCTGGGATTACAGGCGTGAACCACTGTGTCCAGCCTCTGTTATCATTTACTTTATGCAATTTTATGTATAAACATATACATTTCAGTGTTGCCTATTTTTTGCCTGTATATATTCTAGCATAAGTTTTCATCTGTGACTTGCTTATTTATGTTGTTTTTCTATTTTTTCATGTTGCTTTGCATAGCTATAGTTCTCTCCCTCTCTCTTTTTTTTTTTTTTCTTTTTTCTTTTTGAGAGGGAGTCTCACTCTGTTGCCCAGACGGGAGTGCAGTGGTGATCTCGGCTGACTGCAACCTTCGCCTCCCCGGTTTAAGCGATTCTCCTGCCTCAGACCCCCGAGTAGCTGGGACTACAGGTGATTGCCACCACTCCCGGCTAAGTTTTGTATTTTCAGTGGAGACGAGGTTTCACCATGTTGGCCAGGATGGTCTCGATCTCTTGATCCCGAGATCTGCCTGCCTTGGTCTCCCAAAGTGCTGGGATTACAGGCGTGAGCCACCACGCCTGGCCTTTAGTTCTCTATTTTTACTGCTGCATAGTGCAAACATACATCAGTTTATAAACCAAGTCTATTGCCAGTGGATATTTGAATTACTTCATATTTTTATCATCTCTTGAAACTACTAGACATAATTATTTGACAAAAAATGGTGAATTAGAAAGGTGTATCATTTGTAGTTTGAATTAGCATTTACTTGCTTACTAATAGAGTTAGCAATTTTTATAAGTTCTCGTTTTAAGATTTGCCATCTGTCCTATTTTAAATGTCATTTCCTTGTTTATGCATACATTTTCTGTAATATATATTTTCTAAATACTGATATTTTGTAACTTTTTTTTTTAGATGGAGTCTAGCTCTGTTGCTCAGGCTGGAGTGCAGTGGCACGATCTTGGTTCACTGCAACCTCCGCTTCCTGAGTTCAAGTGATTCTCCTGCCTCAACCTCCCAAGTAGCTGGGACTACAGGCTCCCACTACCACGCCTGCTAAGTTTTTGTATTTTTAGTAGAGACGGGGTTTCACCATATTGGCCAGGCTGGTCTTGACCTCCTGACCTTGTGATCCGCCTGCCTCGGCCTCCCCAAGTGCTGGGATTACAGGTGTGAGCCACCGCACCTGGCGTGTCATATGTGTTTTTAAAACATTTTCTCCCAGTTATGGTTTGCCTTTCCACCATCTTTACTAAAACATGTTTTAATAAGATTTTGATAATTAAACAGTCTTAAAATTGATATAGTCTAATTTATAAATATTTTCATGCTTTTTTTTTTTTTTTTTTTTTTTTTTTTTTTTTTTGCGATGAAGCCTCACTCTGTCACCCAGGGTGGAGCGCAATGGCACAATCTCAGCTCACTGCAACCTCTGCTTTCCTGGTTCAAGTGATGCTCATGTCTCAGCCTTCTGAGTAGTAGCTGAGACTACAGGCATGTGCCACCACACTTTGCTAATTTTTGTGTTTTTAGTAGAGATGGGGTTTCACCATTTTGGCCTGGCTGGTCTCGAACTTCTGACCAGAAGTAATCCACCCACCTGGAGCTCAAAGTGCTGATATTACGGGCATGAGCAACTGCGCCCAGGCTATGCACCATTTCTATATGTTTAATAAGTCTTTTAATCCCATAGTTATAATGGTAGCAGGACAAGCTGCAGACAGCAGACAAAACCCCTCAGACACCGAGTTAAAGAAGGAAGGACTTTATTTAGCCAGGAGCTTCAGCAAGACTCATGTCTCCAAAAACCGAGCTCCCCGAGTGAGCAATTCCTGTCCCTTTTAAGAGCTTACAACTCTAAGGGGGTCTGCGTGAGGGGGTTGTGATTGATTTGAGCAAGCAGGGGATACATGACTGGGGGCTGCATGCACTGGTAATCAGAATGGAACAGAACAGGACAGGGATTTTCACAAAGCCTTTCCATAGAATGTCTGGAATCTATAGATAACATAACCTTTTAGGCCAGGGGTCGATCTTTAACTACCAGGCCCAGGGTGTGGCGCCGGGCTGTCTGCCTGTGGATTTCATTTTTGCCTTTTAGTTTTTACTTCTTCTTTCTTTGGAGGCAAAAATTGGGCATAAGATGATATGAGGGGTGGTCTCCTAGCTTAATAAAAACAATGTTATCCTCTATTTTCTCCTAAATTTTAAATCCTCGATCTATGTGAACAGTTTTTGTGTGAGTTGCTTTGCAGAGATTCAATCTACCTAGCTAGAACCAGTTGTTCAGGTACTAGTTTATTGATTAGTTCTGCTTTGCCAATGTAATTGTAATACTAATTTCTCATTTTAATCTGTTGGCTGGAGCCATAAATGCAATTTTTAATAAAAATGTTGACAGCAGCATCATTATCATGTTTATGACATCAAAAGACAAGCTTTCAATAGTTGTACATTTACTTTTGCTGTAGTTTATTTTAGATACCTTGTATGTTTAGAAAATAAAATGAAATTTTCTTTTATTTCTAGTTTGCTAAAAAGTTTTTGCCAAGCTTTTTCTGTGCCTATGATATATACACGTAGGTTTTACAATTTCAACTTATCTTGTACTTCTGAGATTAACTTACTTATGGTTTTATTTTTTACAGAGCAAAATTTAGTTTGTTAGCAATTGCTTTAACATTTTTCTATTTGTCTTAATGAGATTGTCTATAGTTGCTCTCGTTTTGTTTCTGTCAAGCTTTGGTATTAACTGAGGAATTAAGTTGTGCAGGTTTTTTACTTACTCTATTTTTTGGAAGAGGCTAAATAATATCAACATTATGCTTTTCAGTTTTAAATTTTGAATGTCTGGAAAACTTACCAGAAAAGTTTTCTGAGACTGACATTTGTTGCCTATGTGTTAATTTCTTCTGATCTAGCATCTAGTTTACTGGTTCTGTCTTGTGCACATAAGTTCAAATGTGACTAGTGAGTTTTTCATTTTAGTTATTGTATTATTCATTCTGCAACTTAGTCATTTTATTTTATTTGAGATGGAGTTTCGCTCTTGTTCCCCAGGCTGGAGTGCAGTGGCACAGTCTCAGTTCACTGCAACCTCTGCCTCCCAGGTTCAAGCAATTCTCCTGCCTCAGCTTCCCGAGTAGCTGGGACTACAGGCACCTGCCACCACACCCGGCTAATTTTATTTTTTGTATTTTTAGTAGAGATGGGGTTTCACCGTGTTAGCCAGGATGGTCTCGATCTCCTGACCTCATGATCCACCCGCCTCGGCCTCCCAAAGTGCTGGGATTACAGGTGTGAGCCACCGTGCCCAGTCTGCGATGGGTTTTAACATGTTGGCCAGGCTGGTTTTGAACCCCGACCTCAGGTGATCCACCTGCCTCAGCGTACTACAGTGCTGGAATTACAGGCGTGAGCCACCGCACCCAGCCACAATTTAGTTATTTTTAAAACTTTCAATATTTTTTCCTGCCAATACTTTATCTTCTTTTAATATGGTAGGCATAGTTGTTTTTAATATTTTTGTATGTGATAATTCTAATATTAGATGTCTTTGCAAATTTGCTTCAGTTTTTTTTTTTCCTCTGGTGTATTTCACACTTTGTTATTTATTGTGAGCTTTGTCATCTTTGATTGCTTGCTAATCACTGCACATGAAAAATTATTTTTAGGGTTCATTAAAGTCTGGAAGAGATGTGACCTCTTGGAGACAGCCTTGTATGCCATTCCTTGGTGTTGGGAAGAAAAGAACTGTTTGGACCATACATGTCTTTTGGAGTTCCAGGTTAATTTTGAGAAGGTTTTTATGATATTTTCCAAGTGCTAAACATCTGAAAGTACTTTTTTTTTTTTTTTTTTTTGAGATGGAGTCTGGCTCTGTCACCCAGGCTGGAGTGCAGTGGCCGGATCTCAGCTCACTGCAACCTCCGCCTCCTGGGTTTATGCCATTCTCCTGCCTCAGCCTCCGGAGTAGCTGGGACTACAGGCGCCCGCCACGTCGCCCGGCTAGTTTTTTGTATTTTTTTAGTAGAGATGGGGTTTCACTGTGTTAGCCAGGATGGTCTCGATCTCCTGACCTCGTGATCCGCCCATCTCGGCCTCCCAAAGTGCTGGGATTACAGGCTTGAGCCACCGCGCCCGGCCTGAAAGTACTTAATAAATGTTTTTTAAAAATCATTATACTAATAATTCTCAATACAAATTTTAATTCAGGTGTACTACTTGGTTTCATGAAGAGAATGCATTTGTTTTGAATATTTTCCAATAGATTAATTATGTATTATAAATTGTGAATAAGTTTATAATATGTATAAGGCAAAAAATGAGATGTTTGGATTCAAAGATGCATAAGATCAAACACAGGATATTTTCCATGTAATTGGGGAGAAAAAATATGTTATAAAAGCTGATGCACCATGGATTGCAAGTTTCTGCCTTCCGCCCTCACCTTACTTGGCTGTGCCTGGTTGCCAGCAGCCAAGATTTTGTTTGTTTGTTTGTTTGTTTGTTTTTGAGACAGAGTCTCGTTCTTGTCACCCAGGCTGGAGCGCAATGATGCGATCTGGGCTCACTGTAACCTCCGCCTCCCGGGTTCAACCAATTCTCCTGCCTAGTAGGGGTTTCACCATGTTGGCAAGGCTGGTCTCTACCTCCTGATCTCAGGTGATCCACTCACCTTGGCCTCCCAAAATACCGGGACTACAGGTGTGAGCCGCTGCGCCTGGCCCAGGATTTGTTTTTAATCATTGAAAAAGTAGTAAGGAAGCAAACCTTATAGTCTCTTTACTCACATAAATATAAAGCAAAATTCTTCTCTAATAGGAGAGATATGTTCAGAAAAGCTAATATGGTATCAGATAAAGAATATAAACAGCAGCATGGCAACATCTAGCCCTATAGTCTGGGTTGCTTTGGGAGTGAAGAGCTAAGATGAAAGGCAAAAGAAAGACTAGAAAGGGATGATTTAGCCTTTGACTATGTTGTATTTTTTATTTATAAGTTAATCCAATACAGTGAATAACAAAATTATATAAATGCATTATAAGTATTATTTTTGAGATAGAGTCTCACTCTGTTGCCCAGGCTGGAGTGCAGTGGTGCGATTATAGCTCGCTGCAACCTCGATCTCCAGGGCTCAAGTGGTCTTTCCACATAAGCCTCTCAAGTAGCTAGTACTATAGGTATGTGTCACCATGTCCACCTATTATTTTTTCTATTTCTAGTTGAGATGAGGTTTCACGATGTTGCCAAGACTCGTCTTAATTTCCTGAACTCAGTTTTTTCCCCTCAGCCTCCAAAAGTGTTGAGATTATAGGCATGAGCCAGCACACTTGACTCATAAGCATTATTAAATATTACAGAGAGCATTTTGGGAGGCTGAGGCAGTAGTTTCATTACTTGAGTCACTGACTTTGAGAACAGCCTAGGCAATGTAGCAAACCCTCATCTATAAAAAGGAAAACCATTGACCGGGCATGGTGGCTCACGCCTGTAATCCCAGCACTTTGGGAGGCTGAGACGGGTGGATCACAAGGTCAGAAGTTCGAGACCAGCCTGGCCAACATGGTGAAACCCCCGTCTCTACTAAAAATACAAAAATTAGCCGGGCGTGGTGGCACATGGCTGTAATCCCAGCTACTCAGGAGGCCGAGGCAGGAGAATTGCTTGAACCTGGGAGGTGGAGGTTGCAGTGAGCTGAGATTGGGCCACTGCACTCCAGCCCGAGTAACAGAGAGAGATTCCATCTCAAAACAAACAAACAAACAAAAAACAAACCAAAGAAGAAAAAAGCAGAGAACACCAATTTTATTTTTTTGAGATGGTGTTTCGCTCGCTATTTATTTATTTATTTATTTATTATTTTTTGAGATGGAGTCTCTCTCTGTTGCCCAGGTTGGAGTGCAATGGTGCGATCTTGGCTCACTGCAACCTCCACCTTCTGGGTTCAAGCAACTCTGCTGCCTTCTTCTGAGTAGCTGCAATTACAAGCGCACGCTACAGTGCCCAGCTAATTTTTGTATTTTTAGTAAAGACAGGGCTTCACCATTTGGCCAGGCCGGTCTTGAACTCCCGACCTCAGGTGATCACCCCATCTCGGCCTCTAAACTTGCTGGGATTAGAGGTGTGAGGCACCACGCCCGGCCCAAACTTTTTAAAATCATATATTATTTTTGAAAAAATCATGGTTATGGCCATTTGAATAGTTGGGCTTTTGCTAATCACTCGTGCAAAAAAAGTATATATTTTGCAAAATTTAATACAGAACACTTAATATTCATATCAGACAACCATCAATATGATGTATATATCTGATATAAAAAGTTGTTTTAGCATATTGAATTCTGCATTTTTCTTTTTCTGTCTTTTTTTTAGTTTGAGATGGAGCTTCACTCTTGCTGCCCAGGCTGGAGTGCAATGGCGCCATCTCAGCTCACTGCAACCTCCACTATCCGGGTTCAAGAGATTCTCCTTCCTCAGCCTGCTGAGTAGCTGGGACTACCAATGCAAGCTGTAATGTTTATAATATTTGATTTTTGAAGTTTTTTAAATAAATAAAAAGCTATTTGTGGGACAAGTGTAAGTAAAATGGCAGTATTTCAGCAAAACTTAGCAACAGACACAAAGAAAATACAACTAAAATAGAATGAAATAATTATTTGATTCAAGAAATAAATTTGTATTAAAGGGTAATAAAACCATAGTAGACTGCTTGGGTCTGTAGTAAATAATATTTAATTATTCACCTTACAGCATTTGCTAAATTACAGCTTTAGATAAAAATGATGCTGTTGGGCTGGGCATGGTGGCTCACCTGTAATCGCAGTACTTTGGGAGGCCAAGGTGGGCGGATCATGAGGTCATGTGATCGAGACCATCCTGGCCATCATGGTGAAACCTCGTCTCTACTAAAAATACAAAAAAAAAAAAATTATTTGGGCCTGGTGTTGCGCACCTGTAATCCCAGCCACTCGGGAGGCTGAGTCAGGAGAATCGCTTGAAAGCAGGAGGCACAGGTTGCAGTGAGCGGAGATCACGCCACTGCACTCCAGCCTGCTGGGCGCTGTGGCTCACGCCAGCCGAGGTGGGCAGATCATGAGGTCAGGAGATCAAGACCATCCTGGCCAACATGGTGAAACCCCGTCTCTACTAAAAATACAGAAAATTAGCCGGGCACCTGTAGTCCCAGCTACTCAGGAGGCTGAGGCAGGAGAATCGCTTGAACCCAGGAAGTGGAGGTTGCAGTGAGCCAAGATCACACTAGTGCACTCCAGCTTGGGCTAGAGAGTGAGGCTCCATCTCAAAAAAAAAAAAAAAAGAAAAAAAAAAAGAAAAAAAAATTAACCTTGAGTGGTGGCTCATGCCTCTAATCCCAGCTACTCAGGAAGCTGAGGCAGGAGAATTGCTTGAACCTGGGATACCTATGGTTTGTTTAGTAGTAGCCAATAGACTTCTGAGAGACCAAATCAAATTATTTATTACTTCAGAAGACTATTAAGACATGTCATTCCCCTCTCTTGCATCTACTTATTCATCCCCAAATTCAAATAAACAAAATAAAAATGTTAGCAGTAATCATATTTGTTCTTTTCAGTTTTAAAAAGTCACACCTTAAATGTCATAGGTGGTTCTCCATTATTAGAAGCCACAGTTTTAGTTGTCCTGGAGCCCTGGATGGTTTAGAAGTATGGTCAATAGGCCGGGCGCGGTGGCTCAAGCCTGTAATCCCAGCACTTTGGGAGGCCGAGACGGGCGGATCATGAGGTCAGGAGATCGAGACCATCCTGGCTAACACGGTGAAATCCCGTCTCTACTAAAAAATACAAAAACTAGCCGGGCGAGGTGGCGGGTGCCTGTAGTCCCAGCCACTCGGGAGGCTGAGGCAGGAGAATGGCGTGAACCCAGGAGGTGGAGCTTGCAGTGAGCTGAGATCGCGCCACTGCACTCCAGCCTGGGCGGAAGAGCGAGACTCCGTCTCAAAAAAAAAAAAAAAAGAAGTATGGTCAATAGAGTTTGAACCCGTGGTTCTGCCAAGCTCACTAAAAGTGGCTGCTTCATTGTTTTCATGTTTATTCTCAGGTGTGCTGCTCTTTTGTGGGCTCTAGATGGATATTTTATTCATGGCAGCTCCAAGGATAATCCAAATTAGTAAAGAAAGAAATTATCAGTAGCTTTGGGTACAACTTCATGTGCATTTATAAACTGACACATTGTCACTATTAGTGTGCATATGGCAATTTACTAAGGATTTGAGGCAGCTCTACTTCATTACTTATGTTATTTATGCAACTCAAAACGTCACTAAATTTTACTAGCTTCATCTTTAAAATAGGGATAATTCTATGCCAGCCTCTTACATTTAAATGAAATAGCACATGTAAAATACTTAGCATGGGCCAGGTGTAGTGGCTCATGCCTGTAATCCCAGCACTTTGGGAGGCCAAGGCGGGCAGACCACTGGAGGACAGGAGTTCGACACCAGCCTGGCCAATATGGTGAAACCTGGTCTCTACTGAAAATACAAAACTTAGCCAGGTATGGTGGCAGGTGCCGTAGTCCCAGCTACTCGGGAGGCTGAGGCAGAAGAATTGCTTGAACCTGGGAGGCAGAGGTTGCAGTGAGCCAAGATCATGCCACTGAACTCCAGCCTGGGCCACAGAGTGAGACTCCGTCACAAAACAAAACAAAACAAAAAACAAACTAACTAAAAAACATTTATCATTGGCTGGGCATGGCAGCTTAGGCCAGCACTATGATAGGCCAAGACAGGTAGACTGCTGGGGCAAAGGAGTTGGATAGCATCCTGGGCAACATAGCTACACCCCATCTGTACAAAACAGAAAACACATTAGCCAGGCGCAGTGGTGCATGCCTGTAGTCTCAGCTACCCAGGAGGCTGAGGTGGGAGGATCATTTCAGCAAGAGATTGAGACTGCCATGAGCTGTGATTACACCACTGCCCTCCAGCCTGGATAAAAGAGTGAGACCCTATCTAAAAAAGTAAAAAATAAAATGCATATCATTGATTCTAGCAGATAATAAGCAAACAATAGATATTAAATATTATTACTAATAAATAGTATTAAATTCAAAGTTCATTTGTTTATGAATGAATATAGTATAATTTAATATTTAGTTGAGTAGGAAGGTTTTGTGGCAAGTTGTATTATTGTTTCCTGATATTTGATGACCCTCCCAAGAGAATTATATTTTCCTACCCCATAGAGATCAGACTTGGCCTTTTAACTTTATTTGGCCAGTGAAAATAGTCTAAAGTAACATGTGTCACTTCTGAGTATAAATTTTAAGAGTCAATGTGTGGTTGACTGCTTTTATTTTTTGAGATGGAGTCTCACCCTGTCACCCAGGCTCAAGTGCAATGGTGCCATCTCACCTCACTGCAACCTCCACCTCCCAGGTTCAAGCGATTCTCATGCCTCAGCCTTCCGAGTAGCTGGGACTACAGGCACCCTAGACTACCATGCCTAATTTTTTGTATCTTTACTAGAGACGGGGTTTCACCATGTTGGCCAGGCTGGTCTCGACCTCCTGACCTCACGATCTGCCCGCCTCAGCCTCCCAAAGTGCTGGGATTACAGGCGTGAGCCTCCGTGCCCTGCCAACCGCTCCTTTTCTCTAAGCCATGAAAATCAGAAAGATGTAGACAGAGGCTGCTTCACCAGACTGGATTTTGGAATAAAGATAAAAACTAGTAAAAATGCAGTTAATCTGTATAACAATTCTATGAACAAGAAACAAATCTTAGCTGGGTGCGGTGGCTAAGGAGAGAGGGAGGGAGGGAGGGAAGGGAGAGAGGGAGGGAAAGAGGGAGGGAGGAAGGAAGGAAGGAAGAAAGGAATTATTGTACTTAGGGCACAATGACTAAACCGGTTCCCAAATAAGTACAGACAAGCCTGCTCAGTGTGGTATCTGTGTTTTTGAGTGAAAGGAACAGTTCTTTGCAGAAAATGAATTTTAGATTTGGCACTAGACTGAAAGCATTATAGGGGCTCCTAGAGCTTTACTTTGAAGAAGAATTGTAATTTTGGGTACTGATTTTACACAGCCTTGCATAGCAGGCAATTACTATTAGTATTTCTCAAATGATCTCTTTTCGAAAACAACTTGTAGGTATAAAAATCAAAGGTAGGCCTGTAGAATAGCAATTATTTTGTTTGTTTACTTTCCTAATAAACTTGCTTTCACGTAAATAAAAAGTAAAAGTAAAAATTTCATTGTTAATAAATCTCAGAGAAATGCATTGAATTTATTCATTATACAAGAATACAAACTAGTTAAGAAAATCTCAGTAGGATTAGAAAGAGAAGGTAGAATGGCCGGGAGCGGTGGCTCACACCTATAATCCTAACACTTTGGGAGGCCGAGGAGGGTAGATCACAAGGTCAGGAGTTCGAGACCAGCCTGGCCAATATGGTGAAACCCCATCTTTACTAATAATACAAAAATTAGCCGGGCATGGTGGCACGCGCCTGTAGTCCCAACTACTTGGAAGTTGAAGCAGAAGAATTGCTTGAACCTGGGAGGCAAAGGTTCCAGTGAGCCGAGATTACGCCACCTGCACTTCAGCCTGGGGGACAGAGTGAGACTCCATCTAGAAAGAAAGAAAGAAAGAAGGAAAGAGAAAGGAAGGAAGGAAGGAAGGAAGGAAGGAAGGAAGGAAGGAAGGAAGGAAGAAAGAGGCATGATAATGGAAATAAAACTTTACATAATCATAAAGCAAAGAAGATGCAAGGTCAATCCTATTAAAAATTGTATACCTTTAATAATTATGCTTTTAAAAGTGTTATTACATATATTTGACCATGAAGTTTATAGTTTAGTAGTATAATACTACTAAAAAGTGTATTAAAATTGTTATGAAATACAAAAATTAGCTGGGCATGGTGGCAGGTGCCTGCAATCCCAGCTACTCAAGAGACTGAGGCAGGAGAATCTCATCTCTTGAACCCGGGAGGTGGAGGTTGCAGTGAGCCCATGTCATGCTACTGCACTCCAGCCTGGGCGACACAGCAAGAGTCAGTATGAAAAAAAAAATTATACAACAGACCTTTAGAATTTTTACATTTTGCAAAAGTAAAACTCAAAACTCAAACCCATTAACCAAGAACTTCCCCTTCTACCCACTACCCCAGTTGTTGACAAACACCATTCTACTTTCAATTTTTATTAGTTTGACTGTTGTAACTAAGCGAGTTATAGAGAAACGCCACACTTTGAGACAAGTTAAAGAGTCTTTCATTAACCAGCAACTGAGAGGCAGCTAATGCCCAAAATTCTCTTGGACCGGAGGAGGGGGCTAGTTTTGTTTTTATACCGTGGTCTAAATAGGGGAGGGGGATTTTAGCTGAAGCAACTTTTGCAGAAGCAGAACTGGCAAAAAGTTAAAAAATTAATTGGTTACAAATGCAGTTACAAAAAAACAAACAGTTCCAGGTGCAGGGGCTTAAACTATCACAAAGAGATAAGTGTAGGGGTTTTGGGTGCCGTCCACCGAGTGCGTCCCCAGGAGCTGCTGGTGCAGCTCGCCTCAATATCTTATCAGCAGGTGTGTTGCTGCACGTGCTTTGAGTCAGTTTTACACTAGCTATGCCTGGAGGGAGGTGAAAGGGGTTACAAGTGAAGAAACTAAAATGGAGTCTGTCCGGCTCTCTCTCTGCTAGGAGACAGCCACTCAGGTTAAAACAAGGTAAGGTATTACCTTCCTTCCTTATGTTTTGGGGAATGAAATCAGTGATTCTTCAGTTATAGCAAGGGGGTTATACTAGGTTCTGAGATACATAAGTTTGACAGAAGCTATGCGCCCTTTTACAAAGTTAAGGCGCAATTTAATATACAAGGCCTGAAGATTAAACTTAAGAGGAGGAGAAGGGGTCTTGCCAATCTAATAATTAGTTAGCCATGGATTCTAGTTGAACATGCTTTGATTCTAGGGGGTTACTTTCTCGTTGGTGTCTATTTAGATTTTCTTGAACTCTTTGGAAGGTATCTTTTATGACTCCAGACTGGTTGGCAGAGAAACAGCAACTCTCTCCTAGGGCTACACATAATCTTCCTTGGGAGAGAAATAGTAGCTCTAAGCCTCGGCGGTTTTGAAGAACTACTTCAGCTAGAGACTTTACCTGGGTATGTAGCGTATTTATGGCTGACTGGAGGTTGCTTAAATCAGCATCTACTTGCTGAGACAGGGACATTAGTCTAATCTTTCCTTTAACTAGGGTAGCCGTGCCAATGGCTGCTGACCGAGCTCTGCTAAGGTCAGCATAGCTAGGACCTACCCCCTCATGCCGGCTAGGAGGGGTACCAGGAGTGGGGCAGCTTGCGAAACCTGGAATGCAATTCAGGGAGAGCAGTAAGCAGTTGCCTTTCTGGCCTGCTGTACACATAGACTTGGGGGAGTACATGAACTAACACACACAGGAGAGCTCCTGGTTCAGTCCTATTGATGCAGTGAGTGAGGCCTGAAGTACAAGCCAACCAGGTATTGTTAGGTGCCTGGTAGGAAACTGATGCGTTTAAGGAAGTAAGGAGAGATTGATTACAGGTGGCCTGAAAGGGAGATGCAGATAAGTTATACCTGTTGCTAATTAGACAGGAGGGGTTCCTCAATGCGTCTCCTAGTGTAAGGGCATGGGGTGGTGTATGACAAGAGAGAGAGTTAACCTTGAACATGGCCTCTACTCTTAAACTAACATAATATGGGGGTTTTGCTTTTAGGCACAACTAAAAATCTCGGACTAGTTTAGGCTGGGTGAGATTAAGAAGGTGATGCACTTTGTCCAGATTGGACATCAGGTTGGGTTGGAGATGTTGTCATTGTAATTGGGATTTTGGAACTAGGAGTGGTGGGACAGTTAAATTGACCTTGTCTGGGTGCGTTTAGAACATAGGGTCGCCAGGCCGGGCGCGGTGGCTCAAGCCTGTAATCCCAGCACTTTGGGAGGCCGAGACGGGCGGATCACGAGGTCAGGAGATCAAGACCATCCTGGCTAACACGGTGAAACCCCATCTCTACTAAAAAATACAAAAAACTAGCCGGGCGAGGTGGCGGACGCCTGTAGTCCCAGCTACTCGGGAGGCTGAGGCAGGAGAATGATGAAAATCCGGGAGGCGGGGCTTGCAGTGAGCTGAGATCCGGCCACTGCACTCTAGCCTGGGTGACAGAGCCAGACTCTGTCTCAAAAAAAAAAAAAAAAAAAAGAACATAGGGTCGCCTAAATCAGTTAGAGGTCTGGTTGACTTAGGAGGGCTTACATGGGACTAGGATTTTTTTTCTGAATGGGGAACATAGTTCTAACATTAAATCCTGAGATGTAAAGTCTTAATCCTTATGACATGCCGTAATACTATTGAGCTGAATTACGGTTACGGACAGTTATAGTAAGAGGGCTGCAGTTCCTTAGAGTACATGGTCGAGGATGGGAACTGCGAGTTATGGAGAGGATTGAGGACCGGGTTGATCCTCCAGAGTAAGTGCCCAGGGTTACACACGACTAGTGAGGGCAGAAAAACTGATAGGAATCTCCACAACTAGAGTCAGGGTGATTTCTAGGACAAAGGTAAAAATCAGTGCTCTGGAGTCTTTTTTTCTGCACCTTTAGAGCTCCTGCATCTAGTCCGGCTTCCTGTGTGTCCAAATCCTGCAGCCAGGTCAACGTTCCCTGCTCCTGTGGCCAGCAGATTGCATTCCTTTCCATGGGTATGGGCAGGCTCTGGGAATAAGGCACATAAATCAACTGCAAAAGAGACTTCTTTGGAGGTTCCTGCCTTCCAAGTAGTGTTTGCAAATCCACATCCTGTCGTGAAAGAAGTAAGGAGAAAAGAGTAGGATGGAGCAGAGGACGTGATAGGTGGAAACAAACAAAAGAAGTAAATAAAAAGAATTAATTCGATGGCTTCGCCGACTTAGGTGCAGTTTTAAGAGGCTTGGCCTAGGCTTGGGGATCTGTGTTTCTTGCTGGGCTTTGCTGGCCTTTTTGATGCGAGGGTGATGAATCTAAGCAGGAATGCCATCTACCTTTAGAGCTGTCGGCATGGTGAGGATAACAGTATGAGGTCCTTTCTAGGCAGGAATGAGTCCTTCTTTCTGGAAATTTTTAACATACACCAGGTCACTTGGCTGGAAAGAGTGGCAGGGTCCTGTCTGGTCAGGAACTGGATTTGGGTGTGCTCCCTGGACAAGCGGCTGGATGATGTCTTGTCCTTGTTGGAGAGACTACAAGTACTGTAAGAAATTCACTTGAGAGATTTCTGCTAAATCTAGGCAGGATAGGTGGAGCCCTTCTTTACATAATTTCAAAAGGTGTAAACCTAGCTCGGTAAGGGGTGCATCTTACTTTAAGAAGGGCTAAAGGAAGTAGTCTCACCTAATTCTAACTGGTTTCTAGAATTAATTTTGTAAGAGTGTTTTTTAGGGTGCAGTTCATGCGTTCTACTTGTCCAGAGCTCTGGGGTCGGTAGGCCCAATGGAGCTTCTATTTGATGTTTAATGCGTTGTTGACTGACTGAACTGCAGATGAGGTGAAGGCTGGCTTATTACCAGACCTTATGACAACAGGCAGCCTGTGTCTTGGGATGATTTCATTTAGTAGAAATTTAGCTACTCTAGTGGCAGTTTCGTTTCTGGTGGCAAATGCCTCAGTCTACCTGGAAAAGGTGTCTACTACACCAGGAGGTACTTATACTTTGCCCAGTGTGGTTTTGTCTCTGTAAAGTCAATTCTACCTTTCTCCTGGTGAGTCTCCGCAGAGACGGTGGCCTGGGTTGGGTTTGGGACCTTGCTTGGAGTTTAGTTGAGCACAAGCTGTACACTGGAGAGCTGCTTGGTTAGCTAAGTCCTGAGGGTGGGGGATCTTGAAATGGTTCCTTAGTAGCTGGGTGAGTTTTACTCCTCCTAAATGGGTTATAGAATGTAGGCGATTGATTAGAGTTTTTCCAAGGGCTTGAGGTATGAAGACTCTGGAAACAGTAAGAATCTATCAACCTTCTTGATTTTTATTAGATCTGAAGCCTGTTTGTCTTCTTCTGTGGAGTATTTTGGGTGACTTGGCAAGTTGGGTTGTGGAAAAGACATGGCAGACCATAGGACTAAGGGCACGACTGGGAGCTGAGTGGCTTCTCAGGGTGCAGAGTCTGCGCTTTGCTTACCACGGGCAACAGCTCTGTCTTCTCTTTGATGTCCTTTGCAGTGAATTACAGCTACCTGATGAGGAAGCCAGACAGTTTCTCGCAGGGATAAAATTTCTTCTTTGTTTTTAATAGTCTTTCTTGCTGAGATGAGTAGCCTACACTCTTGATAAATGGCTCTATGTACATGTACAGTAGCAAAGGCATACCTGCTGTCAGTGTAAATGTTAATACGTTTGTCTTTACTTTATTGGAGAACTTGAGTGAGGGTGAGCAATCAATTCAGCCTTCTGGGCCGAAGTATTGGTTGGCAATGCCTGGGCTTATAGCACATCAGACTCCATGGTAACGGCCGCACCAGCCTTCCATACTCCTTGTTCGAGGAAGCTGCTACTGTCTCTAAACAAGGTGGCATCCACCTTCTTTAGGGGCAAATCTTGGAGATCAGGTCGGTCAGTTTCCATAGTTTCTAACAGTTCTTGCCAATCATGGACAGGTGTAGCGAAGTCTGGATCAGGAAGTAAAGTAGCTGGATTTAAACACCTTGTGGGAGGGAAAGTCAAACAAGGCTGATTTAACAGTAAACTCTGATACTGCAGGATGCGAGAATTAGACATCTATTTGCCAGAAGCACTTTGTAGCAAGGTCTCTATGGCATGTGGAGCTGTTAGGGTTGAATTTTGGCCTAGAGTCAATTTATCAGCCTCTTGGACCAGGCTTGCTGTTGCTGCTATGGCTTGCAGACAGCTTGGCCATCCAGAGGCCACAGGGTCCAGTCTCTTAGACAAATAGGCTACTGGGCATCTCCAGGGTCTTAAAGTCTGAGTGAGCAACTCTTTAGCAACTCCTTGGCTTTTATGAATAAAAAGGTGAAATGGTTTTGAGATATTAGGGACGGCTAGAGTGGGGGCCTCAGTTAGTGCCTTTTTCAGGTTTTGGAGAGCCTGTTCTACAGTGTCAGTCTAAACTAGTGGGCCATTCCTTCTGGTAGCGGTGTACAGGGGTTTGGCAATTTCTGTGAACCTTAATATCTACAGGCAACAGTATCCTATGGCCCCCAGGAATTCACGTACCTGTCTTTTGGTGGTGGGAGCTCGTAGGATGGCTTCCTTACGAGCTCTGGTGAGTGCCTGTTTTCCTCTGTTTATTTTATACCTTAGGTAGGAGGCTCTGCGAAGACAAAGCTGGGCTTTTTTGGCTGAGACTCCATACCTGAGTTCCTGAAGGAGGTAAAGTAGGTCTTTGGTATGTTGCAGGCAGCTGTCAGTAGTTTCAGTAGCTAATAAAAGGTCATCTACATATTGAAGAAGAGGACAATTAGGGTGTTTGTCTCAAAATGGTACAAGAGCTTGTTGGAGGGCTTCCTTAAAAAGGGTGGAGGAGGCCGGGCGCGGTGGCTCAAGCCTGTAATCCCAGCACTTTGGGAGGCCGAGACGGGCGGATCACGAGGTCAGGAAATCGAGACCATCCTGACTAACACGGTGAAACCCCGTCTCTACTAAAAAAATACAAAAAACTAGCCGGGCGAGGTAGCGGGCGCCTGTAGTCCCAGCTACTCGGGAGGCTGAGGCAGGAGAATGGCGTGAACCCGGGAGGCGGAGCTTGCAGTGAGCCGAGATCGCGCCACTGCACTCCAGCCTGGGCGACAGAGCCAGACTCCGTCTCAAAAAAAAAAAAAAAAAAAAGGGTGGAGGAATTTTTAACACCTTGAGGTAACCGAGTCCAGGTCAATTGGTTGGTGTCTTCTGAGCCAGGATCTGTCCATTCAATGGCAAATATAGGTTGACTTTTGGGGGCTAGAGGAATAGCAAAGAAAGCATCTTTTAAGTTAAGGACAGTGTACACTGTGTGTTCTGGTGGGAGCAGGCGGAGTAAAGTATAAGGGTTAGGGACTGTTGGGTAGACAGTGACTGTCCATGAACTTCCTTTAAGGCCAGTAGTCATTTGTTCTGGGTTTTTGGACTGGCAAAAATGGAGTATTCCAGGTGGACTGACATGGTGTAAGTATGCCAGCCTGTAACAGTCACAGAATATGGAGATTGATTCCTTTCTTAGCCTGCTGACCCATAGGATATTGCTTTACCTGGACTGGCAAGGCATTGACCAGGAGTTCTACTACTACTGGCAGATGGTGCATAGCCAGTCCCGGGGGGTTTGACTCAGCCTAGACTTGAGGAAAGAGAGTCTGTAAGTCCAGTAGGAGAGGATTAGTTTTATTTTCTGGCAGTTGTGAAGGTGAAACTAAGAGATATTCTTCTGACAGAGGAGTGGTTAGCAGGATCTCGGCAGTGGTAGGTGTTGTGTCTCCTAGCATGAGGTGAGCTTGTTGGGCTGAGAAGGAAATAGATGCCTGCAGCTTGTGGAACAGGTCTCATCTTAGCAGGAGAAGGAGACACTCTGGGACCACGAAGAATGAGTGGGTTACTCTTTTCTGTCTTAAACTCATCTCTCATGAGTGGGTGACAGAATATTCTTGAATAACTCAACTAGCATTCTGTACAGCCACTTTCTTACTAGAGACACTGCCTAGGGGCATCTACAGTATTAAGCGTTCTGCCCTGGTGTCAATTAGGAAGCATATGGGCTGGCCCCCTACTATGGCGGTCACCATGGGCTCCGGGGGGCGAAGTGGAAAGGAGCCCTAGCCCTGTCACTTATCAGATTCCTCTGAAGCGGGGAGGGTGAGGACTTTTTTCTCTTCTGATTTTTCCTGTGGTCTAAATGGGCATTACTTTTTCCAGTGTCTTATCTGCTTGCAATAAGTACATTGGTTTTTCTCCAGGGTTGCCCGCTCCTCTTTCTGGCCTTTTTGGCAGGGACCCAGGGTTCCTTGACCATTTTTCTGTGACAAGGGCCTTTCCTTCTTGACTTCCTGAATGGCAACCACTCTAATTTCTGCCTGTATTTTTGATGCTTTGTCAGCGGACTTTTCAGCTGCCTGAGCTGCTTGTTTCTGCTTTTCAAACTCTTGGTTGTCAAAACCCTTTTGGGCTATCTTTAAAAGCTGACCGATGTTCATCTTGGCAAATCCCTCTAGCTTTTGTAATTTTCCTTTAACGTTGGGGGCTGCCTGAGCCACACATGCCAAATTAAGAGCACGGCTATTTTTGGGAGCTGTAGGGTCAAAAGGGATGTAAGTCTGATAGGACTCTTGGAGGCATTCTAAAAACGTTCCTGGTGACTCATCGGGCCCCTGGACAACTTCAGTTGTCTTACATAAATTTATAGGTTTTCGAGCGACTCCTTTGATACCTACAAGGAGATATCACTGAAAATCGTCTAAAGCTCTCCTTCCACCTGAGGAATCTGGGTCCTAATTAGGCCGGGTAGAGGGAAAAACCTCTTCAATTTGGTCTTGGGTTTCCTCTTCTGGCCTACTAGCTGTTACAAGGTAATACTTTGTGGCCTCCCTTCGGAGAGCTCCCTCTGTTCAGAGATGAAGGGGTAAAAGGAGTTGCTGACAGTCATCCCAGGTGGGGCGGTGAGTCCGGAGCATGGACTCCATTAGTGGGGTCAAAACCTGGGGATTTTCAGAAAAGGGATTATGAGCCTTCCAGTTGTACAGGTCAAAGGTAGAGAAAGGGACATAAACTAAGAAGGGAGCTGAGCGCTCGTCACCTGGAGAGATTTGAGCCTCTCTCAGTGGGAGGAGGGGGTGGCTACCTCCTCCTGCCTCTACAGCAATTGGGAGGCTATCAGCAGAGAGCCCACTGGAGATGTACTCAAGGAAACAAGGGAAGAAGCCAGGGGAGCAGGAGGTTATAGGGCAGTGGAACTGGGAGAGGAAAACTTTCCTCTTCTTCAGAAAGAGGCAGTACAGGAGGAGCCGAGGGGACTGAGGGTCGGGGTAAAAATACAGAGTGGCTCAAGGGACCTTGGAAGTGGGATCATGAATGGCACATGAACGGAGCGAGGGAGGAGGGCTCCCGAGAAAATCTAGCTATTGATCAATGTAGGGAAACTGATCAGGATGACCGGGGCTTCCAGTAATGACCCGCCACACAGCCTGAACAGCTGTGGGGCTAAATGACCTTTCTGGGGGACACCTGGTTCCATACTGCGGCCATTCTACTTCACGGAGCATCCAGAGTTTGCCTTTTTTCAGGCGGACTCCTTAATCCTCTGAGAAGCCTAGAGAGAAAATCTGCAACATACACTGGAGAGGACTCCACTCTTTACAGGGTCAGGAAGAGAAGTTTCCTATTTTGGAGGCAGTTAAACAAGGTTGAACAGAGATATTAAATGTGGCACAGACAGACAGATTCACAACCTGGGGTGCTGGTGTATCAGAAGAACAGAAATACAACCAGAAAGAGCAGGAAAACCACTACAGCTAATACTTCTTGCCACATGAAGTTGGTTTTCTTAAGCTTCAACATTTAGGGAGGAGGACTAGCGGCCGACCCGAAGCTTCTTTGGCTGGCTGGACCTAGATGACCTCCCTCCTTCCCTTGAGCTATATCCGAAGTATTTTTGGTGTCTGCATGATTCAAAGGCAAAAAGTTCAAACTCAGCCTTTTCTTTCAAGGGTTTTAGGAGGGAGAGCAGGGCTCAATCTTGGAGGCTCTGGACTTGCTGTGACACAGGAAAACGAGATGTGCTGGGTAAGGGATAAGGATGAGGAGGAAAGGGACCACTGGGATCTCTCCTAAGGTAGGAGAGTAGCCATGGGGAAACAGAATAGGAGTCCAGAGGGAGAAAAGCAGTAGGAGTGTAGGCTTCTCTGCACAGTCTTCTATTCAAAGGCAGGGGAAACGTTACAGGATGACAGAAAAGGTGGGCAAGGAGGTCTGCAGCATGGCTATTTTGGACCTCCACTGATCTAATGTGGAGGCCCTCCAGTTACTAGGGCGTGGGATGTGACAATCTAGATTCCAGCAGCCTTTATGGTGCCAGAAATTCTAAATGGGCGAGTATTTCCCACTCCTTCCCATAACAGCACTTGATTTCTTTCTGACAGAAAAGACAGGATGGGGACGGCCAGCCCAAATGACTGATGAGGAATTTGACCTCCTGTGGTAGAAAATCAGTACTGAGGACCTTGAAGAAGTTCTTTCCCAGTCGCCTTGGGCAGTATCGGTGACCTGACATATAAAACTTAGACACTAAACAAGATGATAGGCCGGGTGCAGTGGCTCAAGCCTGTAATCCCAGCACTCTGGGAGGCCGAGACGGATGGATCACGAGGTCAGGAGATAGAGACCATCCTGGCTAACACGATAAAACCCCGTCTCTACTAAAAAATACAAAAAAACTAGCTGGGTGAGGTGGCGGGCGCCTGTAGTCCCAGCTACTCCGGAGGCTGAGGCAGGAGAATGGCCTGAACCCGGGAGGCGGAGCTTGCAGTGAGCTGAGATCCGGCCACTGTACTCCAGTCTGGGCGACAGAGCAAGACTCCGTCTCAAAAAAAAAAAACAAACAAAAAACAAAAAAAAAACAAGATGATAGACACGGAGCAGGACAATAAACATAAAACAAACAATAGACCTTAGGGTATATAAACAATTATGGCAGTTTTTATTAGACAGACAAGGGGGGGGTCCCGTGATGGGATCAGTCAGATGCTCGCCTGGCCGCTCCCCCTGAGGGGACTCAGGCTCCTCTTAGCACTGGCAGGCTGGTATAAACCCCCGGCTCGGATGGAGCTATGTCTGATGCTGCCTTAAGCCTCATGAGGTCACCATGGAACCGCAGGCGAGGGCCCACTCCAACTCCATAGCTTTCGCCATGGAGCTACAAACTGGAAGTCCAAGCACAAGCCCTTGACTTCATCATCCACTCACCATTCACACAGAGTCTATAACAGTTTTTTTCTTATTCTGAAACAGAGCTTTCCAGGAAACTGGAACGTGAGAGGGAGGAGAGATAAGGAGACAGAGAGAGAGAGAGACAGAGACAGAGACAGAGACAGAGACAGACAGACTAGTCTTTAATGGAGAGACCGGCCTGCCAGAAACCAGGACTCAGTCCTCCAGCGTCCTGGAATATGGACTGAGTCAAGGGAGGGCCCCCATCAGGGCCACTTCCCTCCCAGGGAGACACAGAGGTGCCTCATAGAAAACCAGGACTCTGTCCTCCAGCGTCCTGGAATGCCGGCAGAGTCAAAGAGGGAGGGTCCCCGTCAGAGCCACTTCCCTCCTAGAGAAACAGAGTCAGATCTGACTTACCTTCCCGGGACCAGAGAACTCAGGAGTTGACTTTTTATGGGCACACACCGGTGGTCGATCCCTTCCCCTCTGGAAGACAGGGTCTTATGGGGCCTTGGAATGTCTTCGGGGCACCTCCCCTATAAGTCTGCTGTGTGTCCGGGGGAGCCTGGAATGAGTCCGGCTCTCACATGGTGGCGAACATCTCGCTGGGGCCTCCAAACATTGTAACCAAGTGAGTTATAGAGAACCGCCACATTTTGAAACAAATTAAAGAGTCTTTTATTAGCTGGGGACCGAGAGGCAACTAACGCCTAAAATTCTCTCGGCCCTGAGGAAGGGGCTAGTTTTGTTTTTATACCGTGGTCTAAATAGGGGAGGGGGATTTTAGCTGGAGCAATTTTTACAGAAGCAGAACTGGCAATAAGTTAAAAAATTAATTGGTTACAAATGCAGTTATGAAAAAAACAATTCCAGGTGCAGGGGCTTAAACTATCGCAAAGAAATAAATGTAGGGGTTTTGGGTGCCATCCACCGAGTGCGTGCCCAGGAGCTGCTGGTGCAGCTCGCCTCAGTATCTTATCAGCAGGTGCGTTGCTGGACGTGCTTTGAGTCAGTTTTACACTAGCTATGCCTGGAGGGAGGTAAAAGGGGTTACAAGTGAAGAAACTAAAATGGAGTCTATCCGGCTCTCTCTCTGCTAGGAGACAGCCACTCAGGTTAAAACAAGGTAAGGTATTACATGACTACTGAAGAGATCTCATATAACTCAAATTATGTGCTCTTTGTTATTTTGTTCCTGGCGTAATTCACTTAACATAATGTCCTAAAGGTTTATAGTGTGTGTGTGTGTCTGTGTGTGTGTGTGTTGCCCGGCTAGTCATAAACTCCTGGGTTCAAAACATTTTTTTGCCTCACCCTCCTGAACTGTTTGAATTACAGGAGTGAGCCACCACACTGGCCCCAAAAGTTTGTCTTTATTGTAGCATGTGACATAATTTCCTTTTATAAGGTATAATTATATTTCATTGCATGTATATTGCCATTTTAAAAATCCATTTATATGGCTGGGTGTGGGGGCTTGAGCCTGTAATCCCAGCACTTTGGAAGGCAGAGGTGGGCAGATCACCTGAGGTCAGGAGTTCCAGACCAGCCTGGCCAACATGGTGAAATCCTGTCACTACTAAAAATACAAAAATTATCCGGGTGTGGTGGCACACGCTTGTAATTGCAGCTACTCTGGAGGCTGAGACAGGAGAATCACTTGAATTCCGGGGACGGAGGTTGCAGTGAGCCGAGATGGCGCCACTGCACTTCAACTTGGATGACAGAGTGAGACCCTGTCTCAATTAAAAACAAAAAAATCCATTTATACATCAAAAATCATTTAAGTAGCTTCCAAGTTTTGGTTTCATGAATAATAAGATTATCAACATGAGTATGCAAATGTTACTTCCAGCTTCTGCTTTGCATACATAGACATTTTTTGTATAACATGCCAAAAAACAGTGTCCAAGCTTTTTGTTTTTTTCTTTTGAGACAGAGTCTTGCTCTGTCGCCCAGACTGGAGTGCAGTGGCACGATCTTGGCTCACCGCAACCTGGGTTCAAGTGATTCTCCTGACTCAGCCTCCCGAGTAGCCGGGATTACAGGTACGTGCCACCACGACCAACTAATGTTGTATTTTTAGTAGAGATGGGGTTTTCATCATGTTGGTCAGGCTGGTCTCGAACTCGTGATCTCCAGTGATCTGCCCACCTCGGCCTCCCAAAGTGCTAGGATTAGAGGCGTGAGCTACTGGGCCCAGCCCCAAGTTTTTTTTTTTTTAATTTAAACATTAAGTTATCTGGTGCCATTTGTTGGAGAGTCAGTCCTTTTCACATTGTTTGGTCGTGGTAACGGCCATGCAACTAAAAGCTGGAGCTTCTGCTCTTTTCATTTCTGGAACATCCTGCCTGTGAGTACCCTCAGATCCACCTCGTGCTACCTGACCCAGGCAGCTGCCAGCCCTGACCGCCTCCCTGCCCGAAGCATCCTGCGCCTGGTGGTCCTGTCAGCTCTCTTTCTGTAGCTGGCTTCCTCTTCTGGCTCCTTCAGCTTTCTTTCTCCTGGTTCTCATGGTTAAGCACCTGGCTTCTTAGAGACGCAAGAGCAGAGCAGTTTCTTGGGTCCTGCACAGGTGAAGCGACCAGGACAAAACCTGTCAGTAAGTAATATTTTGTAATATGTTAGTTGATTTTTTAAATATTAAGTCAACACTAAATTTGTGAACAAATATTACCGGGTCATGGTATGTACTCATTTTCATATGTTGCTGGATTTAATTTGCTAGTGTTTCTGAAAATTTCTGCATCTTCATTTATATGGGACGTTGTTCCATAGTCTTCATTATTTCTGATTCTTTTGTCTGGTTTTGGGATCATGGTAATCCCGGCTAATAGATGAATTGGGAAATGTTACCTCTTCTATTGCTGACAGTTTTGGGGGGAAATTGGTATCAGCTTTTCATTAAGTGTTGGTAAAATTTAAAATTTAAGCAACTTGACACTGAGCTTTTTATGTAAAAACATTTTAAGTAACCTTTTTACTTTACTTGTTATATGGCTATTTATAAACTCTATTTTATTGTAGATATAATGAAAAGTGTGTGTATATATAAATGTACACCTCTTAATAGAATCTATTTCTTCAGCTTACTTCTGTAATCTGTATCACATTTTCTAATTTCATAGTATATTATTAAAATTCATATTCTAGTTACTTGACATGAAATAATCTGTAATAAAAATATAAAATAAGACTTTAGCAGTATTAAAAAATAACTCAAATGTTTCTCCATTGTTAGCATAAGAATATAACTATAGTTGTGTTACTTAATTCTCATGTTTACTGTGTGAAACAAATGAGTTACTGAATACAAAGAAAAAAAGCAAAACTGCTATTTGACTTTAGAATTAATAAATCAGTCAAACCAATCCTCTGTATTTTTATCAATATTTAGGCATGACAGAAAAATGAATTTTAATAAGAAACACAAAATATTATATTTCAAAAACGGTATGAACAAAAGAGAATCTGACAGTCACAGTGATTATCATGTAGGATATGCAGTGTAAGACATTATCTAAGCCATTGAACATTTATAGGCTTAACACCTAAGAATTTACAGTGACTATATCAAAGATTCATTGAATAAAAAATAATTACTTCTTTTAAAAGATTATTTTTTTAATCAAAATATAATCATTGCATCTATTCGTTGGCTACAATGTCTCTCTTTTTTTTTTATTTGATTGAATTTCTCTCTGTCGCCCAGGCTGGAGTGCAGTGGTATGATCTCGGCTCACTGCAAGCTCTGCCTCCCAAGTTCACACCATTGTCCTGCCTCAGCCTCCCAAGTAGCTGGTACTACAGGCGCCCGCCACCAAGCCAGGCTAATTTTTTTTTTTTTTTGTATTTTTAGTAGAGACGGGTTTCACTGTGTTAGTCAGGATGGTCTTGATCTCCTGACCTCATGATCTGCCCACCTTGGCCTCCCAAAGTGCTGGGATTACAGGCATGAGCCACCATGCCCAGCCAAGAATAAAAAAGAGCAATTGAAATTGAAGATGAGGCCAGGCACGGTGGCTCACGCCTGTAATCCCAGCACTTTGGGAGGCTGAGGCAGATGGATCACCTGAAGTCAGAAGTTCGGCTAAACATGGTGAAACCCCATTTCTACTAAAAATACAAAAATGTTAGCCGGGCGTGGTGGCAGTCACCTGTAATCCATCTACTTGGGAGACTGAGGCGATAGAATCACTTGAACTCGGGAGGCGGAGGTTGCAATGACCGGAGATCATGCCAGTGCACTCCAGCCTGGGGACAAGAGCGAGACTTCGTCTCAGAAAAAAAAGAAGAAGAAGAAAAAAAAAGAAATCAAAGATGAATAAGTTAAAAGTTGAAGGTTGTAGATCATATCATCTTTTTTTTTTCTCTTCAAAAGTTTATTTTATGTACAAAGAACTATCATGGTTTTTCATTGAGTAGATGCTTTGGATAATCCTTTAAAGGAAGATCATTTAGTCCAACTTAATGAAACCGATATCCTTCACGTACTGATGGAAACACTGGTGGCACATATGGAGGCCATATTTCTGGATCAGACCGTGCCAGTTTGAACAGATGTGACAAGAGTGAGAACTGTGGCCTAATTTTCATGGGTGGCTTCAGTACAGCTGCTGGTGACCCATCTTGCTCTCAGGAGTTCAGCGAGGTAAAGAAAAGGATCATATAATCTTACATAAAAAGCCATAAACCATGTGGTAAACCTGTCTAGGCTGGTTGTGGTGGCTCACGCCTGTAATCCCAGCACTTTGGGAGGCCATGGCGGGTGGATCAC
Source organism: Papio anubis (assembly GCF_008728515.1). Lineage (NCBI taxonomy): Eukaryota > Metazoa > Chordata > Mammalia > Primates > Cercopithecidae > Papio > Papio anubis. Next base: position 29,673,322 of record NC_044995.1, read on the forward strand.
CTGAGGTCAGGATTTCAAGACCAGCCTGGCCAACATGGAGAAACTCTGTCTCTACTAAAAATACAAAAATTGACTGGGCATGGTGGTGCATGCCTGTAATCCCAGCCACTCGAGAGGCTGAGGCAGGAGAATAGCTTGAACCCAGGAGGTGGAGGCTGCTGTGAGCTGAAATTGAACCATTGCACTCAAGCCTGGGCAACAAGAGAGAAACTCCGTCTCAAAAACAACAACAAAACTGTCCAAACTAATAAATAAACTCAGTAAATTAGCAAAATATTAAATTAACAAACAAGTATAAGTTATGGTTCTATACACTGAAAACAAACTGACAAAGTAGAGGAAGAAAATTATTTTATTTACAATAACATTAAAATAATAAATTTTCAAAAATGAATTTAACTAATGAGATAAACAATCTTTACCATAAATTATATAAAAAATAAATTATACAAGAGACAAATTTCAAAATATTTTATGCCAACAGATTGAAATAATAAATATTAAAGTGCCGTGTTATCCAAAGTGATCTATAGATTCTATAAACTCCCTATCAAAATTCCAGTGACATTTTCTTCATGATAATGGAAAATACAATTCTAAAATGTATATGAAACTACAATAATCTTTGAACAGACAAAGCAATCTTGAGGAAAAAAAAACAGAGGGACATCATACTTTATAATTTCAGACTATATTTAAAGACTATAGTAATATAAACAGGATGGAATGTGTAGAAACATATATAAAAAAACCCTAATGGAACAGAAAGCACTACTCTCACACATTTCAGACATGACACAAGAAGATAACTTAAAAATAGTTTAACATAGAGTTTCTCAAAAATATGCAGATATTTGTGTGTCCCCAGAAGGAAAGGAAAATCAGCTAGATTGTGCTGTCTGTTACAGATCATAAAGAAGACTTTGGCTCTCACTGTGAACTTGAAGGAAAATCACTGAAGGGAAAGTAGAATCTTGAGATAATTTAAAAGTATAAGACAGAAGATACCCTTATTTGAGAGAAAACAAAAATAACAAACAAAAAAACAAATGGAAAACAAACCCCTCAGGCTTCCCAGAAACTATTTCCTTTGCAACACAGCTTCCCAAGTAACAGTTTGAGACCTGGCTTTCTTCTTGAACTTTGGACCTCTCATCTGTGTCATCTGTTGTATTCACTCTCACCTACCTGGGAGTTCATCCACCATCTCATGCCTTTTCATATTCCAGGGCTCTTTTCCTTTCTGCAGACAGGTGATCAAGTCTGGCTTAGAGACAGCAATACCTGTTTAATTAAAAGTAAATAACATGTATCTTGCTCATATTCTCCAATTACCAACCTAGTAATGTGCCCAGTAAAAAGGGTGTAATAGAATATGTTAATAATTAATCTCAAAATACTGATTTTTAACAGAAATTTGTAAATATTTTGAAAATATTTTATAGGTCCTTAATTTTACTAGCTTGTAATACTGAATCTAAAATTGGTGTTGGCAATTAGATTTTAATTTGTAAGCAACAATATTTTATGCCACTTGATTTCTGGAATTACCACAACTTTAGAGAGAAGAGTACAGATCAGCTCAGGAATGTGGAAAATTCAGGTCAAGAACTTTTCTAAACTAATTTGGAAAAAATAGCTTGCATAGAATAATTTGGAAAAAAATAACAAGAATATCAAAGTCCATTTATCATAGAAAAAATTTGAAAACTTTTAGAAGAAAAATCTTTAGAATATTTACATTTAACAGAGTTTAATTGAGCAAAAAATGATTTTCAAATCAGGCGTCCTCTAAATTCAGAGTAGGCTTAGTGACACTCCAGCACAGACATGTGGTACAAAAAGACTTAGGGACAGAAAAACCAAAATGACATACAGAACATGGAAGTAAGGTACAGAAACACCCAGATTAATTACACCTTGAGACTCACTTTATTTGAATATGGTTTGAATAGTTGAAATCCTCATATTGGCAAAAACACAGTGGTTGGTACTGTCATGTGAGTCCGTGGGAAGAGAGTCCACCAACAGGCTTTGTGTTAGCAACAAGGCTGTTTATTTCACTTGTGTGCAAGTGGGCTGTCTGAAAACAGAGTCAACAAAGGGAGATAGGGGTGGGGCAGTTTTATAGGATTTGGGTAGGTAGTGGAAAATTACAGTTAAAGGTTGTTATCCCTTGCAGGTGGGGGCGGGGTCACAAGGTACAGGGTTGGGATATCATGAGACTCATTCTCCAGGAGAGGAATGTCACAAGGTTGATTGATTAGTTGGGGTGGAGCAGGAACAAATCACAACGGTGGAATGTCATCTTTTATGGTTCTTCAGTTGCTCCAGGCCACCTAGATATATACATGTAGGTCACAGAGGTTATGATGGCTTAGCTTGGACTCAGGGGCCTGACAGTCCTGTCTTCTTATATTAATAAGAAAAACAGAACAAAATAGTGGTGAAGGGTTGCGGCAGTGAAAATTTTGGGGATTGGTATGGAGAGATAATTGGTGATGTTTCTCATGGTTACTTCGAGTGGGATTAGGGGCAGCCTGGGAACCTAGAGTGGGAGAGATTAAACTGAAGAAAGATTTTTGGGGTAAGAGGTGATATTTTGGGGTTGTTAGAAGGAGCAATTGTCATATAGAATGATCAAGGATGGCCTGGATGTCATTTTGTATGAATTGAGAAACTAAATGGAGGACACAAGGTATGAATAAGAGAAGGAGAAAAACAGGTATTAAAGGACTAAGAATTGAAAGGACCCAGAACATCCAATTAGAGAGTGCCCAAGGGGGTTCAGCATAATTATTTGCTTGGTTGGCGAGTTTTGGGGCTATATCCTTGAGTTTTTTTATGTTGTTATATGCCAGGCCAGATTAATTTAGGTAAAAATAACACTCTTCATTTAAAAATATACAAAGTCCCCTTTTTTAGCAGTGAGTAAGTCAAGGCCTTGGCAGTTTGGGAGGAAACAGAAATGCTAAGCCAGCAATTGTTTGTTAAAGAAGGATTAGAGAGGTCTCGGAGAGAGTGAGAGAGATTGATGGTGTGGTGGAGATAGCTGGAGAGAGGTAGAGGGTGGCATAAGAAAGGGAACAAGAATAAGAGTGAGTATAAAAGTAAACAATAGGACTTTATCAGGGTTAAAGTATTGGAGGGTGCCCTGTTAGCAAAGATTATCCACTCCAAGAGGGAGTCAGATATCACGTGGAGAGAGTACCACGTGATATCTGCTATGATGGTTTGGAGGAAAAGTGTAAACCGGCAGTGTAAACAGGGGCAGGGCATTTAAGACTAGTTGAGAATGGTGAATAGGAGTATGACTAGACAGAAGATAGTAGGGAAGACAAGGTTTTGGGGTGCAGTCCAAGTTGGGGAGGGGACTGTGTAAACCCCATTGTAAACAGCTAAGGTAAGGAAGAAGAAACCTAATAAAAATGAAAGCATGTATTAGGTTTATAAGGGTTATCCTTTAGGATTGCGGGTGAGTTTAAGGGAAGTAGGGGTGAGTACTTGCAACTTCCAGGAGGAAGAGGAGAGATCAGGCTGTTTGTCTGATGGAATGGTGAACCTAATGGGCGAGGGTCCTGCAGATGGATGGCAGTTGGGGTACTATTGATGATTAAGTAGGGTCTGGTCCATTGAGGTTGTAGAGTTTGAGGGGTCAGATTCTTAACAAGAACTGATCATCCAGCTAGGGTGTCTTCACGTGGCTGCATATCTGGAGTAGGCAAGAGAAGACTAGCAGCCTGGCAAATTTCCTGTCTAGCCTGCTGGAGGACTGGAAGATAGTAGCCTAGAGGGCTGGTGTCTGGGATGCGGTTGGGGCTGAGCAAGAAAGTGCGTCCATATAAGAGTTCAAATGGACTGTACTTTTAGCATCTCAAGGACAGGATCTAATTCTGAGAAGGGCAAGAGGTAAAAGTACTGTCCAGTCCTTTTTAAGTTGGTGGCGGAGCTTGGTGAGGTGTGTCTTTAAAAGCCCATTAGTCCTTTCTTCCTTTCCTGAGGATTGAGGATGGTAAGAGGTATGAAGGTTCCACTGAATACCAAGAGCCTGAGAAACTGCTTGGGTGATTTGACTAATAAAGGCTGGTCCCTTATCAGACTGTTTAGAGGTGAGAAGGCCAAACCGAGGAATTATGTCTGGACAGAAGGGTAGAAAGGACCGCAGTGGCCTTCTCAGACCCTGTGGGAAAAGCCTCTACCCATCCAGTGAAAGTATCTACCCAGACCAAGAGGTATTTTAGTTTCCTGACTTGGGACACATGAGTAAAGTTAATTTGCCAGTCCTGGGCAGGGGCAAATCCCTGAGCTTGATGTGTAGGGAAGGGAGGGGGTCTGAAAAATCCCTGAGGAGTAGTAGAATAGCAGATGGAACACTGAGAAGTGATTTCCTTGAAGATAGATTTCCTCAATGGAAAGGAAATGAGAGGATCTAAGAGATGTGCTTGTAACCTACATGGAAGAGGTTATGAAATGGTGACAGAAGGCCAGGCGCAGTGGTTCATGTCTACAATCGCAGCACTTTGGGAGGCTGAGGTGGGTGGATCACAAGGTCAGGAGATTGAGACCATCCTGGCTAACACGGTGAAACCCCATCTCTACTAAAAATACAAAAAAGTAGTCAGGCGCAGTGGTGGGCACTTGTAGTCCCAGCTACTCTGGAGGCTAAGACAGGAGAATGGAATGAACCTGGGAGGTGGAGCTTGCAGTAAGTTGAGATGTCACCACTGCACTCCAGCTTGGGTGACAGAGCAAGACTCCATCTCAAAAAAAAGAAAAGAAAAGAAAAGAAATGATGACAGAATAGAATGGACTTGTGAGGCTAGAAGGAGATATTTTCCTTGGCCCAAGAACCATTTGCCTTGAGAGAGGAGGGATTGATAGGTGGAAACTTCAGTGGGAGAGTAAGTAGGAGTGACTGATGAGAAGGAGAAAAGCTGGCCATGAGGGACAGAACTGGGAATATTGGCTGCTTCTTTAGATGTCTTATCAGCATAATTGTTGCATCTTTGAGAAAGATGCTTTCTTTGAGACCCAGAACACAATAATGGGTTGTGGAGGGAGGGATTGAGGATAGGAGAATATATGGGTTTGGTACCACAAGGTGGATAGGCTAGACAATTTAGTTGATAAGGCCAAGATTCTGGACAGGCTTTAGTCCCTTCAAAGTCTGTTGAGGGATGAGATACTGGCGTTGAACAGGATAAGGGTGTTTAGCCTTTAATGGGATAGTAATGGGTGTGTGATTTGTTGCCAGGGAGGGGTTACAGGTGTCCTATACTTGTGGGTTAAGGTGGGGGGTTTACTGTATTCAAGAGACCCATGTCACGCAGAGACACACAGGTTCAAAATAAAGGGATGGAGGAAGATCTACCAAGCAAATGGAAAACAAAAAAAAAGCAGGGGTTGCAATCCTAGTCTCTGATAAAACAGACTTTAAACCATCAAAGATCAAAAGAGACAAAGAAGGTCATTACATAATGGTAAAGGGATAAATTCATCAGGAAGAGCTAACTATCCTAAATATATATGCACCCAATACAGGAGCACCCAGATTCATAAAGCAAGTCCTTAGAGACTTACAAAGAGACTTAGACTCCCATACAATAATAATGGGAGACTTTAACACCCCACTGTCAACATTAGACAGATGAATGAGACAGAAAGTTAACAAGGATATCCAGGAATTGAACTCAACTCTGCACCAAGCGGACCTAATAGACATCTACAGAACTCTCCACCCCAAATCAACAGAATATACATTCTTCTCAGCACCACATCACACTTATTCCAAAATTGACCACATAAACCACATAACTGGAAGTAAAGCACTCCTCAGCAAATGTACAAGAACAGAAATTATAACAAACTGTCTCTCAGACCACAGTGCAATCAAACTAGAACTCAGGACTAAGAAACTCAATCAAAACCGCTCAACTACATGGAAACTGAATAATCTGCTTCTGAATGACTACTGGGTACATAACGAAATGAAGGCAGAAATAAACGTGTTCTTTGAAACCAATGAGAACAAAGACACAACACACCAGAATCTCTGGGACACATTTAAAGCAGTGTATAGAGGGAAATTTATAGCACTAAACGCCCACAAGAGAAAGCAGGAAAGATCTAAAATTGACACCCTAGCATCACAATTAAAAGAACTAGAGAAGCAAGAGTAAACACATTCAAAAGCTAGCAGATGGCAAGAAATAACTAAGATCAGAGCAGAACTGAGGGAGATAGAGACACAAAAAACCCTCCAAAAAATCAATGAATCCAGGAGCTGGTTTTTTGAAAAGATCAACAAAATTGATAGACCACTAGCAAGACTAATAAAGAAGACAAGAGAGAAGAATCAAATAGACGCAATAAAAAATGATAAAGGGGATATCATCAACGACCCCACAGAAATACAAACTACCATCAGAGAATACTATAAACACCTCTATGCAAATAAACTAGAAAACCTAGAAGAAAAGGATAATTTCCTGGACACTTACACTCTCCCAAGACTAAACCAGGAAGAAGTTGAATCCCTGAATAGACCAATAGTGGGCTCTGAAATTGAGGCAATGATTAATTGCCTACCAACCAAAAAAAGTCCAGGGCCAGACGGATTCACAGCCAAATTCTACCGGAGGTACAAGGAGGAGCTGGTACCATTCCTTCTGAAACTATTCCAATCAGTAGAAAAAGAGGGAATCTTCCCTAACTCATTTTACAAGGCCAACATCATCCTGATACCAAAGCCTGGCAGAGATACAACAAAAAAGGAGAATTTTAGAACAATATCCCTAATGAACATCAATGCAGAAATCCTCAATAAAATATTGGCAAACCGGATTCAGCAGCACATCAAAAAGCTTATCCACCATGATCAAGTGGGCTTCATCCCTGGGATGCAAGGCTGGTTCAACATACACAAATCAATAAATGTAATCCAGCATATAAACAGAACCAAAGACAAAAACCACATGATTATCTCAATAGATGCAGAAAAGGACTTCGACAAAATTCAACAGCCCTTCATGATAAAAACTCTCAATAAATTCGGTATTGATGGAACGTATCTCAAAATCATAAGAGTTATTTATGACAAACCCACAGCCAGTATCATACTGAATGGGCAAAAACTGGAAGCATTCCCTTTGAAAACTGGCACAAGACAGGGATGCCCTCTCTCACCACTCCTATTCAACATAGTGTTGGAAGTTCTGGCTAAGGAAATCAGGCAAGAGAAAGACATAAATGGTATTCAGTTAGGAAAAGAAGACGTCAAATTGTCCGTGTTTGCAGATGACACGATTGTATATTTAGAAAACCCCATTGTCTCAGCCCAGAATCTCCTTAAACTGATAAGCAACTTCAGCAAAGTCTCAGGATACAAAGTCTCAGCAACTTCAGCAAAGTCTCAGGATAACACCAAGAGTTTGAAGTATGCTTTTTAACCAAGATCCCCATGAACAAACCAACTAAAACTAAATAGATCAAATAATTAGTTAGATAAATGTTCTACTTGTTTCAACAAAGCAGCCTGTTTATTAATCCTCTGCAATTTAATCTATGTAGTACCTGATGTATTCCTCCATGTGCAACTACAAGTATTAGTAACTGCCATAGCGTTTACAGTAAAATCTGCTATAGAGCCTATTATGGAAAATACATTTCTAATCATTGCCTCATTTGTTCTACTCCATGTGGGGTAGAGGGGGGGCCCCTAACACATAATGCCCATTCAGAAGTCGAATGGCCTCTTGGCAATGTTCTTTAACCTATTCTGAAGAAGTTCTCTTTAAGTTATGAAGTAGGTTAAGAGCAGTAGACCAATATTCTGTTTCTGATATTATGAGGCAGCAAATGTCCCATTAAATTTTCTTTCTTAATTAAATTTTCTTTCTTAATATGTGCAAGAAACCTCATATATAAGGTTGGCTTCAAAATTCTCTACATATAAAAGAATCCCCCCATGAGTGCACAGGAGAGATTTCTTTTTGATTTCTGTTGTTTGTGGAGCCATAAGAAAAAAAACTTGTCAACTAAGAGTACCATAATAGTGGAGATGTCTTCATTTTTGATCTTGTAAAAAAAAAAAGCTATCTAAATCAAAGTTGCCATTTGTTTTTGAGGAGAAACTCAGGAACGGTGGCTCATGCCTGTAATCCCAACATTTTGGGAGGCCAAGGCGGGTGGATCAGCTGAGGTCAGGAGTTCAAGACCAGCCTGGCCAAGATGGTGAAACCCTATCTCTACTAAAAATACAAAAATTAGCTGGGAATGATGGCACGCACTAGTAATCTCAGCTACTCAGGAAGCTGAGACAGGAGAATTGCTTGAACCTGGGATGCAGAGGTTGCAGTGAGCTGAGATTGCACCACTGCACTCTAGCCTGGGTGACAGACAAGACTCTATCTCAAAAGAAAAAACAAAACAAAACACACAAAAAAATAGTGACAATTAAATAAATGTTTCTGTATAAACATTTAGATGACCCTTCAGGTAGTAGAAATGTACATAAATTTTGATTGTCTCCTCAGGATTACATGTTGTACAAAAAAAAAGGTCTTAATCTATTTTAGTAATTTATATTAGTCACTGTAAAAGTTAAAGAACGAGGAAAGAAGCATGAAAAGCATCTCAACAGTCACAGACAGGTCTATTTTGAAGAAATAAACCTGAGAGGGGTTTCTGGCTGATTTTGGTCAGGAGCACTTTCTCTTGCAGACTAAGATTATTTAAGGGTTCAAGGTGAGACAGCTTATCACAGGCTTGCAATGTTTCTGCGTGGGGGAAAAGTTTACGGCAAGGTTAGAATGTCTCTGGTCAGAGGGGAGGTTATTTTGGGGCTGACATCTCTCCAGCCAGAGAGGAGGTTGTCTCAGGGCTGGTCTGTTTCTGGTTAGAGAGGGGTTTGGAGTGTATCTGGTCAGAGATGTTATTTGTGGTTCATGGTCATGCTGACCTTAGCCATCAGGCTGATGCCCTTTGGATTTAGGCAGTTTTTGATCGAGGTGAAAAATGGCAGTACTTGTCCAAGATGGTGATGCTCTGCTCTGTCAATCCAGACCCCATAGTTATAAAAAAAGGTGAAGGGTAGTATGTTCTTTCTGGCTACTTCTTGCTGACAAGGGGACCAAAAGTTTTCAAGTCTCAGATAGACTGCAGGAGTAACGTCGTCTGTAGATGGTTTTGAGTAGTTATCTGTCAAATGGCCATGATCCTGTCAGTTAAAAATCTTTGAAAAAGGTTAATTAGGCAGGGTAAGAACATGAGTCCTAGGCATAATATTAGGAGAGGGCCCAGGAAGTGGATGACCCATGCTGTGATTTTGTTCCCAAACCAAGACTCTATTTGGTTGTTTTGGTATTCCCTTAGCTTTTTGGTCCTTTAAGTTTTCAGCAGCGTCTCTTACTAGGCAAGATTGGTTGAGATAGAAACAACATTCCATACCTAATGCGAGGCAGAGGTGCATGTTTGGTAAGGCCCTTGTGTTGTTTTCTGTTGGTAACCATTATTCCTGCTATGAGGATAATAATTAAGCAAAATGCTATAGTAATTTATATTCTCTGTCCAATATTCCACCCTGAGGGTGCCACAGCATATAGTCCTACTGCAAATAGTAGAGTGAGTAAAGCAATTCCCACAAGGTGGCATAGTAAATAATTTTCATGGCCAGGCACAATGACTCTTGTCTGGAATCCCAGCACTTTGGGAGGCTGAGGTGGGTGGATCACCTGGGGTCGAGAGTTTCAGACGAGACTGACCAACATAGAGAAACCCCCTTGAACCTGGGAGGCAGAGGTTGTGGTAAGCTGAGATCATGACATTGCACTCCACCTGGGCAGCAAGAATGAAATTCCATCTCAAAAATAATAATAATAATTTTCATGAATGTTTTAATGTTGTGGTAAACTGAGGAACGGAGAGACCAATATGGAATACAGGAGGATTGTTGTTTATTTTAGGTACGCACTGGCTCAGTGGACTCAAATCCAAAAAGCTGAGCACTGAACAAAGACAGAGTGGGGTTTTTATAAGCAGCCTTACAGAAGCAACACAAAAGCAGTTAATTATACAGTGACAGGTCACGTAGTCTACAGCATAACATAACTTGTGACCTTGCATAGCCAGTGGCCTTGTAGCTGCATTGAAAGAAAAACAAGAACTGGCCAAAGCCAGACATTTGTAAAACATAGTAATGCTTAAGAAGCCTGGGAAAAGAGTAACAGTAAAAGAATGTCTTTCTTTTTTTTCCCTCAACCTTGATCTGGAAGGGCGTGGGTTGTGTCTGGAGCCCATTCCTTTGACCCTGACTATTCAGACAGCGTTATCTTCTAACTGTCCTTGAAGTGAGCTTGCTAGGCAGAGGTAAATTTGTTCTTTTTCTTTTTAACCCTTACCGTGCCACAGTCTGAGATTTAGCTTTTACTTTTCTTGGAGTGAATAAATGCAGTAGTTATTGTTATTTTTTAAAATTCCTGCTTCATTAATATTTGAGGTAGGAATGACAAAAAGTATTTGGTGAAGTAGGGGTGAGACTAAGATGAGTAGTTCTCACTCAGTTACTTATTTTTTAATGATTTTCAGCTTAAGATTTCCTATTTCTTTACGTTGATATTTAGGACATTCCTTTGGACTATCAGGGGTTGCTGCCTCATCTTTCCAGGCTTTGACTCACATGTGATGTATACAGGAGTTGATTCCTATAACAGATATTCTGAATTACCCTGTGCTCTCTGGACTCGTTACATGCGGGGGAGAGGGATTCTGGGCATATTCAGTTATTAGTAGTCAGTGCTAGCAGTGAAGAGATTTCCTCCTGTGATGATCTGGGGGCTTAGAGGCAGCACCTGCTGAAACATTTAGTTTTCAGTTCATAGGGCTTTAAGAAAACACAGCTTATTTTGGAAACTTGTAGCCAGAAAAATTAGAATTTAATTTAAACTGTAGAAAATAATAAAAATTGAAAAACATTAAGCAAGACTAGAATTTAACAACAGGCATGTTATAGTTTTTGAAACAATTTCTCTCTCCAGTTTCCCATTTTTATTAGAAGACAAATCATGATAGGACTGGTTTGCTTTATTATACTTGGCTTAGTTATTTGCATACAGTGCAGCAAGTATAATTATTTGTTACACAGGCCTTTTAAATGGGCTTTGATGGAACTTTGTATTGTAGAAGGAATCTGAGATAAGACCTTTTTACAGCTAAGCTGAGTCATGGATTCATACCATCAAATACCTATGAGTTGATGAATTTCTCTCTTCTAGAGGTTCCAAGATAACTTGAGCTTCCTGGCCTGCTAGAAAGTGACATTCTTTACTTACCGCAGATCAGAAACACTGTACTGGGACTGTGTACACAAAAATATGAGGCCAGTTTCCAAGAGATTTATTGGTTTCATAAGTCAAGTTTGATTCCTTAAAAGAAAGCACAACATTCCAGTCAAGGCCTTGGTAAAATAACCAGTTTTCTGATTATGTAATGTCACAAAAGAAAACAGATTCTTAGACTGGGCACGGTGGTTCATGCCTGTGATCCCAGCACTTTGGGAGGCTGAGGCTGGTGGATCACGAGGTCAGGAGTTCGAGACCAGCCTGGCCAAGATGGTGAAACCCCATCTCTACTAAAAATAAAGAAAAATTAGCCAAGTGTGATGGTGGGCACCTGTAATCCCAGCTACTCAGGAGGCTAAGCCAGGAGAATCACTTGAACCCAGGAGGTGGAGGTTGCAGTGAGCCGAAATCATGCCACTGCACTACAGCCTGGGTGACAGAGTGAGTCTCCATCTAAAAAGAAAAAAAAAAAAAGAAAAGAAAAAGAAAATAGATTCTTATTGCACTTATGCAAATAATTATACTGACATAACTTAAGAATACTCACAGATAGTTTCCAAATTCTGGAGAAAATCAAGTAGAGAGAAACAAGTGTGCTTCAAATTTTGTTCATGGATGTGAATTGTTACAAGCTGTCAATCACTCAAAAGAAAAGTTTCTTTGACTTTGAAAACCAAAACAAAGGATTAACAATATTTTAAGGAAAATGTCAGAAAGATCACTCCAGTATCCTATTAGTTCAGTTCATGAAGTTAATTCCTGTCCTGCTGAATATTAATTAACATTTTAGCTCTTCAAGAGTCCTGAACATTTTTCCTCTATTCTGATGTCACAATCTCCAAAGTTATCAGAAACCTGCATTCAAAAGCAGCTGTTAGAACTTTATAGCTGATTATAAAACTACCTTCTAAAGAGGACCAAGGCAAAAGAAAACAATTGTTTATGGATGACAACAAGTTTTAGGGTAGCCACAGTTAAAGGTACAGTTAGCAAGGATATCTGCTACCTTTGTGGCACGCAATAATTTTAACAATTATAATTATCATTGATAATGTGCACTAAGATATATCAGAATTACAGGAGTCTCCCATATTTTTGGAACACACACCAATAACATATTTATACAAATATAGCTCAAAGAAAACCAAACACCATTTTATATATGACAATGCTTTCTGTATGATTTTATACCATATAAGCCCAATTTTACCTTTATATTAGTGAGCTATTAATGTTAAACTCAATTTTAAATAAAATCTTGTAGACACATTTACCCAATGTTAATGTTTGACCATAGGTACCTTTTTTTGTTTGTTTTTGTTTTAAGGCAGAGTCTGGCTCTGCTGCCCAGGCTAGAGTGCAGTGGTGCGATCTCGGCTCACTGCACACTCACGCCATTCTCCTGCCTCAGCCTCCCGAGGAGCTGGGACTAAAGGCACCTGCCACAATGCCTGGCTAACTTTTTGTATTTTTATTAGAGATGGGGTTTCACCGTGTTAGCCAGGGTGTTCTCGATCTCCTGATCTTGTGATCTGCCTGCGTCAGCCTCCCAAAGTGCTGGGATTACAGGTGTGAGCCACCACGCCTGGCCGACCATAGGTAACATTTTTATAGACCCTTTTTAACCCTTTATAATTTCTGTTAAAGAGCAGGTTAGTGCTTTAAGAGAAACTCAGCCAGGCACGGTGGCTCACGCCTGTAATCCCAGTACTTTGGGAGGCCGAGGCATGTGGATCACCTGAGGTCAAGAGTTGGAGACCAGCCTGACTAACTTGGGAAAACCCACATTTCTACTGAAAATACAAAATTAGTCTAGTGTGGTGGCATATGCCTGTAATCCCAGCTACTTGGGAGGCTGAGAATCACTTGAACCCTGGAGGCAGAGGTTGCTGTGAGCTGAGCTGAGATTGTGCCATTGCACTCCAACCTGGGCAACAAGAGTGGAACTTCATCTCAAAAAAAAAAAAGGGGAGAAACTCATTGTGCTTTTATTTTAATGCTCAAGTTACCGAAAAACTGGATGATATCCCTACAACTTTTCCTTTACAATTAACCTTCCAAAACTTGCCTAAACCTTCATTTTTATTTTATTCAATTTAAAACAATTCTTTAATCTTTTATTCTAGGTAAAAATCCACATTCTGATGCCTCCTTATAATCTTTTTACCAAAAGTATATGTAAAGTGTTTTTTCAATAGTTTTAAATACATGTTACACTGTTAACTTTTAGCAATCTTTACTTTTGTTGGTAAGTTTGAGATTTTAATTATGTGCTAGGTGTAGAACCTAGGATCTAGACAGAAGTGCAGATAAGGTCTGGCTTATTCCAGTATTTAACACCATGTCTCCTAGGTCTTACCTCCCAGCAAAGCAGGCAAGTTGTACAACTAAGAGTTATAGTGGCATTTTATAAAACATTCAGGAGGCCTAATCACTTTTAAATTGTACACTTCTTGCACAAATTCCCTTTTATAAAATTTTTCATAATCTTTGCAATCTCTGACATACCTCGACTTTCTGATTTATTGCAAACGTCACTTTCTTCAAACAACTGGTTAATTTACTTTAGAACAGAAATTTATCATATAAGATTCTTTTTTATAAATTCTCTTTTCTTCAGTATTAAAGATGATAACAGTCCTTTCTTCAAACAACTGGTTAATTTACTTTAGGACAGAAATTTACCATATAAGATTCTTTTTTATAAATTCTCTTTTCTTCAATATTAAAGATGATAGCAGTCCTTTCTCAAAATAAATTTCTTTCAAGTCTGTGGACTAGACTGCCTAAGGCCACAAGATTAGAAGTTAGGAAGTTAGGGTATTTCACTAAATAGTTCAAGATGTAGTTATCTTTATTAAACCAATATTATTGTTTTGTTTATTTAAAAATTATACAAGCAAAGATTATTCTGTTTGGTCTGAGTTATAATTTTGTAGCCTCTATGCAAAATTTTGACAGCTTTTAGTATTTGGCAGTGCTAAGTATGGAATTGCTTGATTAATAAATGCAAATAAAAATGTATCCTGGCAACTCTGAAGACATTTCTAATCTTACTGTACCTATGAGCTTTAAAGATTAAAGTTTTGTGAACTAAAATGTCTCACAGATTTTGCCTTTTCCTTAAAAAATATTTGATTTAAGTGCTTATTTTTCTTAGGCCAATTAATTAGAGCTCTTTTAATAGACATTGCACATATAACACATATATAGTCACACAGACAACCAGAAGATTCAGTAATGATAAGATTTTTTTTTTTTTGCTAATTTCTCAATTGTATTATTGGATGAGACCCTTCAAGAACAGGGCTAGGTGCCAGGCATGGTGGCTCATGCATGTAATCCCAGCACTTTGGGAGGCTGAGGAAGGTGGATCATGAGGTCAGGAGTTCAAGAACAGCCTGACTACCATAGTGAAACCCCATCTCTACTAAAATACAAAAAATTAGCTGGGAGTGGTCATGGCCACCTGTAATCCCAGCTACCTGGGAGACTGAGGTAGGAGGATCACTTGAACCCACAAGGTGGAGGTTGCAGGGAGCTGAGATCATGCCACTGCACACTGGCCCAGGTGACAGTGTGAGACTCCATCTCAAAAAAAAAAAAAAAAAGAAAGAGAAAAAGAAAAAGAAAGAAAGAAAGGGAAAAAAAAAACCAGGACTAGGAAAACAGTTTCCAGGGCCCAATAAACAAGTATAGCTGGAAGACAAAGACTCATTTTGAGAGGTACTTATTCACCTCTAATTCCCAGGGTACCATAAGGAAACAGATGTTTTCCCCAAAACAGGGCTTGTGGTGCCTTTTCTGTTTTCCCAAGGAGTCTCAAGCATTTTAGGGTTTTTCATACCTGTACCAAGAGTGGCAAGACAGAGTGGAGAAAAGTAATTCAGTTGACTGGGAAAAAATCTTTTCCAGGAAAACAACATTTATAAAGAGAAAAACATAAAGGTCTTGTGAATATTGGAGGAAGGGGTTTTGAAGGAAGGAGTTTCAGAGGAAGGAGAGACCTGGGGAGGGTTTTCATTAAGAAGAAGGATTTCATGAGAGGGTGGAAGCTTGACACAGGGAGGGACAGAATCTAAGGTAGAGGAAAGCCTGAATATAGAAAACCTCTTGCCATTTGCTGTTCCTGGTTATAAAGTTGTCAAGGCCCCTGAGAACTTGAAAGTGCCATTTTTGGGCCATCGGCTGTCATTGTCTAATTTGTATTGGGGCCAAGCCATGTTGCAATAAAAAACTAAACGTGTAAGCCAAGTTTGGTGAGATTGTGAAGGAGACAGCCCAGTGGAGAGGATGTAGAAATGTGGAATTGTTTGGCACCCATGTGGACTGTAGAGAAGAAGCTGAGGATGTCTGTTTTTATTCTAGCCATCCCCAAACGAAAGACAGAGACCCAGAATCCTCTTTCTAAAGAGGATGGTCAAGCTGAGAAGAAACTGGGCATCCCCAAGATTTCTTCTAGCTTAGTCTCACTGGTCCTCTGAGGACTGGGAGAGTCAACCTGACTTCCCAGGTACTGTGAGAAAGTCAGTGGAAGAGAGAGAGAAAGAAAGAAAAGGGAGGATGAGGGAAAAGTGAAGTGAGAGAGAAGATGGGGTGGGTGGCCAGAGACTCTCAGAATCCAGTAGGATGAGCAGCTGCTCACTGCTTTTGGGGTTACATAAGAGCCTCTACCCCCAACACCCATCCTGGATTTTGGCACCAAATGTAAGAGTTAAAGAAAGAGGAAAGAAATATGAAAAGCAACTCAACAAAGACAGGTTTTTTGGAGAATAAACCTGAGAGGGGCTTCTGGTCAATTTTGGTCAGGAGCAGTCTCTCTTAAAGACCAATGGTATTTATTGGTCTTATCACAGGCTTGGAATGTTTCTCTGTTGAGGAGAAGTCTATTGCAGGGTTGGAATATCTCTAGTCAGAGGGAAGGTTATCTTGGGGCTAACATCTATAGCCAGAGCAGAGGTTATCTTGGGGCTGGTATGTCTCTGGTCGAGGAGGGGTTTATCTTATGGTTGGAATGTTTCTGGTCGGAGATGTTATTTGTGGTTTATGGTCATGCTGATCTTAGCCATCAGGCTGATGCCCTTTGGATTTAGGCAGTTTTTGATCAGGTGAACTTTAAAATGATGGTGCTTGTCCAAGACGGTGATGCTCCTGCTCTGTCAAAATTCTTAGCTAAGAGGACTTTATTTCATTGAAATATGTTTTATGGAATTTGGTTGACATTTAAGTTTCTCTGATTTGCCTGGAATATTGAAATCTTTATGAATCCAAATTGAGTACTATAAATAAACAATCTTTTCCTAAAAACCTTTGTGAGGCACAGTAAAGTTCATAAAATTTGTTATAATATGAAAGAAATGTGTTAAGCATGTTCACAATAATAACTCTGAACACAGCATTCTCAGTTCCCAGTATTCAACCTGAGTCACTCAGGGAAAATTGATATCTCTGTAAAGGGGAGGGGGGAAAGGTGCTGAGCCTTTTGGCACTACCCACAGGGGGGTCCATATGACGTTTTTCTGGATTCCTGTCACAACTTAAAGGGAAACTCTCACAATGTCTGGAGCCCTTGATGTCCTGCAAATAAAGGAGGAGGATGTCCTTAAGTTCCTTGCAGCAGGAATCCACTTAGGTGGCACCAATCTTAACTTCTAAATGGAACTGTACATCCATAAAAGGAAAAGTGATGGCATCTACATAATAAATCTGAAGAGGACCTGGGAGAAGCTTCTGCTGGAAGCTCATGCCATTGTTGCCATTGAAAACCCCACTGAAGTCTGTGTCATATCCTCCAGGAATACAGGCCAGTGGGCTGTGCTGAAGTTTGCCGCTGCCACTGGAGCCAATCCAAGTGCTGGCCACTTCACTCCTGGAACCTTCACTAACCAGAGCTAGGCAGGCTTCTGGGAACCATGGCTTCTTGTGGTTACTGAACTCAGGGCTGACCACCAGTCTCTCATGCAGGCACCTTATGTTAACCTACCTACCATTGCTCTGTGTAACACAGATCCTCCTCTGCACTATGTGGACATTGCCATTCCATGCAACAACAAGGGATCTCACTCAGTGGGTTTGATGTGGTGGATGATGGCCTGGGAAATTCTACAAATATGTGGCACCACTTCCCATGAACACCCATGGGAAGTCATGCCTGATCTCTACATCTACAGAAATACTGAAGAGATTAAAAAAGAAGAACAGGGCCAGACACGGTGGTGCATGCCTGTAATCCCAGCACTTTGGGAGGCCGAAGCAGGTGAATCATGAGGTCAGGAGATCAAGACCATCCTGGCTAGGATGGTGAAACCTAAAATCTGAAGGAGGAGTTTTTACTCTGCTAAAAATACAAAAAATTAGCTGGGCATGGTGGCAGGTGCCTATAGTCCCAGCTACTCAGGAAGCTGAGGTAGGATAATGGTGAGCCAAGATTGCGCCACTGCACTCCAGCCTGGGTGACAGTGCAAGACTCCGTCTCAAAAAAACAAAAAGAGCAGGCTGCTGCTGGAAAGGCTGTGACCAAGGAGAAATTTCAGTGTGAATGGACTTCTCTAGCTGCTGAGTTCACTGCTACTCAGCCTGAGGTTGCAGACTGGTCTGAAGGCATGCAGATGCCCTCTGTGCCTATCCAGCAGTTCCCTACTGAAGACTGGAGCACTCAGCCTGCAATGGAAGACTGGTCTGCAGCTCCCACTGCTCAGACAACTGAATGGGTAGGAGCAGCCACTGGATGGTCCTAAGCTGCTCTTGCACAGGCTCTTAAGCAGCATGGAAATAAAGTTGATCTAAAATAGATATCAGTTTCTAAAAGTTGTACTCATTCATTTTGGTTTTGTATTCCAGATGAAAAATACCTGGGGTTGTATACCAAAGGATAATAATAAATACATGTCTTGACATGAGTTGTACTTCTAAAGCCCACTGTAGATAAAGAATATTGTTTTTCAAAAAAGAAAAGAAATAACAAGGCGCTGAGCAGAAGTTCACCACATTGCACATACATGCTTTCCATGTGCACCTATTAGAATGTTGATTTAATTGAGTTGTCATTTGCATGGCTAGATACTTATCGAATCTAGTCATACTATTTTTTTTTGGTCAGTTAATGACATCGTTTTGTTACCTGTTAGTATTATACAATTATTTGCTTGACTAAAATACAAAACTTTTTATTAATTTACTCTAAATTGAGAGAGTAGATTTGCAATCTTCAATCTTTTGAGGTTAAAGCAAATCGGAGAAGAGCAATGTGTGTATGTAGAATGCATTTTCCTGCCTATCAAAATTCTTGTATTGCCTTGTAACCCTAAGAAGCCACCTAAATCCATTAGCCAGAATTTTAGATTTTTTTTTTTTTTTTTGAGACTGAGTCTGGCTCTGTCGCCCAGGCTGGAGTGCAGTGGCCGGATCTCAGCTCACTGCAAGCTCCGCCTCCCGGGTTTACGCCATTCTCCTGCCTCAGCCTCCGGAGTAGCTGGGACCACAGGCGTCCGCCACCTCGCCCGGCTAGTTTTTTGTATTTTTTAGTAGAGACGGGGTTTCACCGTGTTAGCCAGGATGGTCTCGATCTCCTGACCTTGTGATCCGCCCGTCTCAGCCTCCCGAAGTGCTGGGATTACAGGCTTGAGCCACCGCGCCCGGCCAAGAATTTTAGATTTTAAGTGGTCAAGAACGTAATCATTTGGCAAAGCCACAATTTTGTCTTTGCTTCTTGTTAGTAATCTAGCCATTTTAAAAAGCAGGACAATTATGCCAAGCCATTGAAAAAATGTGGTTTTGATAAATTTTATTCCATTCTAAATGTTTTCTCTAATTACTACTTTTATCACGTTAATCTAAGAGAAACTATCTGCCTGACTGTTCATGAATTCAAGACCTATTCATATTAAGGTGTTTAAAGTTCAGTATTGTATGACAATATAGTAGAATCTTCTAAAATTAACATTTATTGTTATAAACATCCATATTAATCAATTTATTATATAAATTCAGTATGTTTTCAAGGTTTTTCAGTTATGAAAACAAATAATAAGATATGCTTTTTCACAATAAATGTAATTCTAGGAGGTTACCCACTGGTCTCCATGTTATTTCTGTAATGTATAGGGCAAAACTGGGCCTCCAGAATGGTGCACATATGCTCATTTAATCAGTACAAGAATGAGAGTAGACTTCTTGGCAGGCTATTGTTATCCCAGAGGCTAATCATTCACTATGACTTAGTAAATGTTGCTCCATCATATCAGTGAGCCCTTTCAACCAGGCTGTCTTTTTCCTCTCATTGATGTGCTCCTGTTGTGGTCTCCCCTGTTTATATTAAGCTTTCCAGATAAGAGGTGATTATTTCTTGCATAAAAGGGACCCCACCCCACCCCCTTTTTTTTTTTTTTTTTTACCTGTCATGGTATCCTTTTTCTCTTCCTACTGGAAGCATCATATGAAAGGCAGGAATTCTGGCAATATACAAATAGATTTCCTGCCATGTGGTCACCATAAGCAGTTTACAAATTGGTCGACCTAGAAGTCACTTACTTCCAGGTCAGCAGGGGTGTTTTTCTATCATGTGTCTTTTTCTTTTAAAGGCACCTCTGATTAAGTTTAGTCCAATGAGGATTATCTCCCTATTGATGAACACAGAGTCAACACATTAGTAACCTAATTTCATAAGTAATTTTCCACCGCAGTGAGATACTTGTTTTTTACACTTCAGAGGTGAAGATTACGCAGCAGGTGTGCAACAGACTGAAAATCCAGGTGATCATCTTAGAATTTTGCCTACCCACCTGAATAGACATTTAAAGTAGTCTTGTAGTTTCATTTGTTATCTAAGTAAAGAAAGATATCATCTACAAATAATAATTGACTATCTTTCCATTTTTTTCATAAAAATTATTAACATCTTTTATCTAGCTTAAATTATTTCTATTTTAAGTACCATTTTATACATTTACACACACGTAACAATGACAATTTATCCAATTATTCAATTTGTATTAGTTTTTATGAAAAGTAAGTGTTAAAAGTAATTTTGTCTTATCTGTTTGAAAGATTTTTATGGTTGTACTCAAAAGAGTTATCTCTGGAGACAAAGTTGCCTGTATTTTAATATGGGCTTTGCTATTGTGAGTGAGTCATTTCTCTCAGTGGCTCTGTTTCTTCCACTGTGAAATAAAGATAATTAATATACTTATGTTATTAAATTACTGTCAAAATTAAATTTATTAACACATACAATGTTATGGTTAGTGCTTGGTACAAATGAGCTATAATTAACAAAATATTTATATGCTAAATTACAATGATACATGCTTTAACAAAGAAATATTTTCTCATAACACACTAGTTTTTCAACCAAAGAATAAATATATATTTATAAAAATATTATATTAATATTATTATATTTAATTTTTAATTTAGTTATATTTAATATTTAATTTTTTAAAAGTTTTTGTATAAGTTTTGGTATAGATACACCATGGAACACTAGTTAACCGTAACAATGAATAAATCCTATCATTTAAAACAATATAGATAAATTTTGAAGACATTATACTAGATGAAATAAGCCTGACTCAAAAAGACAAATACTGCATGATCTTATTTATATGTAGAATCAAATAAAGTTTAACTCAAAAATGTAGAAAATGAACTACTGGTTACGAGAGGTTAGGTGTGGTGGGAAGTAAACAGGAAGTTGTTGATCAAATGGTACAAAGTTTCAAAAAGACAGGATAAGTAGGTTTTGAGATCTACTGCACAGCAGCATGATGATAGTAAATCATAACGTACTATATTTTTTAAAAAACAGTAAATTTCCAATGTATCTTAAGAAATGATTGATAAATGAGTTGATAGATATGTTATAAAACTTGACTTAATCATATTATATAATATGCATATGTTAAAACCACATTTTACCTCATACATTTATACAACTCTTATTTGCCAATCAAAAATACTATCAATGGCTCACGTTTGTAATCCCAGCACTTTGGGAGCCCAAGGCAGGTGGATGACCTGAGGTCAGGAGTTGGAGACCAGCCTGGCCAACATGGCAAAACCCCATCTCTTCTAAAAATGCAAAAATTAGCCTGGTGTGGTGGCAGGCACCTAAAATCCCAGTTGCTTGGGAGGCTGAGTCAGGACAATCACTTGAATCCAGTAGACAGAGGTTGCAGTGAACTGAGATTATGCCATTGCCATCCAGCCTGGGCGACAGAGTGAGATTCCATCTCAAAAAAATAAAATAAAAAAATAAGAGAGAGAGAGAGAGGCTGGGTGTGGTGGCTCATGCCTGTAATCCCAGCACTTTGGGAGGCTGAAGTGGGCAGGTCACCTGAGGTCAGGAATTCAAGACCAGCCTGGCCAACATGGTGAAACCCTGTTTCTACTAAAAATACAAAAATTGGCTGGGTGTGGTAGTGGGAGCCTGTATTCCCAGCTACTCAGGAGGCTGAGGCAGGGAGAATTGCTTGAATATGGGAGGTGAAAGTTGCAGTGAACTGAGATCATGCACTCCAGCTTGGGTGACAGAGCAAGACTCTATAAAAAAAAAAAAAATTTAAGAACTTGGGCCAGAGAATAAATCGTTTGTTCATTTTTAAATTTCAGGAAACATTTACATATTTCTTTTCCTGTGACTTGCTCATGTAAGTAAACTTTTAATATCATGAATGATCTGAACCCAACACTCAGAAATAAAGCATGCTGATTTTTAATGATCCAAATAATATCTTAAAAAACAGAATCTAAAAAAACAGTTTAGAGTAAAATTCTCTCTAAATTTCTAAATAAATGATTTTCTTCATTTGTTAGAGAAAAAATGTATTTGAATATATATTTTCAAACTACATTTTAATGTATCAAATGAAAATGAATAAGAAATATATTAAACAAGTAGATAAACAATTTGCTTCATTCTCTAATGAATAAAACTGACAACCACTCACCATTTAAGTGCTTCTTTATCCATTTTCTGGAATGCTAAAGAGTAGTACTCAATGATAAATCTTTTAAAAATATTTATATCCATTCTGTATGTGAATATATGGGAATTTGCCAAGGATAGTATTAAAAAAACATTCAACTACTATTATAGCCCCAGACGGACAAATTAGAAGGAACATGGGTTAAAAACCAGTGCTATGGCCATCCTGTTTTCAGGCTTAACATTTGTCATGATCTAACAGAATCAACAAATAAAAGCTACTAAATATCCTGTACACTTGTTATGTGCTGGGCATTTTTTCTGACACCTTTATTTGCATTAATTGCTTTAATTTAACCAAAACCTTATGATTTAGGCACTATTATTCTCATAGTACTGCTTTAGGGCCAAGCACAGAGAGGCAAGAAACTATATTTAGGTCATACAGCCCGTAAGTGGGAGAGCTGGCACCAAGGGAGGAGACCACCCCTCGTATTGTCTTATGCCCAATTTCTGCCTCCAAAGAAAAGTAGAAACTAAAAGGCAGAAATGAAATCCACAGGCAGACAGCCCATTGCTGTGCCCTGGGCCTAGTTGAAGATCAATCCGTGACCTAACCAGTCATGATAGCTATAGATTCCAGACATTGTATGTAAAAGCACTGTGAAAATCCCTGTCCTGTTCTGTTCCATTCTTCTGATTACCAGCGCATGCAGCCCCCAGTCATGTACCCTCTGCTTGCTCAATGGATCATGACCCTCTCACATGGACCCCCTTAGAGTTGTAAGCCCTTAAAAGGGATAGAAATGGCTCACTTGTGGAGCTTGGTTGTTGGAGATATGAGTCTTGCTAAAGCTCCTGGCCAAAAAAAGCCCTTCCTTCTTTAACTCAGTGTCTGAGGGGTTTGTCTGCAGCTTGTCCTGCTACATTTCTTGGTTCACTGACTGGGAAGTGAAATGATTAATGGATGGTTGAGGCAGCCCCTTAGGCAGCTTAGGCCTGCCTTGTGGAGCATCCCTGCAGGGGACTCCGGCCAGGTTGAGTGACATGGATCCTCAGAGCGCTCCCAGGTAGGCAATTGCCCCGGTGGAATGCCTCACCATAGCAGTGTGTGGCAGGCCTCCATGGAGGATCAATGCAGTGGCTGAACACTGGGAAGGAACTGGCACTTGGAGTCCAGACATCTGAAACTTGGTAAGACTAGTCTGTGGAACTTGTCCACTCCATTTGAGTGGAAGCGTGGCCTTATTGTCCATGGCGTGCCTGTATCAGCACTTTGGTTTTTGTTTTTGACTTGACTTGGATTGCTTGATGCTTTGTTTTTGGTTTTGCCTGGCTTGGATTTCTGGATGCTCTGATTTTGGTTTTGATTCTGGTTTGGTGTAAACTTTAAAAGTGTGTGTGTGCCCTTTTAACTCTTCTTTGTTTTGTGGTGTGAGTGTGGTGTTTTGTCTCAAAGAAGCATGGGTCAGGCACAAAGTAAGCCCACCCCACTAGGAACTATGTTGAAAAATTTCAAGAAAGCATGTAAGGGAGATTACTGTGTTACTATGACACCAGGAAATCTTAGAACATTGTGTGAAATAGACTGGTTAGCATTAGAGGTGGGTTGACCATCAGAATGAAGCCTGTACAGGTCGCTTGTTTCAAAGGTATGGCACAAGGTATCCTGTAAGCCAGGCCACCCAGACCACTTCCCGTACATAGACATTTGCTCACAGATGATTTTAGACCTCCCCACTCCCCAAAGTGGTTGAGAGAACAGCACCATAAGCAGCTGGCAGAGGCAAGGAAAGACCAGCAGAGAGAGAAAGAGGAAGAGAGAGAGACAAAGAGGGAGCTAAGGAAAGAGAGAAAGAGAGAAAGAGAGAGGCAGAGAGAGACAGAGACAGAGACAAAAGGAAAGTCAAAGAGAAAAAGAGATGAATATCGAAGAGACAAAGAAAGAAAGAGACATATACAGGTAGTTAAGAAAAAAAACAGTGTACCATATTCCTTTAAAAGCCGAGGTAAATTTAAAAGCTATAATTGGTAATTAAAGATATTCTCTGTAACCCTATAACACTCCAATATCACTTTGTTGTCAGTGTAAACAAGGGAGTATCCTGAAAGCACTGAGGCCACTGAAAACCTGTGTAGCCTTCCTATCAAAAAATCTTAACCTACGAATCTGTGGATGGCCCAAATGCATTCAATATGTAGTGGCAACTGCTTTGCTAACAGAAGAAAGTAGAAATATAACTTTTAGAGGAAACCTCACTGTGAGCACACCTCACCAGTTCAGAAGTATCTTAAAACAAACAAACAAACAAAAAAAGTTGATTTAATGTTAACCACTGAAAACTCCCTTACCTCAGCAGGTTTCCTAACAGGCGATCTAAATCTTAATTACCATACAAAGGTCCGACCAGACCTAGGAGGAACTCCCTTCGGGACAGAATGATATATGGTTCCTTCCAGGTAATTAAAGAAAAAAAAAAGCCATCTATACCAATTCTAAGTTAATTTGGACTTAACAAGGTCTTATTAATAGCAAAGGATAATTGAAATCCCAAACTTATAAAAGAAGTTCGTTTTGGAAAAGAATGGTTATCATCTTTGAAAAAAAAGGTGGGGGGGGGGGCAGAATTTATGTAAAAATAATGTTATATGGTAAATTCTTGTCCTGAAACAAATTAACTTTTTGTTTAAAGAAAGAAATGTTTGTAATAAGTCAGAAAGTTGAGGTATGCCAAAGAATTGTCTGCAAAAGTCACGAAAGAGAAAAATGTTTAAAAAAATTTTATGTAAGAAATGTATAATTTAAAAGTAATAAGGCCTCCTAAGTACTATTGAAGAAACAGTTTATGTGCAAGGTGTATAGGGAAAGTAAAATATACCTTTGGTGAAAGGATTATAAAGAGACATAAGATTATGGATTTTTACCTATATTAAAAGACTAAAAATTGTTTTGAAGGTTTAAGCAACTTTTGAAACGTTAATTGTAAAGAAAATTCTGTGTGTAAACATATTAGCTAAAGTTAAATGGGTGTTTTTCTGTGAACTGGACATTAAAGTATAAACACAATGAGTTTTTCTTA
Organism: Papio anubis; assembly: GCF_008728515.1. NCBI lineage: Eukaryota > Metazoa > Chordata > Mammalia > Primates > Cercopithecidae > Papio > Papio anubis. The sequence continues at coordinate 29,698,662 of NC_044995.1, forward strand.
AAGCACTAACCTACTCTTTAACAAAAATTATAAAAGGTTAAAAAGAGTCTATAAAAATCGTACTTTATGGTCTGACATTAAAAATTGAATAAATATGTCAACAAAGTTTTATTAAAACTAAGTTTAACATTAATAGCACACTAATATAAAGGTGAAACTTAGCTTATCTGGTATAAAAATTATACAGGAAGCATTGTCAAATATAAAATGGTGTTTGGCTTCTTCAGTCTAAAATCTAATAAAAAAATGGGTGCTAAAGGAAATTTCTCAGTAGAAAGGCACCAAGGACCATAAAGTCCACTGCTGATGTCCCCACATTTAAAACAAAAGCTCAATTTCTTAAAAACTATATACCTGGTTTATCTTCCACTTTCCTTTCCCTCAAAATTAAAAGTCTTTTAGCACATGTACCACCTCTAGAATTTCTGATAAACTAGCACCAGCCTGAAGATCACATTCTTATTGAAAGGTGGAAAAAAAAGGAAACTCGAGCCAACCTAGGAAGGACCCTACCTTGTGCTGCTAACCACCGAGACTGCTGTTCATACAGTGAAAAAAGGATGGGCTCATCATACCCAAGTCAAGAAAGCACCACCCCCTCCAGAGTCATGGTCCATAGTCCCAGGGAAAAATCCTACCAAACTAAAGCTAAGAAACATTTAACTCTTTCATCTATTCTATTACTCTTTCTTCTTTCCTCACTCTATTGCTGACCATCTAGTTGTTAACATAACCAAGTAAATTTGGCCTCAAACTATTGCATTTAATGTTTGCCTTGTGGGGACTTTCCAAGTCAAAGACAGCTCTCTACTTCAGAAAAGTACCTCTGTCAATCCTGACTCTCCTCAGACTGGGCATTAGTAAATTAGTACCATTTAATCTGGGGAAATTTCGATAAAGACTCCAGTGTCATCCAGGATTCTTGCCCCCCAATGTAGGGATTTTATACTGTAGTTGGTCCACCATTCTGTGGACCACTAAAGAGCAAGGATGGAATTCCCTAACTGGTTTTTATAATTTCCTAAAATCAAACATTCATTTTAATAGAGGATCATAGAAGTTAAAGACTTAAAACAAACTTTGGCAGCAATTAAGATAGGATACCAAGATGCAAATGACTGGTTGAAATGGATCAAGTATTCCATCTGTATGTTAAACTAAAGCAATTGTTATGCTTGTGTGCATGGCAGGCCAGAGGCCCAGATTGTCCCCTTTCCACTAGGGTGGTCCTCCGGTCGACCAGGCATGGGCTGCATGGTAGCCCTTCTCCAGGATTCTACAGCCTGGAGTAACAAGTCGTGCCAAGCTCTCTCTCTGCTATATTCCGAAGTCCAGTACCCTGCGGGTCAAGCCCCAAGGGCCATTTAGCTTCCATCTCCCAACACTAAGTTCACTTCATGTCTCTCATGACAGGGAGGAAACTTATCGTTCCTTGGAGACCTGAAGGGATGCAGTGAGCTTAAGAATTTTCAAGAGCTTATCAATCAGTCAGTCCTTGTTCACCTCTGAGTGGCTGTGTGGTGGTATTGTGGTGGATCTTTACTGGGCACTCTGCCGAATAACTGGAGTGGCACTTATACTTTAGTCCAACTGGCTGTTCCTTTCACCCTGGCATTTCATCAACCAGAAGGAGGAAAAACAAGACATCATAAAGCAAGAAAAGTCCCTTATGGGTCTTTTGACTCTCATATCCATTTAGATGCAATTGGAGTCCCACGGGGAATACCGAATCAATTTAAAGGTTAAAGTCAAATAACAGCAGGATTTGCATCAACATTTTGGTGGGTGACAGTTAATAAAAATGTAGATTGAATAAACTACATGTATTACAGCCAACAGCAACAAGCTTTTCATGAGTTAAAAGAAAATCTCATGTCAACCCCAGCCCTGGGGTGACCTGACCTGACGAAACCATTTATACCCTATGTGTCAGAAAGAGAAAAAAATGACAGCTGGAGTTTTAACCCAGACTGTGGGGCCCTGGTGAAGGCCAGCGGCCTATCTCTCAAAACAACTAGACGGGGTTTCCAAAGGCTGGCCCCCATGTCTGAGGGCTCTGGCAGAAATGCCCCTGTTAGCACAAGAAGCAGATAAACTAACCCTTGGGCAAAACCTGACTATAAAGGCCCCCCATTCTGTGGTAACTTTAATAACTACCACAGGACATCATTGGTTAACAAATGCTAGATTAACCGAGTACCAAAGCTTGCTATGTGAAAATTCCCACATAACCATTGAAGTTTGCAACACCCTAAACCCCGCCCCCTTGCTCCCGGTATCAGAGAGCCCAGGTGAACATAACTGTGTAGACGTGTTGGACTCAGTTTATTCTAGTATGCCTAACCACCAACACCATCCTTGAACATCAGTAGACTGGGACCTGTACGTGGACAGGAGCAGCTTCTCCAACCCCTGCAAAGTGACTCTGAAGAAGACGACAAGCCCTGCTCCAGTCACACCCAGAAGCTGACTGGTCCACGCACAGCTGAAGCATGAGAAAAACACATCACAGGACTCATTTTCCTTAAAATTTGCACTTTTACAGTAAGGACTTCAACTGACCTTCCTCATACTGAGGACTCTTCCCAGTGTATACATCAAGTCACTTAGGTAGGACAAAAGGTTGCTAAGATCCTATTATTTTATGGTTATTATAAGTGTACTGGAACTCTAAAAAGAACTTGTTTGTATAATGTTATTCTATACAAGGTATGTAGCCCAGGAAATGACCTACCTGCTGTGTGTTATGACCCATCTGAGCCTCCCATGACCACAGTTTTTAAAATAAGATTAAGGACTGAGGACTGGTGGGGGCTCATGAACAATATGAGTAAAGTCTTAGCCAAAACAGAAGGAAAAGGGGTGCCCAAAGAAGTCACATTGAAATTTGATGTCTGTACTGTCATTAATAGTAATGTTAGGAATAGGATATGGTTCTCTTAATTTAAAAAAAGAGGCTATATGGCAGAAAATAAGTGCATTTGCCATGAATTAGGACTGTGTGGAAATATATGTGGATACTGGTCTTGTGTCATTTAGGCTACTTGGGTAAAAAATGGAAAGAATCCTGTCCACCTTCAGAAAGGGAAAAGTGGCCCTTCCTGTACCAGTGGTAAGTGTAACCCCTTAGAACTAGTAATAACCAACCCCCTTAATCCTCACTGGTAAAAAGAGGAACGTGTACACCTAGAACCTGATGGAGCTGAACTGGATCCTCAAGTAAATATCTTCGTTTGAGGAGCTTATAAATACTCTCCTGAGTCAGTATTTCAAACCTTCTATGATGAACTGAATGTGCCAGCACCAGAAATTCCAGGAAAAACAAGAATTTTGATTTTGCAGTTAGACGAGCATGTAGCCCAGTCTCTCAATGTCACTTCATGTTACGTATGTGGAGGAACTGTAATGGGAGATCGAGGCCATGGGAAGCCTGAGAATTAGAACCTACAGACCCAGTTCCTGATAAATTCCCAGCTCAAAAGAATCACCCTGATAACTTCTGGGTCCTAAAAGCCTCAATCATTAGACAATACTGTATAGCAAGAGTGGGGAAGGACTTCACCCTTCCTGTGGGAAGACTCAGCTGCCTTGGGCAAAAACTGTATAATAGTACTACAAAAACAGCCATCTAGTATAGTTCAAACCATATTAAGAAAAATCCATTTAATAAATTCCCAAAGTTGCAAACTGTGTGGACCCACCTGGAGTCCCACCGGGACTGGACAGTCCCCACTGGATTACACTGGATATATGGGCATAGACCTTATGCCAAATTACCCGACCAGTGGGCAGGTAGTTGTGCTATTGGCGCTATTAAACCATCTTTATTCCTACTGCCCATACAGATAGGTGAACTCCTGGGCTTCCCTGTCTATGCTTCCTGCCAAAAGAGAAGCATAGCTATAGAAAATAGGAAAGATAATGAATGGCCCCCTGAGAGAATCATACAATATTATGGGCCTGGTTCTTGGGCACAAGATGGCTTGTGGGGATACCCTACCCCCATTTACATGCTCAACCAAATCATACAGTCACAAGCTGTCTTAAAAATAATCACTAATAAGACCAGCAGAGCCTTGACTATTCTGGCCTGGCAAGAAACTTGATGAGAAATGCTGTCTATCAAAATAGATTGGCTCTTGACTACTTGCTAGCAGCTGAAGGAGGGGGTCTGTAGAAAATTTAACCTTGCTAATTGCTGTCTACACATAGATGATCAAGGGCAAGTAGTTGAAGACATAGTAAGAAGTATGACAAAAGTGGCACATGTGCCTGTGCAAGTGTGGCATGGATTTAGTTCTGGGGCCATGTTTGGAAAGTGGTTCCCAGCACTAAAAAGATTTAAAACTCTTATAATAGGAGTTATAACAGTAATGGAAACCTGCATACTGCTCCCTTGTTTTCTACCTGTACTTCTTCAAATGATAGAAAGCTTCATTGCTACCTTAGTTCAACAAAATGCTTCAGCACAAGTGTACTATATAAATCACTATCGATCTGTCTTGCAAGAAGACATGGGTGGTCAGAATAAAAGTGAGAACCCCCACTATTGGGAGACCACCTCTTATATTGTCTTATGCCCAATTTCTGCCTCTGAAGAAAGAAGTAAAAACCAAAAAGCAGAAATGAAATCCACAGGCAGACAGCCTGGCACCACGCCCTGGGCCTGGTTGAAGATCAACCCCTGACCTAACTGGTTATGTTAGCTATAGATTCCAGACATTGTATAGAAAAGCATTGTGAAAATGCCTGTCCTGTTCTGTTCTGATTACGGGTGCATGCAGCACCCAGTCATGTACCCCCTGCTTGCTCAATGGATCATGACCCTCTCATGCGGATCCCCTTAGAGTTGTAAGCCCTTAAAAGAGACAGGAATTGCTCACTCAGGGAGCTCCGTTTTTGGAGACATGAGTCTTGCCAAAGCTCCTGGCTGAATACAGTCGTTCCTTCTTTAACTCGGTGTCTGAGGGGTTTTGTCTGCAGGTTGTCCTTCTACAGTACCACCTAATATTGAGTTTCAATTTTAATCATTATGCTTAACACCATTTCACGCAATGCTTGTTTTTATTCCTAACCTAACATTTTGGCTTTTAATTTTTTAATGTCGTAGAAATACATAGGAATTTTAAAACTACTTCTTTTTACCCTTAGATAGTAGGTAGAACTTGATTTTTGGTTTAAAGTACTTATCACTAAGCCTAACGCACTTTGGTAAATGGATTCTAACAATGGTATTCTTCTCATGACTTAAAAGAGCCAGACACAAATTTTACTTTTGAAATATGTTACATTTTTTATATTAAAATCTAGAATGGGTCAGGCGTGGTGGCTAATGCCTGTAATCCCAATACTTTGCAAGGCCGATGGGGGCGGATCATGAAGTCAGGAGTTTGAGACCAGCCTGACCAACATGGTGGAACCCCATCTCTACTAAAAATACAAAGAAACTAGCTGGGTGTGGTGGCATGCACCTGTAGTTTCAGCTACTTGGGAAGCTGAGGCAGGAGAATCACCTGAACCCAGAAGGTGGCGGTTACTGTGAGCTGAGATTGTGCCACTGCACAACAGCCTGGGCAAAAAGAGAGCAAGAATGAGCCTATTATTATATAGAATATTTGTGGTCCTCATGTACATTATAATCCATTGAGTTGTCTGGTTTCTGAAAGTTTCAGGAAGAGTAATATAAGAATGCTTATTTTGATTAAATAATTTGTCTTCTCAGTTAATAAAATGAAATAGATGGAAATTACTGATCAGTCACTTAAAATGTTGGTTTCAGAAAAAAACCTATTAACATTTATCTTACTTACAAACCTATGAATTTTATTCAAATCTACACATAGTGCTAATCTTAAAAGATCTATATGATTAGGATTATAGAAAGTCTTTTCTCCATTTACATGTAGAAGCTAAATAACTACTTTCCAGGAAGCCCAAAGCGGCAAATGTGATACACAATTATAGGCTATTAAATAGTAGTACTATCATCTAAATGAATCTTTTAGGTATCTGCATGTTCAAGTTGTTTAACATATAATTTAGAAACTATAAATTTTTATCAACTAAATGATAAGCTAAAAATATAAAGTTATCAATTTCTTTTTCTCAGTTTTGAAATGCTATCATTATTCATAGTTCACAGTATACTAAATTTCAGATGCTGTGGCTGTTGAAACTAGAAAAGTCATGGTTGACTCTGCTTTACTTGCAGAGTCAGACTTGAATAAGTCCTCTTATTTTATACAAACATAGCAGCACAAGGAAGATAATCAATGTTCCACATTTATTGTAAATAGAGCAGAACCTTTCTAGGGAGAACATATGTGTGAGCATATTAGCTAGAAATTCATGGCATCTTTTGCTGAAGTACAGACTTCTATATAGCAAATAAAGACAAATAAAAATTTAACACTGCGACAGAATCAAAAAAGTATCCTAAAAATTCCTTCTGACCCATTATTATTATTTTGTTTTTACCAGAACGACTGTGATGAAATGGTTGCAGCAGTGTGGTCTTAATCCACACTCTCTGTTTCATCATTCTTGGGCTTTGGCCGTAAGACTTTTATGCTTAGGAAAAATGTTTTATTTTCCTTATTCAGTAATTTAACATGATTTTCATAGCCTCACATTTTTAAAAAACGATTCATTCTAAACATAAGTGATTAAACCACATACCACTTTTACCCAAAAAGAGTAGAGTAACGATATATTCTTGTCTACACTTAATACACACAAAAATAGAGATAGTCATTTATTTCGCCTGCATACTTGGGAATAAAATACTTCTTGGGCTATAGGCAAAGAGCTTTCAGAGAGGATAGCTTACAAAATGTGGGAGACCTGGTATAAAAACATTTACCCCATGCCTTAAGAGGTAAATACTTCTGTCTTACACTGTTAATTCCAACCATTAACTTGAAACTAAAGAAACATAATATTATATTACAAAACATCTTATTTCTGTTTTAGATTCAGGGAGTACACGTGCAGATTTGTAGCATAGGTATACTGCATGGTGTTGAGGTTTGGATACTTAATAATCCCATTGCCCAAGTAGTGTACATCACACCAGAAAGTAGTTTTTTGATGCTTGTCTCCCTTTCTTCTTCCATCTTTTTAGAATTCCCAGTGTTTATCGATTTTATCTGTGTTTCCACGTGCATCCAATATTCACCTTCCACATCTAAGTGAGAACATGTGGTATTTGTTTTACTGATCTGTGTTAATTTGCTTAGATTAATGGCCATCTGCTGCATTCATGTTGCTGCAAAGGACATTACTTCATTCATTTCTGTGGCTGCATGGTATTGCAGGGTGTATAAGTACCTCACTTTTCGTATCCAATCTAAGGTTTATAGGTACCTGGTTTAATTCTATGTCTTTGTTATTGTGAATCATGCTAGAATAAACACGTGGGTGCAGGTGTCTTTTTCGCCAAGAAAACTTATTCTTTTTGGGAATAATGGCACTGATGGGTCAAATGGCAATTCTATTTATAGTTCTTTGAGAAATCTCCAAACTACTTTCCACAATGGTTAAATTTTATTGCTATTCCCACCAACAATCTATAAAGATAGGCATTTCTCCACAACTTCAAATCTGTTATTTTCTGGTTTTTAATAACAGCTATTCTAACTGGTGTGAAATGGTATCACATTTTCGTTTTGATTTACATCTCTAAGATGATAAGGAGTGTTGAACATTTTGGGCATGTTTACTGGAAACACTTATGTCTTCCTTTGAGAAGCATCTATTCATATCATTTGTTTTTAAATTAATTTTTCAATAAATTCTATATATTATTTGTTGTATGCAGTTTGCAAGTATTTTACTTCATATTGTATGGTGTCTGTTTACTTTGTTGAGTTACTTCTGCTGTGCCGAAGGTCTTTAGTTTAATTAGATGCCATTTTTTATTTTTTATTTTAGTTTTTTGAGATGGAGTCTTGCTCTGTTGCCCAGCCTGGAGGGCAGTGGTGCAATCGCAGCTCACCACAATCTCTGTCTCCCCGGTTCAAGTGATTCTCCTGCATCAGCCTCCCAAGTAGGTGGGATTACAGGTACAAGACACCATGCCTGGCTAATTTTTTATATTTTCAGTAGAGAGAGGATTTCACCATGTGAGCCAGGCTGGTCTCGAACACCTGACCTCAGATGATCCACCCACCTTGGCCTCCCAAAGTGCTAGGATTACAAGTATGAGCCACTGTGCACAGCCTTTTGATTTTTATTTGCACTCACTTTTAAGGCTTTATTCATAAATTTTTACCAGAGGCCAGTGTCTAAAAGAGTATTTTCTAAGTGTTCTTCTAGAATTTTTGTAGCTCCAAGCCTCACATATAAGTCTTTATCCATCTTGAGTTATAATTTGTATATGGGAAGAAACAGGGGTCCACTTTTTTTCTGCATGATGAACTACTTTTCCCAGCAGTACAATTTATTGAATAGGAGTTATTTCTCCTTTATTTCTGTTGACTTTGTCAAAAATAAGTTGATTGTAAAAGTGTAGCTGTTTTTCAGGGCTCTCTCTTCTTTTCCATTGGTCTATATGTATATTTTTGTACCAGAAACATGTTATATGGTTACAGTAGCTTTTAGTACAGTTTAAAGTCCGGTAGTGGGAGGCCTTCAGACTTTCTCTTTTTTTTGTTAATGTCTAAAGTTGCCTTGGCTATTTGAGTTTTCCTATTCTTCCCTATGAATTTTACTTGCTTTGTCACCCAGGCTGGAGTGCAGTAGCACGATCTCAGCTCACTGCAACCTACTCCTCCCAGGTTCAAGCATTTCCCTTTCTCAGTCTCCCAAATACCTGGGACTACAGGCATGCACCACCACACCCGGTTAATTTTTGTATTTTGGGTAGAGACAGGGTTTCACCATCTTGGCCAGCCTGGTATTGAACTCCTGACCTCAGGTGATCTGCTCACTTTGGCCTCCCAAAGTGTTGGGAATATAGGGAAGAGCCATCACACCCAGCCTAGAACTTTCAGAACTATGTTTTATAGAACTATTTAGAGTGGAAATTCTTGTCTTATGTTTATTGTTATGGAGAATACATCCAGATTTTGCTTGTTCAGTATGATGTGGCTTGAAGATTTGTGATGGATGGCTTTTATTATTTTGAGGTATATTTCATCAATGTCTAGTTTGTTGAGAATATTTTCATGAATCAATATTAAATTTTCTTGAATGTTTTTTCTGCATCTATTGTGTCAATCATTTAATTTTTGGCTTATCTTTACGTGGTGAAGAAAACTTAATGACTTGCATGCGAAAAAACATCCTTACATGGAATGAAGCTCACATGCTTGTGGCAAAATAACTTTTGGATTTACTTATAAACTCAGTTTACTATTATTTCATGAATAATATTTTTCAACATTTATAAAAATACTGGCTTGTAGTTTTCTTTTTTGTTGTGTCTTCACTATATTTTGCTATCAAGATGATACTGATTTTATATAACATTAGGGTGGAATCCCATCTCGATATTTTGGAATACATTTAGTAGGTTTAGTACCAACTCATCATTGTATATATGGTAAAATTTGGCTACAATTTTATATCACACAGGGCTTTTTATGACTGATAGTTTTTTTATTATTCAATGTCATTATATATTTTACACATTTTTACTCTGGTCAAGGCTTCTTTTTTTTTACTGGTTCAATGTTAGAAAGTTGTGCATAGTTAAAACTTTATCAGTTTTCTCTAAATTTTTCAGTTTGCATACGTAGAGATGTTCATAGTAGTTTTTGAAAATTTTTGAATTTATGTAGAATTCATTGTGATTTTACATTTTAAAAATTAAATAGATGCAGAATAAATGCTTGACAAAATTCAACATTTCCTCATGATAAATCTCTGAAAAATTTAGGTATAGGAAAAAGGCACCTCAAGTCAATAAATGTCACATATAACAAAATATGCAGAGCTAATAACATACTAAACAGGGAAATGTAAGATTTTACTCTAAGATCTAAAACAAGTCAACAATGTGCCATTTCTTCAGTCTTACTAAACATGTCCAAGAATATGTTTGAAGAATATAATCGAAAGCACCCAGCTGAGAAGAAAAAGTTAAATTATTCCTGTATAATATTTTATCTCTATACATAATCATAAGTAAAGAAAAGCTTAAGAGTTTACTAAAACCTATTAGAATGAATAAACAAATTTATTAAACTTGCAGAATACAAAAGCAAGATCCAAAAGTCAGAATTTCTATGTACTGTCTCAAAATGAATTTAAAAACAATTCCATCTACAATAACTATAACTATACTTTGGAATAAATTTAACCAAAAATTTGAAACACCTTACATCATACTCTAAAGAACATTAAAGAAATTAATACATGAATAAAAAAATTACTTATTCATGAATTGGTAGTAATACTGTTAAATATTTGTATTAGAGAAAATCATCTACAGATATAATGCAATCTCAATGAAAATACCAGTGACATAATATACATCTACAATTTATGTAGTACCACAAAGGCCCCTGAATAGCCAAAATAAACAAAAAAAAAAAAAAAAAAGGAAAGATACCACACTACCTGACTGACTTTAAAACATACTATAGTATGTTTTAAAGCTATAGTAACAAAAACAGTATTGTACTTGAATAAAAACAGACACATAGGGCAATGGAGCAGGAAAAAAATAAGACCAGAAATATATCCATTTACTTACGGCTAAGTGATTTTAAATAACGGTGACTATTTCTTAGAGACAGGACAGTATCTTCAATAAATGGCATGGAGAAAATGTTATAGCCACAGGTAGAGTAATAAAATGAGACTATCGTCTCACACCATATATGAAAACCAACTCATAAAACTCATAATAAATTATTATTATTAATACTTGAGACAGAGTCTCACTCTGTCATCCAGGCTGGAGTGCACTGGCACGATCTCAGCTCACTCCAAACTCTGCCTCCCAGGTTCATGTGATTCTCCTGCCTCAGCCTCCTGAGTAGCTGGGATTACAGGTGGGTGCCACCATGCCTGGTTAATTTTTGTATTTTTGGTAGAGATGGGGTTTCATCATGTTGGCAAGGCTGGTCTCGAGCTCCTGACCTAAGGTAATCTGCCTGCCTTGGCCTCCCAGAGTGCTGGGATTACAGTCATGAGCCACCGTGCCTGGCCACTCAAAGTAAATTACTTAAATGTAAGGCCTGAAAACTGGAAACTAGTACAAAAAATAGAGTAAAAGCCCCATAACATTGGTTGGGCAGTGACTTTTAAAATTTAACCTCAAAATCCCAGGGAAGAAAAGGAAAAACAAATGAGTCAGATTACTAAAAATTAAAATGCTGTTGCACAGAATCTGACACAATCAACAAGGTAAGTCCACTAAAAATTGGAACAAAATATTTGTAAATCGTACATGTGTCAAGGGGTTAATATCAAAAATACATAAGAAACTTAAATGACTGCAAAACAAACAACAAATAACTATTACAAAAGAGCAAGAGGCATAAATATTTTTCAAGAAAGTACATACATATGACCAGCAGATACATTAAGAAATTATCAATGTCAATTATTATTATGGAAATGAAAACCTCAGCCTCCTAAAGTGCTGGAATTACAGGTGTGAGCCACTGTGCCTGGCCTTACATAGACTTAATTTTGGATTAAATTTTTTTCTGTTTATTGCAGCTGCAAAAATACATTTTAGTATAAACTCTCTGGAGTTTTCTAAGCTGTAGTTTTTGAAAAAAAAATGTTTTTTCCAAATCCATTTCATTTGGAGAGTTTTTCATTAATACAAATTCTCTGTCTAATGTTGAACAAAGTTTGAGCAATGGCTTCAGGGTTTGCCTCTAGTATAAAATGAGTACAATAAGATTGTGATACAAGTAAAGTTACTATAACTCTCTATATTTTAATGTTTGTCTTCAAAATAAATCATCTTCTGAGGTGTAAAGGCTTATGTTTTCTGAAAAATCTTTGAACAGTAATTGCACTTTTAATGATTTTATTAAGTATGAACTCTGATGTTAAGTCGATGTGAGCAGATATTAATAGTGTTTTCACTATATTTATATATTTGTTCTCAAGTATAAATGTTGTCCTATGCAATAAAATGTGAGCATTGGTTAAAAATTTTGCCACTTTGTTCACACTTGTAGAAGTTTTCTCCAGTATGAATCACCTTACCTACAATTAAATGTGATAACAATATACTGGTTTTGTCACATTCTTCATATTTCTAGAATTTCTCACCAGCATTTCTTCGATGTTTGGAAAAGTTTTAGGTGTTGTAAAAAGCATTGTTACAACTTTCAGGTTTTTAGAGTTTCTCTCTGGTATGAATCATCTTATGTCTGTTAAGAATACAGGATTTGTTAAACGCTTTGCCACATTCTTACCACTTGTAGGGTTTCTCTCCAGTGTGAATTATCTTATGTGTAGTAAGGTGTGAAGACTGGATAAAGGCTATGCCACATTCTTTACATTTGTAGGTTTTTCTCCAGTATGAATTACCTTATGTTTAGTAAGATTTGAGGACTGGTTAAAAGCTTTGCCATATGCTTCACATTTGTAGGGTTTCTCTTCAGCATGAATTATCTTATATGTAGTAAGGTACAAAGATTGTTTAAAAGCTTTGCCACAGTCTTTACAATTTTATGTATGAATTGTCTTATGCCTAGTAAGGTGTGAGAACTGCCTAAAGGCTTTACCACCATCTTTACATTTGTAGATTTTTTTCCCGAGAATGAATTATCTTATGTGTAGTAAGGTTTGAGGACTGGTTGAAAGCTTTGCCGCATTCTTCACATTGGTAGGGTTTCTCTCCAGTATGAATTCTTTCATGTTTAGTAAGGGTTGAAGACCACTTAAAAGCTTTGCCAAATTCTTCGCATTTGTATGGTTGCTCTTTAGTAGGAATTTTCTTATGTTCAGTAAGGTTTGAGGACTGGTTAAATGATTTGCCACATTCTTCACATTTATAGGGTTTCTCTCCAGTATGAATTCTTTTATGTGTAGTAAGGTTTGCAGATTGGTTAAAAGATTTGCCACATTTCTCACATTGGTAGGGTTTTTCTCCAGTATGAATTCTCTTATGTGTGGTAAAATGTGAAAACCAGTTAAAGGCTTTGCCACATTCTTTACATTTGTAGGGTTTTCTCTCAATAATTCTCTTATGTGTAGTACAGTTTGGGGACTCATTAAAGGCGTTGCCACATTCTTCACATTTGTAGGGTTTCTCTCCAGTATGAATTTTCTTATGTTGAGCTAAGTGTGAAAGAATGCAAAATAATTTTCCACATTCTTTACATTTGAAAGATTTCTTTGAAGTATGTCTTATCTTACGTCTGTTTGAATTTGAAAATTTATGAAAGACTTTCACATATTTGTCACATTGAAATATTTTGCTATGGGTAGTTGTCAAACACTGGTTACGTCTATTATAACCTTTTTTGTGCATCTTAAACTCATCCACACTTTTACAGCCTTTTCTTAACAGTAAATTCTCGGCTGGGCGCGGTGGCTCAAGCCTGTAATCCCAGCACTTTGGGAGGCCGAGACGGGCGGATCACGAGGTCAGGAGATCGAGACCATCCTGGCTGACACGGTGAAACCCCGTCTCTACTAAAAAATACGAAAACTTAGCCAGGCGAGGTGGCGGGCGCCTGTAGTCCCAGCTACTCGGGAGGCTGAGGCAGGAGAATGGCATAAACCCGGGAGGTGGAGCTTGCAGTGAGCTGAGATCCGGCCACTGCACTCCAGCCTGGGTGACAGAGCGAGACTCCGTCTCAAAAAAAAAACAAAAAAAAAACAAAAAAACAGTAAATTCTCGTGTCCACATTTTTTATATTGTCTCAGTATGACTTCTTGGAAATAATCTTTTATGCCTTGCTCTGGCCAAAGGTCTTGGGCAATATGGGAACATATAACTGAAAGAAATGAAAATCACAAATTACTCCATGTACTAGACTGAGTATAGTTTATAAACCTAACCTATGAAGTTACACAAACTATATAACAAGATGGCATAGTAAAATACCACAGGCCCTAATTTCTTCATAAACATATAAATGTAACAAAAATCCAAGGTACATTTGTAAAAAAGTAAGTTGAGTGTGTATGGTGCCCCAGGTGAGCACAATTGCAAAGAGCTATATAGAGGAAAAATAAAGTCTGTTACATTTTACTCAACAGAGCTCTTCCTCCCCTCCATTGTAACATAGTGACTTTAGAAGTAAACTGCCAACTCCTGGTTTCCTTTTTAAAAGACAAGTAAAATACTGGCACATACATCTTTATTTCTGGTTTATAGGGGCTTTTCCAGACACTGGTTTCTGTCTCTTATGACAAAAGGTTCTGAAAGAAATGGTGGTATACTTTAAAATGACAGTATGAGCCTGTTGAGACAAAAACCAAGTTTTACAGCATCAGAGAGACTGTGGTATCACAGAGAACAAATGTAGCAAGTGATTACCAATTTTTTTTTTTTTTAGACAGAGTCTTGCAGTGTCACCCAGGCTGGAGTACAGTGGTGCAATCTCAGCTCACTGAAACCTTTGCCTCCCAGGTTCAAGTGATTCTCCAGCCTTAGCCTCCTAAGTAGATGGGACTACGGGCACATGCCACCATGCCCAGCTAATTTATTGTATTGTTAGTAGAGATGGGATTTCACCATGTTGACCAGTATGGTCTCGATCTCTTGACTTTGTGATCCGCCCGCCTCAGCCTCCCAAAGTGCTGGGATTACAGACACGAGCCACCACACCTGGCCTACTGATTTTTAAGAAGAAACACAAATAAACTCCTTTAACTAAAAGCAAACACAGAATTTTAGACAAGACACATTTTAAGAACATGTTTGAGAGACTCCCAGAATGTGTAGCCAAAATGATTGTTTTTAGACTATGACAGGACAGAACTACATTATAAAGACTGTGATGGGTAGCTTTTTAAAATGCCCGAATCTCAATTAAAGATTACAATGTACACAAAACAGGGCAATGTAATTCCATCAAAAATATAAAATTTTCAGAAGGAAACCACAGAAAAGATGTATATATTAATTTTAAAAATTGATTAAAAATTGAATATTCAATGAATGAAACAGGAACACAGACAACTACAGAAAATCAAAAATGAACATAAGAACAAAAATACTGAAAAAATTTGAAAAATAGAAATTATGGGGGTAAAAAATACAAGAAGAAATAATAACTGAAAAATCCCTCAGTAAGAAAAATAATGTAAACATGAAGAAGCTTAACAAACAAACTAGGATATCTACAAAGATATTTATAACAAATACATATATAAGCACAATTTCAAAACTCACAGACAGAGCATTTTGGGAGCTGCAATATAAAACTGATGTGTCATATATAAACATGGTCTTATGATATAACCAGTGAATTGTCAACAAAAATTTTGCAGGCCAGAAAGAAACTGTGTGATGTAGTCAAAGTACTGGAAAAAAAAAATAGTTTTCAAGTGAGAGTAATACTATCAGCAAATCTGTCCTGAAAAATGAAAAAAACGATGTTCCAAAATAGCCAAATTCTGAAAAGGTATATTGGCACTGCATATACTTATAGCTGCATAAACATATAAAATATGCTGAAAGCAGTTCCTTAAATGGAAAATAAAAGGATTCAAGAAAATACCGCATAATCAAATAAAAATAAATTACTTTTTGAGAAAAATATGCACATACATAAAAAAAGGATTTTGTAGTATTATCATAATGGTGCAGAAAACATTTTAAATTATTCTCTAAAATTTGAAAGATAAAAGCATAGCAATTATTATACACATCTGTTAATGAATATACCACATAAAAAGATATATATATATATATATATCTTTTTCTTTTTGAGATGGATTCTCGCTCTGTCACCCAGGCTGGAGTGCAGTGGCACTATTTCAACTTACAGCAAGCTCTGCCTCCCGGGGTTCACACCATTCTCCCACTTCAGACAAGATGGAAGTACGCAAATATTAATCAAATGAGAGCATAAGAGGCCAAAATAATATTATGCAAGCTACATCTTAAGTCAAAAACTGTCATATTTTATAAAATGTACTTGAAGTCAAAACTCTAAAGAGACAAAATAAGACCTTAAAAAAATTATAGATTTATTCACTGGGAGCGTATGACACACTTGTATATACACGTATGTTTCTGTGTATGTGTGTTTGTTTCTGTGTGTGTGTGTATACATATATCTCACATTAGGGCTCCAAACATATAAAGCAAATATTGACAGAAATACATAGAGAGCAATATAATTATAGTATATTTTAATACGGCACTTTCTGTAATAAAAATAAAACAAGACAGAATATTAGTAAGAAAACAGACAACTTGAAGGGAGTATAAAACAATTATTCCTAACAAAGGTATAGAGGGCACCCCTCAACAACCTTAGGATACACACTTTTATCAATAGCTCATAGAACACTTTCCTTGATAGACAACTTCCTAGGCCAAAAAAAAAATTTACCACACTTTTTAAAACTAAAATTTTATAAATTACTTTATATGACCAAAATGGAATGAGACTATAAATAATAAGAGAAAAAAACGAAAAAATTCACAAATATATATAAAAATTAAACAACACACTCTTGAGCGTGCTCTTGTGGAAAGGCTGAAATAGTTAATATTGTAAATATGTCCATCCTGCTCAATGTAATCTACAGATTTAATACAATGTTTTTCAAATTTCTCATTGCATTTTTGAACAGCAACCCCTCGATTATGTAGAATCTCAACAGACAATAAAGTACTTAGCAATCTTCAAAAAAAAGAAAAAAAGGGAACAATGTTGGAGGCTTTATAGTTTCTGATTTAAACACACATCAAAAAGTTACAGAATTAAACCAATTGCCGGGCACGGTGGCTCACACCTGTAATCCCAGCACTTTGGGAGGCTGAGGCGGGTGGATTGCTTGAGCCCTGGAGTTCAAGACCAGCGTGGGCAACATGGTGAAACCCTGTCTCTACTAAAAACACAAGCTGGGCATGGTGGCAGGTGCCTGTAATCCCAGCTACTCAGGAAACCATCCAAAACTCTTCCCAGCCAAGGACTGGAAGAGGTCCTGCCTTTTCAGAGGCCTGGAGAAAGACCCTCATTTATAGCCACGCAGACAAGACTGCAGACCTTGGTCCTTACTGTCTTCCCTGAAGCACTTCCATGACTCAGTTCCAGTTCTTTGAGTCACAGTTCATGGTCAGTTCTACCTACATGGAAACCCATACAGAGACTTGGGGAAATCCTTTCTGGTACCCAGTGAAAACCATTTTCATCTACATTTTGATATAAAGTCCACCATATATGTATAACCAACTGCAGAAACCTGCCCTAGTGTTTACCCTATAGAGCGAAGTCCTAAAGGATATTCACTCTGCCAAAAATATAATGGGAATTACAACTACCCAAGCCCCTTGTAACAAGTCAACTAAAGTTGGACCCTAGTGAAGACCCAGCAGCCTGTGACCAAGCTACAACCCCTCTCCACTGCAAGCCCAGAGGGCATTCTATCACTCTGGGCACCCAACAAAATAATATCTTTACATCTTAAAGCCAGTTTATAAAAACTTGAAGAGGTGTTTGCTTCTTAAAATTCACAGAGACCAATGCAAAACCATATTGTGCCCATTCTCAATGCTTCTACTTAAACATAGCACTGAAGGTATGTGGCAGAAAAATTAGTCAAAATAAAGTTTTAAAGTCACTGAAATTGAAGACAAGTAAGAAGTTGCTGTTTATAGAGCATTTGACTTTATATATAAAAAACCATAAACAGTACATTAAAACCTGATTAAAGTTATAATTACACTCAATAAATTAGCAAATAGAAAATTAACATACAAGTACACATTATGGTTTCAAACACTTAAAACAAACTATCTGATAAAATATAGAAAGAAAGCAATCTTATTTACAATAGCACTAAAATAAATTTCTGAGAACAAATTTAATCAAGGAACTAAAAAATATTTTAAATGAAAGATATATCAATTAAAAAAATTAGAGAAGACACAAATAAATTTAAAAATATTTTGTCTATTAATTGAAAGAATAAATATTGCTAAAGTGTCTTATTTTTTATTTTTACTTTTTGACAAGAGCCTTGCTCTCTTACCCAGGATCAAGTGCAGTGGCACAGTCTTGGCTCACTGCCATCTACATTTCCTGGATTCAAGCAAATCTCCTGTCTCAGCATCCCAAGTAGCTTGGATTACAGGCGCCTGTCACAACGTCTGGCTAACTTTTTGTAGTTTTAGTAGAGACAGGGTTTCACTATGTTGGCCAGGCTGGCCTCGAACTCTTGACCTCATGATCCGCCCACCTTGGCCTCCCAAAGTGTTGGGATTACAGGTGTGAGCCACCGTGCCCAGGCTAAAGTGCCTTGTCATCTAAGGTGTCTCTAGATTTAATAAACACCCATCAGAATTCCAGTTATTTAAGGTAATAGAAACTACTATTTTAAAATTTACATAAAACTACAATAAACTTTGAATAGCTAAAGCAATCTTGAAAGAAAAAAAAATAGCAAGAGGACATCATACTGTATAATTTCAAACTATATTTCAAAACTATAGTAATAAAACAGCATGGAATGTGCAGAAAATTAGCAATAAATAAATAACAAATGAAACAGAAACCACTACTCTCACATATTTCAGCCATAATGCAAAAAGAGAACTTAAAAAATAGTTTAATTAGCTGGGTGTCATGGTGCATGCCTGTAATCCCAGCTACTCAGGAGCCTGAGGCAGGAGAATCACATGAATCTGGGAGGCAGAGGTTGCAGTGAGCCGAGATCGCACCATTGCGCTCCGGCCCTGGCGATAGTGTGAGACTCTGTCTCAAAAATAAATAAATAAATAAATAAAATAAAAATAGTTCGACATAAAGTTTCTCAAAATTATGCAAATATCTGTGTATTTCCAGAAACAATGGAAACGCAGTCAGATTGTGTAGTCTATTATATGCCATGAAATGGACTTTGGCTCTCTCTGTAAACTTAAAGTAAGATTACCAAAGGGAAAGAAGAATTTTTAGAGATTTAATAAAGATAAAGCAAAAGATGCTTCTATGTGAGAGGAAAAAAAATTTTTTTTAGAGCAATATAAAAAGAAACAGAAACAATTTCCTTAGTAAAACAGCTTCCCAAATTATTTTTAAAACTGTTTTTTTTTAACTATAGATCTCTTATCAGTCTTGTCTATTGTATTTACTCTCACCTACCTGGGGGTTTGGCTACCATATCATGTGTCTTCACATTCCAAGGCTCTTTTTCTTGCTCCAGACAGGGGATCAGGTCTCGCTTTGAGACAGCAATACCTGTTTTATGAAAAGTAACATGAATTTTGCTCATATTCTCCAATTACCAACTTAGTAATGCTCTCAGTAAAGAGAATGTAATGGAATATTCTAGTAAATTAACCCCAAAATAATAATTTATAACAAATTTCTAAATATATTGGGCACAGTGGCTTATGCCTTTAATCCCAGCACTTTGGGAGGCTGAGGCAGGCAGATCAGAGCGAGGTCAGGAGTTCGAGACCAGCCTGTCCAACATAGTGAAACTCTGTCTCTACTAAAAATACAAAAAAATGAGCCAAGTGTGGTGGCACATGCCTGTAGTCCCAGCTACTCAGGAGGCCGAGGCAGGAGAATCGCTTGAACCCAGGGGGCAGAGGTTGCAGTGAGCTGAGACTGTGCCATTGTACTCCAGCCTGGATGACAGAGACTCTGTCTCCAAAAAAATAAAAAAATTAAAAAAATAAAGAAAAATTGCTAAATATTTAAAAATATTTTAATTTTATAGGTTCGAAGGAAACAAATCAGCTCAGGAAAGTGGAAAGTAAAGGTCAAAATAAAACATTTTGAAATTCTATTCTACATAGACAAATCCTGAAGACAGAAAGAAAAACAAAAACAAACAAAAAAAAACACCCGGGATCTGAAAGCATAACATTTTTACAAAAATAAATGAAACTTATAAGATATATTAGCAATTGTGTATTAAGGTTATCCTCATCCAGGAAGACCAGGTTTCTGTAGTTATCTAACATCATATGTCTATGTAAATTCCGCTGTTCAGTGTCTAGACATTGCCACTCCTCCAGAGAAAATTCTATGGCCACATCTCTAAATGTCAATGCTCCCTGAAACACATAAACACACACACATATTTACCAAGTGGCCATGGGCAGAATTTTAAATTTGACTCAAGGTGAAATAAGAGTAAAGATAACTGGGTCTTACTTATAGGGGTGACTGAAATTATCTAATAACTTTCAACACAGAAATATTCTCTCATGTATACTCTAACTCCAAGAAGAGAGAGTGGCATAAGACCCAAAATATCAGTGTATATATGATACTTTTCCAGATGATGAAGTAGGACATGAACAGTAACATGTACATTTTTGAGTGCTATATTTACATCATACAGAAAGAGTTGTGTAAACTTTTCAGATGGAAAATTCATACTGAGTTAGAAGGTATTGCACAAATTTTAATGTATACAATAAACTGAAGATCTTGTTAATGCAGTCTGTGACAGAAGGTCTGGAATAAAGCCTGAGTTTCTGGATCTTGGTGCGGGAGCTCATGCCTGTAATCTCAGCACTTTGGGAGGCTGAGGCAGGCGGATCACCTGAGGTCGGGAGTTTGGGACCAGCCTGACCAACATGGAGAAACCCCAGCTCGACTAAAAACACAAAATTAGCCAGGCATGGTGGCACATGCCTGTAATTCCAGGTACTTGGGAAGGCTGAGGCAGGCAAATCACTTGAATCTGGGAAGCAGAGGTTGTGGTGAGCCAAGATTGTGCCCTTGTACTACAGCCTGGGCAACAAGAGTGAAACTCTGTCTGAAAAACAAACAAACAAAAAAACCAAGATCACCCGTGATGCCAATATTTATGGCCTAAGAAGGCTATTTTGTCAAATTGGAGTAATTGGAAGAGTCTGTGGTCTTTTTTTCCAGTTTTTCTGGCCTGTAACAAAGATTAGAACTTTCATTTTCCAAAGGCAGATAAAGACAAAGAAAACATGAGAAAGAAGGGCAGCTGCCAGATTAAATGTGATGCTTTCTGCACATCAGCTGCATAAAGAAACTTACTAATGAAGAGAGAAATAATTAACTCCATATTGAAGAAATCTGTCAGAGAGCTTCATTAATCAACTGAGTTATTAATATCAACTGGACTAAGACAATTTTTATGATGTGTAGATGCACACAGGACACAGCATCACTGTTGTAATATTGGCCCTCCAAAAGTAAATTATAGTTTGAATTTAACTATAAAGAAACATCAGTTTTATGCAAAGTTCAAAATACAGATGTCTCCCATGTTCTGTAATTGTTAATAGTTAATAGTTATTTTAAATAGTCTTTCTTTAGCACCCTGGAGAACAAGTATCTCCTAATAATTTTTTTCAGAATTTACTGGGTAACAAATGCCATCCTGTTTAAATAAGCATTTTCTTAATCCTTTTCTACACAGAGCTGATGGAGAACAGAGACAGAAGCTCAACATTACCTGGTCTTTATTTTTATGAAGAACCCCAGCTTTTCCCCAATAGGAATCTTGAGCATCCACACCGTCCCATGTTCAACAGTCACAAAGGGAACATTTTTAATGATGCAGATTATAAATTCAAGGTGAGAATACTGCATGGCATATAAGAAGCCATGAAGTACAGAATGTAGAGAAGGCTCTGGTACATAGGAAAGAAATATTTTTCAGAGATCCTTGACAATTATAAGAATTTTAAAATGTAGTTACAACAAACTCATTTAAGAGGAAAAGTACAAGTAGAGAATTAAAGTTTTGCAAGTACTAAAGGCATGGCATTCTAGCAGGCAGAATGGACACAACTCTTACTCCAAGGCATGTTTAGCTGGAAAAAAATCCATTTTTTATCTTCTCCTCTTTCTCTGGAATTTCTTCTCAGATGAGATTTTGAAAAAAATTACATCTGCATCTGCAGAATATGCCTTGAAAGATGTAAGCACCACATCTTTACCTGCTACCACTACACTCATAGGCAGGACGAATACAGAAAAATTCTACCCATTTCTGTCCTTTATAACAGAAGAGATTCAGGAAAAACAAGCTGCTCCACAGATGTAAAAATATAAGTTTCTCCTTTCCTGTCCTCAGGTGTCCTCCCCTGCCACAGACACCAGCAATTTCTGCTACAGTAATAAAAATGTGGGCCGCACTGCCCGGTTCCTAAGAAACCCGAACAGAACAGGTTCTGGGATCACCCGTTAATGCAAAGGTGAGAATTAATTATCATAAATGTATCTTGAACCCTCATATTTGATTCTGGCCTCAACTTAGAGTCACATGATTCTAATTAGAAGCCTGGGCTTATAACCATTTAAGCATTGCCTCTCCAGCTTTGACAAGATTACAAATCACTTGGTAATTTGGGCCCTATTCTATGAAATGTGATTCTGCAGGTTTTGAAAGGGTACATGAATGGGTGTTATAAACAAGTTTCCTATCAATGCTGATGTTTCTCCACCTGGGGTCATTATTAGCATTAGTTAGAGCAAGCAGGCACAGCACCGAGTTCCTTACACTCAGCACTCTTGTGACAACACAAATACTTTTGGTATAAATAGGGACAACCAATCTCCACCTTAAAGTATTATAATCTTTGCTGGCTTTTTTTAAGTTTACAGAAGAAACAAAGCAACAATGTTTTTTGTTTGTTTTTTTTTGTTTTTGAATTTAGAAAGCAACAATGTTTAAGTCTGCGTTTAGAAAACAACATGTACACATATAGTAATGCAGTGTTTATTATTCAAGTACTACATGCTCAATAAGATGCTGCAGGGCACTGTGATAGCACATTACAGAATTTAATCTTAATAACACCCTGTGTATTGATACTAAGTGTTCAATAATTCCCAGTATTTAGAAAAATGACCCAGTTTTTTTTCTGTTTCTCTGTCATTGACCGTTTTTTTAAAATGTGTAGAATAAAAGCTAAACATAACAGATGAGAGGAATAGAGAAATGAAGAGTTTAATATAACTTACAGGAAATTTTATTGTGTTTATATTTACTTCTTGTGGCTTGGGGAGCAACTACTAGCTCTGCAGGAATGGAAAACAAGTTGCTAAATAAAATGTCTCTGCAAGCACTGGTTTTAATAATTTTAAAAAGACTCTAAAATTCATGCTTTATATTTCTCATGTATTGCTTTTCTGTTTCAGAAAATTGTGAGCACCAGCTCCAAAAGTGGAACAGGATTCATCACCCAAAACTGATCTTTTCTAATCAGTTCTGTGAGAGGAGACTTCAGCGTAGGGCCAGACCTAAATAAGACCTTCAAAAGGGGTGAATCTGAACAGAACTGGGACAGGGAGTGGACCCTAGCTAAAATTTGGTTCTCTATGCCAATGCGGGTATTTCCAGTTTTGTTTTTCCTAAGCTTACCTAAGATAAATTTGTATCTCAGAGTTTGTGTAATTTAAACCTTTTATAGCCACTCTCCTGTCAATTTCATATCATATACTAATAAGCCATTTAAACAAATATTTAAGGTTTCCTAGGATAATTTTATTAAAAGATGAATATGTGTTTTTAGTAAGGTAAAAGAAATACAAATAATAATAACTCTTCTGTTCAGAAATAGTCTTTTAGGTAAAAACACCAAAAGTCACAACAATATAAAGAACATGGCCGAAATAAAGCCCAAGTTTTTTTGCACACATTTATTTACCTACTATATGATGCATAATTCAACCTTTTATTCAGTTGCTAGTTTTATTAGTCTGTTCTCATACTGTTGATAAAGACATACTGGAGACTGGGAAGAGAAAGAGATTTAATGAACTTACAGTTCTATGTGGCTGGGGAGGCCTCACAATCATGGCAAAAGGCAAGGAGAAGCAAGTCACATTTTACATGGACAGCGGGAGGCAAAGAGAGAGCTTGTGCAGGAAAACTCCCATTTTTACAACCATCATATATTCTGAAATTCATTCACTATCACGAGAACAGTGCAGGGAAGACCCACTCCCATAACTGAATCATCTCCCACCATGTTTTCACCATGACTTGTGAGAATGACAATTCAAGATGAGATTTGGGTGGGACACAGCCAAACCATGTCATTCCACCCCGGCCCCTCCCAAATCTAATGTCTTTGCATTGCAAAACCAATCATACCTTCCCAACAGTACCCCAAAGTCTTAACTCATTTCAACATCGACTCAAAAGTCCACAGTTCAATATCTTATCTGAAACAAGGTACGTCCCTTCTGCCTATGAGCCTGTAAAATTAAAAGCAAGTTAATTACTTCCCTGATATAATGAGGGTACAAGCATTGGGTAAATACAGTCATTCCATAGGGAAGAAATTGGCCAAAACAAAGGGGCTACTGCCCCCATGCAATCCAAAATCAAGCAAGACCGTCAAATCTTAAAGCTCCAAAATGATCTCCTCTGACTCGATGTTCTGCATTGAGTCATGCTGATGCAAAAGGTGGGTTCCCATCGTCTTGAGCAGCTTCACCCCTGTGGCTCTGCAGGATACAGACTCTCTCCTGGCTGCCTTCATGAGCTTGTCTATGGCTTCTCCGGGCACATGGTGCAAGGTGTCAGTGGATCTACCATTCTGGAATCTTCTCAAAGCTCCACAAGGCAGTGCCCCAGTAAGGACTCTGTGTGGGGGCTCCAACCCCACATTTTTTCTGTACTGTCCTAGCAGATGTTCATTCATGAGGGCTTCACCCCTGCAGCAACCTTCTGCCTGGACATCCATTCCATATATCTCTGAAATCTAGGTGGACGATGCCAAACCTCAATTCTTGACTTCCATGAACCCGCAGTCTCAACACCATATAGAAGATGCCAAGGCTTGGGGCTTCCACTCTCTGAAGCAACAGCCTGAGCTCTACCTTGGCCCCTTTTAGCCATGACTGAAGTGGCTGGAATACAGGGTACCAAGTCCCTAGGCTTCACAGAGCAGGGAAGCCCTGGACCTGACCCATAAAGCCATCTTTTTCTTTTAGGCCTCTGGGCCTGTGATGGAGGGGCCTGTGGAGAAGATCTCTGTCATGACCTGGAGACATTTTTCCCACAGCTGGCTAATATTTCTCCTCCAAAAAATGAGCTTTTCTATTCTATTGCATTGTCAGGCTGCAAATTTTCCAAACTTTAATGCTCTGTTTCCATTTTGAAACTGAATGCCTTTAAGAGAACCCAAGTAATCTCTTGAATGTTTTGCTGCTTATAAATTTAATTTTTCTTTTTAAATGTTGCTGTCAATAAGTTTATTTTCTTCATCTGAAAAAGCCTCATTAAAAATTGTTTGGTTTAGTTCTCAGAAGCCCACTCATAAGCTCTGAGGAAGCTTGCCTTCTTTTGAGTTACTTGACCTTTCTTCTGAGCAACGGACATTTTGGGATGGTTCCACTTCTTTTTAACTTTTTTCCTGGGCTTCTTCTCATAGACTGGATTCTCTCACATAGCAGCAAGAGTTTTCTTATATATCTCCTTCATGTCTGGAGTTATGCTTTTGTTTATGTATTGCGAGAACAATTTCCTGTAAGCATCTTCATCTTCCTTCACTAAGTAGTGCATGTAATCTGCAACATTCTGGCCTATGATGTGCTTCTGGTGTACTACTGCATTAAATCCCTTGCTTTCAGAATCATAACCAGGGAATTGTTTGGTACTGTGAGGGATAAACAAGCCTCCATCTACTGCTCTCTTCAGGAACAAAAACTTTATTGCCAGTGGTAGTTCTGGGAAGGCCTACATCCAAATAGTAGGTAAAGGCACTTGGCTGACCATCAGTGCTTTCCACATTGTATTCATTGCCAGTCATCTCCACTTGGCCTTCACAGATCTTGTCCATGTCATAGGTCACAGATCTTGACCTATTGAGGAGTCTGTAGGCCAGCAGCAGGCCAGTACAATATGCTGCAGTGTAATTGGTTAGGCCAACCTTCACATCACATTTTGGGAGTTTACGTGCATATGCTGTGCATACTATCATGTCCTATTCTATATGGATGTACGTAATCTGACAATATCTCTGTTTGTTACACAAACTATCATCCTGGGGAGCAGCCATGATGGAAGACCTGGATGATGGCCCTGACTTCCTCTCGGGAAGAGAACTGTAGACTTAAAGCAATAAATGTAGATCTTCAAAGTGATCCTCCTCTGCAGGTGGACATCTCTGATGCTCTTTGAGTGGGATAAAGTAAAATTCACTGTTCACACAAAAAGTTTATTGCCAAATTTTAAACAAAGTGAGTTTTCTGTTGTTCAGCAACACAAGCAATTTATCTGGCATCACGATTGCTTTGTTAAAAATGAAGACTATGCAGGTTACATCATTTCACCAGCACCACCAAGACCTGATTTTGATGCTTCAAAGGAAAAAGTACAGAAGCTTGCAGAAGAAGGGTCAATGACAAAGGAAGAATTCACAAAGATGAAACAGGAACTGGAAGCTGAATATTTGGGAATATTCAAGAAGACAGTTGCGATGCATGAAGTGTTCCTATGTCATGTGACAGCACATCCTATTTTGAGAAAATATTCAAATTTCCATGTCTTCTTGGAATATAATCAAAATTTGAGTGTGCGAGGACAAATAAAAAGAGAAACTTGAAGATTTCTTTAAAAACATGGTTAAATCAGCAGATGGAGTAATTGTTTCAGGAGAAAAGGATGTAGATAATTTCTTTGAACATGAATGAACATTTCTTTTAGAATATCATAACTGAGTTAAGGATGCATCTGTTAACTCTGGTAGAATGACAAGAACCCACAAAAGTGCTGCAGATGATTACAATAGAATTGGTTCTTCATTATATGCTTTAGGAACTTAGGATTCTACAGATATATGAAAGTTTTTTCTCAAAGTTTCAGAAATGTTGGCTAAAACAAGAAAAATAGAAGCATGAGTGTCTGCTGATGAGGCCCTCGAACTTTCTGACCCTTAAAAATATTACTTAGGCCGGGCGCGGTGGCTCAAGCCTGTAATCCCAGCACTTTGGGAGGCCGAGACGGGCGGATCACGAGGTCAGGAGATCGAGACCATCCTGGCTAACACGGTGAAACCCCGTCTCTACTAAAAATACAAAAAAACTAGCCGGGCGAGGTGGCGGGCGCCTGTAGTCCCAGCTACTCGGGAGGCTGAGGCAGGAGAATGGCATAAACCTGGGAGACAGAGCTTGCAGTGAGCTGAGATCCGGCCACTGTACTCCAGCCCGGGTGACAGAGCGAGACTCCGTCTCAAAAAAAAATAAATAAAAATAAAAATAAAAATAAAAATATTACTTAAGAGACCTCAAGCTGCTAAGGATCTCCTGTATTGAAGGTCTAGGTCACTAGTGGATTATGAAAATGCTAACAGCACTGGATAAAGCAAGAGCAAAAAATATAGATGTTCTGCTGGCTAAAACTTTCCAATAATTATGTAGTCAGAAATTTGAAAATAAAAATCTCAGTCTGCAAAACAAGAACTTATAGATTTTCAGACAAGAAGTGTGGCTGGCCGGGCGCGGTGGCTCTCGCCTGTAATCCCAGCACTTTGGGAGGCCGAGACGGGCGGATCACAAGGTCAGGAGATCGAGACCATCCTGGTTAACACGGTGAAACCCCGTCTCTACTAAAAAATACAAAAAACTAGCTGGGCGAGGTGGCAGGCGCCTGTAGTCCCAGCTACTCGGGAGGCTGAGCCAGGAGAATGGTGTAGAGCCAGGAGAATGGTGTAAACCCAGGAGGCGGAGCTTGCAGTGAGCTGAGATCTGGCCACTGCACTCCAGCCTGGGCGACAGAGCTAGACTCCGTCTCAAAAAAAAAAAAAAAAAAAGAAAAGAAGTGTGGCTGCATTCAGAAAAAATTACTGGAACTGGCAGCGTTAGAACTGAATCATGCAAAAGGTAACTAGATTTGCTGCCAAACTGCCTGGCAGTGCTAAACAAAGACATGTAAGCCACACTCTGCCTTCCTGTTGAAAAGGGCTGCCTTCCTTCAGATTTTATTTTTGTCTTCTTAATGATGTTAAGCATTTATGCTCCCTGGGAACAAATAAAAAACAGCTGACAAAATGGACCTACTCTTTTTCTGAGAAAAATGGAGCAACGCCATGTACAGACGATGCCAGTCTGTGTGCTGTAATGCTGAACTGTGTTCCCCAAGACAGTGGTTCATTATTGTGCACTCATCATACTCAGAAGTCCAAATTTTATTCTTCTTTGAAGTAGCCTCCATAACTGCATTTATTTTATAAATAGTATTCCTTATGGATGCCAATCTTATTTACCTTTAAATAATTTCTGAAGTTTAACCTTTTCAGAATGCATTGTTCAAACAAGATAAAGATTGCCTTTATTGAATTTTTTAAAATTTTGTTTTAAAAAAGCATTATATACCGCCTTAGTTCATTCATGTATACTAAAAAAGCATCTTAATCAGACTTATTTTTAACTACTGAATATTTCTTAGAAGTTTTGGGACAGATTTTATGTAATCTTTGTGAATTCTGAAGAAAAGCAAATGCATTAATATGTTTGCCTTAAACTTGTAGACTAAACCAATTATTGTCAAATAAACAGCTATAACAGCGAGAGTTTTTAACTCTGTGGTCATTGTATCACTCTAACATTTGGAGTAGCTATAATAAATCTACTCCTGTATTATGCTTTAAAAAACCCAACTAACAAAAAAATTATCATCCTGTATTTGGGTGTGGTGTATTTATTTTTATCCTGTATCACCAAGCATTTCCAAGAATAATAATTAGTTTTACCCTCTTGTCCTCTAAATTTCATTTGGTATCTCTTAAAATAGGCATTATTCTTAACAACTTTAACAAAACCTATCCTGCAGAACACAGACTGACATCCACGGCTCAATAGAGACCTGCCTTGCTTAGAAATTTCTTCTGCCAGATAATCTAAATCATCTCTCTCAAGTTCGAAGTGTCACAAATCTCTAGGGAAGGGGCAAAATAACACCAGTCTCTTTGCTAAAAGATAAGAAAAGTCACCTTTGCTCCAATTCTCAGCGAGTTCCTCATGTCCATCTGAGACCATTTCAGCCTGGATTTTATTTTCCATATCATTACCAGCATTTTGGTCAAAGCCATTCAACAAGTCTCTAGAGAGTTCCACACTTTCCCATATTTTCCTGTCCTCTGAGACCTCCAAACTGCTCCAATCTCTGCCCGTTAGTCAGTTCCAAAGTCACATGCGCATTTTCAGGTATCTTTTCATCAATGTCCCACTCTACTGGTAAAAATTTTTTGCATCAGTCTGTTCTCACACTGCTGATATAAACACACCAGAGACTGGGAAGAAAAAGAGATTTAATGGACTTAAACAATACCATATGGCTGGGGAGGCCTCACAATCATGGCAGAAGGCAAGGAGAAGCAAGTCATATCTTACATGGATGGTGGCAAGCAAAATCAGAGCTTATACAGGGAAACTCCCATTTTCAAAATCATCAGATCTTGTGAAACTCATTCACTGTCATGAGAACAGTGCAGGAAAGACCTGCCCTCATAATTTAATCACCTCCCTCTGGGTTCCTACCACAACATGTAGAAACTGTGAGAGTTACAATTTAAGATGAGATTTGGGTGGTGACACAGCCAAGACATATCACTAGTCCAGACTAAAAGTTTCTAGTATGGTAAGAACCCCACAACTGCTCTACCTATTTTTCTAATGATAATACGAAATGAAAGCAATCAGTTTATCTGTTTTAGTTTCCAGACCTCTTTGTTTTTCACCCAAGTACAAGAAAACTGGGGAAACTGTCACCTGAGTACCAACAAAAATTATCTCTTGTATGAGGGAGGAACACACACAGAATGACTCATTTCTTTTACACTGAGAAAGAAGTAGAATTAACCCCTCTTGTCAGCCTGATAAAATTCTGCTCTGGACATTCTCAAATGTTTCAAAGATGGCTAGGTAATTGTAAGAGGGTTCCCAGTTACCCCGGGTTGACTGCCCAATGATAAGCCAGGCAGAAGAGACAGGCTGATTCTAAATAAAAAATGGAACTGCTCTCGTGGAGCTCCAGAACCTGGATCACCTGTCCTGATTCTAGCTCTTGAGTAACAGGAAGGACAAGAATACTCTACTCAAGTCTTGCATTTTACCGGTAGGTATAGCTGTGGTTATGGCTCTGGATACT